>NC_060119.1:567952698-568256626 GCF_021461395.2 Schistocerca americana | reverse complement strand
AGAGAACGTGAAGCTGGTGAATGAAAACAAGCTTTGTGTTCTTGTTTATTACAAACAAGCAGAACAAAACAATTTAATTGAAAATAACAAGTGCGGTTCGAATAAATAGCTGTTACGCTGCTGATATTATTATTGTTATTGCCCTCGTGTGTCCGAAGATTAATTTGATGGAGGTCTCCATACCACTCTATCCTGTGCAAGCACCTTCATCTCCGAACAACCACTACAATCTACATCAATTTGAACTTGCTTGCTGAATTGATTCCTTGACCACCCTCTACAATTTTTACCCGTTACACATCATTATTGCACTGATGCTTCATTCAAGCGTCAGATTGTGTCCTATCGACTGATCCCTTAGTTTAGCCTGTGTGTGCCATAAATTTTTCCCAAATTTGACTCAGTACCACCTCGTTAGTAATTCAATCTACCCACCTAATGTTCAATATAATGCTATTGCACACACTGCAAAAGCTTTTAGTCCATGCTTGTGTAAACTATTTATCATCTACATTTCACTTCTGCGCCAGGTGACTCAGCAAATACGTCCAGAAAAGACCACCCAACAGTAAATTTTGTATTCAATGTTAACAAAATCCTCCTTTTCAGAAATACCTTTTGTGCTGTAGTCAGTCTGCATTTCACATCCTCTCTACATTGTCTCTCATCAATTCTGCTGCTGAAACAGCAAACTTCACCTATTTAAGTGCCTTATTTCCTGTTATAATTCTTGTTGCTTCACCTGTTTTTATTTGATACTTCCCATTACTGTTCTTTTACTTTGTTCATCTTGTAACCTCTTTTCAAGACACTATGCATTCTATTCAACTGCTTTTTCAAGTCCTTTGTTATATCTGACAGAATTACCATCTCATCAACAAACCTTAAAGTTTTTATTTCTTCTCCCTGAACTTGACTTCCCTCTCCAAATATTTCTTTGGCTTGCCTTAGTGCATGCTCAACGTACAGATTGAAAAACATCGGACATAGGCTACAACACTCTTTCATGCCCCTTGACGCCCATAACTCCAGTCTGGTTTCTGCATTCAGTTTTAGTCTGCAGTTCATAACGAATAAATTATGCTTAGTGTCCACATCTATCCTTGGAAATAATGTGCAGTGTCAAATATGGTTTCAGAATCTCTTGTTATATCATTTTGTAATATATTTAAAACATTCCTGTGTGTCAATCTCTCTTCCACGTATACAGCCTTCTTTCATCGTTTTTAAACAAACTATTAGCGATTATTATGCCCTGTGGAACATTATGAAAGGTAGCTTCCTTTTAGTCATTTGGCCCATTCCATGTTCTCAGGCTATTTTTTTTCTTCGATTTCTTTTCCTGCTATCGAATTTTTGTTTCCATCACAACTAAATTAACGTCTCCCTTAACTATCTGAATAATTTCTTTATTGACATGTGGAATAATCGGGTCTACTGCCTGATGTTTATGTCACTCTGGCACAATATTTCGGCCACGTAACTCGTTGCCTTCTTCAGGTGCTACCTGAGACTGCCGTATTGGAGTAAATATAGGATGGGGCCCCTTCACGCCCACACTAACGTGGTGACCAAACCAAAAGTTCTACTGTCACCTCCGTAAACATGTTAGTTTTTGAATCAAGCGTCACAGGATGCGGGCTGTGATGTTATCCATGCGTCTGGGTAAGATAACTAATTAACATGGTCCATCAGGAGATAGAAGTGGTCGAAAACGATTGAAGGGTAGCGGTTGTAAGGGCATCGGAAAAAAAGTGCCAAGGCAAGCGCCAAGGGAAAAAACCTCTGCGACAGTAGGACGGGTAGTAAGGGCAGTAGCGGCTTGCGATAGAGCATGCAAGGTGAGGTAAGGTTAGTGTGAGGTATCGTGCATCGTTACCTATGTGCTGCGTGTTCATTAAATGGGTCAGTCCGGGTGCCGCAGCTGGGCTCGCTTATAGTCTCTAGGGCCGGCCGCAGTGGCTTCCTCCCTGTTAACAAAGGAATTCGGCGCGGCAACGCATGCGTTGCTGTTAGGCCCTCTGCTGCGCCTTGTCGTCAGTGACTTGGTACAGCTTCATCAGGCTGGTGCAGAACGGCGGCGGTCGGCCACCGTTCAGCGTCCTCCTCTACTGCACAGCGCAGCCCTTCTTTATTGTAGCTTCTAGGAGCTCCGCTTGTTCAGAGAGCTGCGCCAATTCAGCGTCGGAGGAAGTCAGGCCGTTCGCTCGCGCTTGTGCGATGAATGCTGCCGTTTTGTCTTCTCGATCCCTTGTGGGGGCCGCTCCCGCAGCGGTCGGCGTCGCCACCGGTTCCGCTGGGGCAGCGGTTTTCCTCTTTGGACCTTTCACCTGCGGTGCTGCTGGGGCAACCGCTGGGACAGGCGCGCGAACGTTCTTCTGCGAGGTCGCAGGAGTGTTCGCAGGTACTGCTGCGCTGAGGCCTCGGGCGAAGACTGCTCGCAGTTGCCTCGAGGCCTCTTCCTTCTCTGCAGCCACGGCGGCTGCGAAGGCAGCCCTCTCTGCCGCCATGACGGCTTTGAGGGCTGCAGTGGCCTCCTTCACGGCGGTGCCGAGTTCGAGGCCACATTTCTTCTCGGAAGCGCGAGCTGCATCCTGACTGCCCGTTTCCGAGCGGTCGTCCCTGCCCCTGGCAGGTGGAGCTGCTACTGCGCCGTCCCTCAGCTGCGCCGGACTGTTCTGCGCCCTACGTCGTTTCCGACGTCGTCTTCGCTTCTTCAGCTGCGTCGGTGCGGCCGCGGCCGCCTCGCCACGCTCGGCACGGTTGCACGGTTGCGGCTTGAGAAAGCCGCGCAACCGCGCCAACTGACGACGTGCGGGCCGCCACACCGGACACAGGTCGGCAGAACGTTGCTGCCGCGGTCGCAGGCGCGGCTCTCGTGCTCGCCTGAGCACTTGACGCATGCTTCGCAACATGGCCCTCGCCCTGGCACCTGAAGCACTGGGGCTGGGGTCCATGTCGTAACCGGGAAGCCCAGCAACTTCCGCAAGTCGAAGACGTCGCTCCCGCCGTCGACCGTTTGCACGGTCACGGCATAGAGCGGCGCTCTCTTCCTGTTGGTCCGGTTGTGCAACCTTGCGGTTGCATTACCAAACCCGGCTTGCAGCAGCCCTTCCCGGACCGCTGCCTCATCACAGCACCAGGGTAACCCCCTGAGGAGTGCCTCGGTCGTCTTTATCCTTCCTACGGAAGGTGCCTTCTCACGCGCTGGCGGCGCGTCGACGGTGTGGTCGGCCACTGCGACCTTGATCGCCCTGTGGTCGGCCACGTTTGCAGCTCGAACGCAGATCAGCGAGTCTGTATCGACAGACTCGTAGACCACCTCGTTCCGAGCGCAATTCGTAATGGTGTCGAACAGCGCTGTCCACCCGCCTTTGCACTTGACGTATAAAGGGGGGACAGGCCGCGACTCGTCTTCTCTGGAGTTCCTTGCGTGGTCGGCAAACTCAGTGAGTTGCACAACCGAAGGACCCTTCGTAGCGGCAGGTTTCCTCTGCACACCCTCCTTTCCCATGCTGCGAGGCGCGGAACACGACAATCTGCACGCGTTGTAAAAACGACGTCCGACAACTTGCTTTACGCGGTGCCCACAGCACAGAAACCTCTTCACGAGCTCTCAACGGCCGAGTAAGCGTAGCGCGCAACGGCAACGATGCGCTCGCCTCGCTAGCTCAGGCCGCTCTACTGCCGTATTGGAGGATCTTGTCCAGTATTTATGACCAGAGGGCGCTGGGTGCTCTCTCTGCCCGCCTGGCGCTGCCTGTAATGTGTTGTCTCTTCCCCGGTGCTCCCTCAGACGTCCGCGCCCGACTGGTCGCCATCTGTGGCAGCTGTCTGAGGCCCGTCCTGTGACGTGCGTTCCGATCGCGGTCCGCGCCCGCCTGGTGCTGCTTGTGAGGTTTTGACCCGGACCCGCGTTTGGCGCTCAGTTCGTGGTCCGCGTCCGCTTGGCGCTGCTCCTGAAGTTTTGGCACTTCCCTGGTGCTCCCACGGACGTCCATGCCCACCTCGTCCACCATCTGCAGTTGTGGCAGCTGTCTGAGGCCTGTCTCGCGTCGGGCGCTCCGTTCGCGGTCCACGCCCGCCTGGCGCTACTCCTACGGTATTACTACTTCTTGTGGAATTTCTTGGTTCCTTTCGTTGGGCCCTGATAAGCTCCAGAGCCGAACTCCACGCTGAGCTGGTAACCGCTGTCTCGGTTTATTGGGTTGTCTGTGACCTTGATCTCGATGGCCTCCTTTATGACACTGTCCCAAAATCTTGGAGTCTGGGTCACAATTTTGGTGTTGTTGTAGTCCATGGAGTGACCGAACTCCAGACAGTGCTCCGCTATGGCAGATTTGGTTGCCTGTCCGAGTCTGGTGTGCCTCTGGTGTTCTTTGCCCTGACGTCCACTGTCCTGGTTGTCTGACCAATGTATGATTTTCCACACTGGCACGGGATGTTGTAAATGCCTGGTTTATGTAGCCCCAGGTTGTCCTTCACACTCCCTAGCATTGTTCCAATTTTGGAGGGTGGACAGAAGATACTCTTTATATCATATTTTGAGAAAATTCTGCTGATCTTTGCAGTAATAGGTCCAGCATATGGCAGGTATGCCACCTTCTTCGCCTCATCTGGCTCCTCTTCTGTACCCTGTGGTTGGCTGGTTGCACAAAGTGCCCTTTGGATGTCTGTGGAGGAGTATCCATTTCTGCTGAACACCAGCTGTAAATGTTCTATCTCTGTGGCCAGACTTTCCGTATCCAAGAGAGCCCGAGCCCTGTGAACTAATGTTTTCAAGACTCCATTCTTCTGTGCCGGGTGGTGGCAGCTACTGGTTTGAAGGTATAAGTCAGTGTGGGTGGGCTTACGATACACACTGTGCCCCAGAGTGCCATCTGCCTTCCTCTTGATCAGGACATCCAAGAATGGGAGCTGTCCATCCTTCTCTAGCTCCATAGTTAATTTTATACTTGGGTGGCGTGAATTTAGAAGTTCCAAAAAGTCATCTAGCTTCTCCCTGCCATGGCGCCAAATGACAAAAGTGTCATCGACATACCTAAGAAAGCACTTGGGTTGGTAAGTGGCTGATGCAAGTGCCTCATCTTCGTCTCTCCATTTATTTATTTCAATGGCTTCATCATCTGCAGAGCAACTTAGCATAATATAAACTTGTTGTATTGTTCACTATGTTGTTCATAGTACCTTACGTATATTCCTTTTTATTATTCATTATTGTACCTACTCATTCGATACCCATTCTTGGGTCACCTGACGAGAAGTCCTTGCTGTGCTAAAACCTCACTTCACTAATGACCTATATCCAACTCCAATCTGTCCATTTCCCATTTTAAATTCGCTATCCTTTCTACCTGATTAAGGGATCTAACATTTCATGATCCATCCTATAGAACGCCAGCTGATCCTATTTAAAACTGAAAATATACGAACGACCTGATCTCTCTAGTTGCTTACATTCATAGTAGTTAAAATTACGTGGCTCAGGTATCACTGTTAGTTTAGAGGTGTTTGATTGAATAACGTAAGCAGTAAAAATCCTTTTCCATGAGCACGCTGTATACCCTCTAACAAACTATATAGCAGATTTAATCAAGTGCCGTAGCATATGTTCGTTCGTGTATTTCACGTTTCGTTAATCATAATTTACTGACGTTATCTTCCTTACTTACATATTAATAAAGCCTCTGAGGTGCTTCGCATGTATCACCGCAGATATCAGAATTATCTGAGATATGGCAGCTATTGAAATGTGGAACAGTACTAACATAAATGTCTCCAGTTGCTGGTAGAGGTCACTCAGGATACGGTGGCCGATACGCAGTGACCAGCTTTCATCGTTTGTTCAAAAGAGGCAGCCGACAAGCGTTTGCCCTCTTCCGGCCGGTCGGCGATGGCAGAATGGTGGCGCACGCCCTGCAATCTTTGTCAAATGATTTTATTGGAACTATTTGGTAAAACAATTCATTTTTGCTCTTCATGTAGCATTATTTGTGAGGTTCATTATGATGTTCCCATCATTTCGTTAATGGTCATAATTGTGATATTTACGTGGATGTAAAACATTGCTCGAAATTCGAAAAAAGTCTGCAATGAAAAATAGGGGTCGCTAAGATTTTGCGTTTGGTGGATATTACATAATCTGTTCCTGCGTATGAAATTTAGCTAACGTATTGAATTTTTCTTTAGACTTGGGTGGAGGTCTCTATCTGTTATCAATATGTAAAAATGTGATCTGACGTAGCGTACTCATTTGCGATTGCACCGCGCCACCAATAAAGCCGGAGTGAAATATCCACAACATTCCTCATGTTTCATAAACGATGTGAGATATCGGAATGAGATTCTGGCAAATGATAGCCACGAAGAGAAGAGTATTTTGTCGTATGGGTATTATGCAAATCTTCATTATCTGCCGTGTTATTCCACTAACTACAGACTTTTCCGGTGAAGGAATATAATGTTTAAAGGCTATCTATAGCTGCTGAAACAAGACATTCAACGGGTTTTGGAACAATGTAAGTCATTACATGTTTATTTTGTACCGAAGATGTGCTTTTCCATAAGGTGCTGACCTTGCGTTTCATCCGTTCCTCAATAAACTTACTAAACCACTGTTTCAGAATTCTCTCACAGTTGCGTCTGCACGAAATATTAGTGAAGTTAGACTGAGTAAACTTCGCAGAGTTTTGGCAAAAGAAGTATATTTGAACATGGCAACAATAGAAATGTGTAGGTTTTACTCAAAATTCCCCACTCGTGGCCCTTCTCTCAAAGTTGCAAGTGGTTAACAAACCAGGCGAAATAAATCGCTGCATTTTCGGCGGAATTCGTTTCAGATGCTAACCAAAGAAGAGGACGCCTTTTTGAACGGTCACCAGGCAAGCGTGGCCGTGAAGGGCCCCCGCTTTGCACTGTATTTACGAAAAATGTGAGCGTAGGCTTCAGTTCAGAATGACACTTCCTCCCCAACGCTCTCTCTACTTGTGCCCTGCCGTCTACACATCTACCGACCACGGTGTTCTGCGTGCACTATAATCAGTGTGTACATGCTAAACATTCTTTAGGTAATGTTGATCGTCGGTAATTAGAGTTCTGTTTTTAAATTTCCTCAGTTGTAAAAGAAATCGGCGAGAGGCGTCAACCCGAAATGTGTGCAAAGTTGTGGAATAATGCTAAGGAAGGCTGGAGCTGCAACTCCCGTTTTAAGCGCTGACACCTATATTCTTATTTTCCGACGTAATTTTGGTGGCTTCGTCGAAAGCAGCGCGTTCGTTAGGCAAAATAATCCTACATGATTATGGGAATTTTGGGTGGTGGCTATATCTATTGTTATCTAGTAAAACCAGGGTGACAATTATTTGCACAAAAAAAAATGTTGCGTTGGTATACTTAGCACGCTATGCTCGTTATCCCCCCTGCCCCTTTTCTGTGTTAACATTTTTTCGCAGTTGCATCTATATCTATAGGCAGCAAACCACCGAGAAGTGCGTGGCAGAGGGTACGTCTCTTTGCACAAGTTTTTAGGGTTTGTTTCCATTCTATTCATGTATGGAGCATGGAAAGAATGATTGTTTGAATGCCTCTGTGTGCTATAATTTTGTAATCTTATCCTCACGATACCTATATGAGCGATACATTTGGGATTGTGGTACATTCTTAGTCATCATTTAAAGCCCGATCTTGAAACTTTGTTAGTATACTTCCTCTGTATAGTTTATGTCTATCTTAAAGAGTCTGCCAGCTCAGTTTCTTCAGTATCTCTGCGCCATTTTCCTACAGATGAAACAAACTTGTGATCATTAATGCTGCCCTTCTTCGTGCACATTCAGTGTCCCCTGTTTGTCCTATTTGGCACAGGCCCCACACGCATGGACTATTCTACAACTGGTCGCAAGAGTGATTTGTAGACTGATTGCACTTTCCCAGTATTGTACCACTAAACCGAAGTGTACAACGACTGAACCTATGTGATCATTCCATTTCATATCCCTACAAAGTGTTACTCCCAGGCGTTTTTATGATTTGGCCGATTCCAACAGTGACTCATTGATATTAGTCATAGGTTACCACGTTTTCTTAGTTTTGATATTAGTCATAGGATACCACGTTTTCTTCGTTTTGTGAAGTGAACAATTTTACATTTCTGGACACTAAAAGCAAATTGCCAATCTTTGCATCACTTTGAAATCTTATCAAGATCTGACTGAATATTTATGCAGCTTCTTTCAGATAGTACTTCATTGTAGATAATAGCGTCATCTGCAAGAAGACCTAGGTTACTTTTAACATTGTATGCAGTATCGTTAATGTAAAACATGAACAGCAAGCGTTGCAGCGCACTTCCCTGAGCCACACCTGAAGTTACTTGTGTATCTCCACCCAAGAGAACGTGCTGCGCCCTTCATACCAACAAGCCCTCAGTCCTGTCACAAATTTCACTTGATACCCCATATGATCGTATTTTTCACAATAAACGTAGGTGTGGTATTCAGTCAAACGCCTTTTTTAAATCAAGAAATACTGCATCTACCGGACTCCCCCCAGGGGGTCCACAACTCTTTTGTGGATACGTGCGTAGCGAGCACAGGACCCCGAGCTAGTGTGGCCCTCCCTCCTTTCCGGGCTGCCTACCTTCCTTTTCCGCATCCTTCCCCATCCCCCATCTTGGCCCTCCCTCTCACCTCTGCCTCTTCCCTTCCCTTTCTCACCCTCTGGGAGTATGTTTAGTGCCTACGTCCAGAGACGGACGCTCGAAACTGTAAAACAGTCTCTCTTCTTCGCTTTCTCTGCTGGCAAGTCTTTGTCCTTCCTTTGTCCTTCTCTTTTCCTTACCTCTTCTCTTTATCCTTTTCTCCGCTGCGGTGTTTGAAACCTCTCTTCTTTCCTTTCCTTTTCTTTGTTCCTCCTTTTCTCTATTTTCCTCCCTGTGCGTGTCTGAAGGCCGACCCATGCATTCCCATGCATAGCTGGTGACGGGGTAACACATAATTCACCGCCCCGGGTAGACAGGTAGGACACGTACTTACCCCCTGGTAATGGCCAGGCCCATGGAGGGGTGATTACCCGAGCTGATACCTTCCAAAAGTGCCGATTGGTCCCTCCGTCCATTTCTCTGGAGGTGTAACCTGAGGTGTGAACAATCACTTAAGGCGGGAGTGCCCTCAGAGAGAGCCCCCACAAGGAAGGAGCGCGCCATCGGAGACGCCGGTAATCATGGGGGATCCTTCTGCAATGGTTTCGTCATCATCTACTATGTCTGCTCACAAGCGTAAGTTCAATGAGTCTCAGCCACAGACAGTTCTTCCATCGTTGCCACATCTTCCTTGTTGTTTCTCGGTCAGACGAAGGTCAAAACTTCTCCACAGTCAACCCTTTCATTATTCAGAAAGGTGTCGACGAAATTGCAGGTCCTGTAAAGTCTTGTTCTCGATTACGAAATGACACCTTGTTGTTAGAAACAGTCTGTGCCCTCGAGGCACAAAAATTGCTGCATACTTCACTGCTACACACCTTCCCTGTCCGGGTGGAAGCGCACCGCACTTGAAATTCATCACGTGGGGTCGTTTATACACGCTCCTTCGACGGAGTGTCCGACGAGGAAATTCAAAACTACCTGTCTGACCAGGGCGTTACGGCTGTTAGTCATGAAAAGGGTTGACATGAACATTGTTCCAACCCGTACTGTCTTCTTGACATTTGACAGAGTACAACTTCCATCGAACGTAAAAGTGGTTTATGAGATAATTTCCGTTTGCCCTTACATCCCAAACCCTACGTGTTGCTATCGGTGTCAGCGGTTCAATCATACCAGCCAGTCCTGTTCCAATCCAGCCAAATGCATTACGGGTGGCAAGGGTGCCCATGAGGGTGCTTGTCCACCTCCATCCCCTCATTGCATCAACTGTATGGGTGACCACGCTGCTTCCTCTAGAGATTGCCCCATTTTTAAAGACGAACGGCTCATTCAGGAAATCTGAGTGAAGGAAAAGGTGTCCACCTTTGCTGGTCGAAAGTTATACACCAGTCGAAAGCCCACTGTGCCTCACACAGGTAAATACAGCACTGCCCTTGCCTCACCTCGGCCAACAAAGGAGGCAACCACGCAGACTTGTGATCTTACCTTTAGTGCCACGGTCGTCAGATCGGCCAGCGCAAAGATCGCCCGTTCAACCTCCCCACTCTCACCTGCTCACTCTATGGCTCACCCTTCATCAGGTTCTGCTAAATCTCGAGCCCCAAAATCAGACACCCAGGCTTCCAAAAAAGAGCATACTCGTGAAGATTTTTTATCTACCCCAATTTCACAACCATCGGTTCCTCCTTCATCTCAACGTCCTGTTTCCAAAAAGGCTAATAAGAAACCCAGCTCCTCTCCTTCTCCGCCACGGCGTGTCTCATCTACAGCACCACCTGGCAGTAACTGCCCTCGGCCGTCTTCTGTGTCGCCGAGACGCCTGCTGGCGGCCGATCAACCGGCCGATCGCTGGTGGCAGGAGCTGCTCCCGAACAACCTATGGATAAAATCTTCTGCCTTTGGCTGAATGCCGTTCCACGCTGTCGGTCGCAAGCTCTGAGCAGTCGCTGAGTTGAGGGAAACCTTGGTCACATTCTTCCCTTTTCTGTCCACCCTATGTCCATTATCCATTGGAATATCCGCGGCATTCGAGCCAATCGGGATGAATTGTCGATCCTCTTACGATCCTACTCCCCGGTAATCTTCTGCCTTCAGGAAACAAAGCTGCGTCCCCATGTTCACTTTGTTTTCCCCCATTTTCAGTCAGTCCGATTTGATCTCCCCTCTGTTGAAGGCACTCCAGCACATGGAGGAATCATGATTCTTCTCCATGATACTATCCATTATCACCCAATCCTCTTAAACACTTCCTTCCAAGCTGTCGCTGTCCGTCTTTCCCTTTCTGGATACACCTTCTCTCTTTGTACTGTATACATTCCATCGTCCACACCAACGGCAAGAGCTGATCTCCTTCATCTTCTTGGTCAGCTTTCGCCCCCCTATTTGCTGGTTGGGAACTTCAACGCGCACCACCTGCTTTGGGGATCTCCGCGTCTTCCACCAAGCGAATCTCGTTTGTCTCAACACTGGGGACCCTACATTTTTGTCTGCCTCCACGACAAATTTCTTTCGTTTGGACCTTTCGGTCGGTACTGTTCCACTAGCTCGGCGCTTCGAATGGTTCGCTCTTGCTGATACACACTCGAGTGATCACTTTCCATGTGTCCTTAGATTGCAGCCACAACTGCCATATATGCACCCGAGACGCTGAAAGTTTGCCCAAGCCGATTGGACACTTTTTTCGTTTCTAGCGACATTCGATGACCGTCACTTTCCTAGCGTTGACGATGAGGTCACTCATATTACAGAAGTTATTCTTATAGCTGCGGAATGTTCAATACCTCACACCTCCGAATTGTCCCGGCGTCCCCCAGTTTCTTGGTGGAATGAGGCATGCCGTGACGCAATACGTGAGCGGCGACGTGGTCTTCGCGTTTTCCGGCAACATCCTACTTTGGCCAACTGTATCCGCTATAAGCAGTTCCGTGCGCGATGCCGTCGCGTCATCCGCGATAGCAAGAAGGCAAACTGGGACTTCTTTACTAGCTCATTTAACACCTTCACTCCCTCCTTGGAAGTTTGGAGTCGGATTCGACGGTTATCTGGCGCACCTAGTTTCTCCCCAGTCTCTGGTCTCACTGTCGCGCATGACACATTAGTGGACCCCGTCGCAATTCCTAACTCATTGGGTCAACACTTTGCTGAGATTTCGAGCTCTTCAAATTACCCGCCAGCCTTTCTCCCGAAGAAACGTGCAGCGGAAGTGCAACCTCTTGCTTTCTCCTCTCAAAATCGCGAAAGCTATAATACTGTTTTCTCCATGCGGGAACTCGAACATGCACTCTCTTCTTCTCGCTCTTCCGCCCCAGGACCGGATGGTATCCACATCCAAATG
This sequence comes from Schistocerca americana, assembly GCF_021461395.2. NCBI lineage: Eukaryota > Metazoa > Arthropoda > Insecta > Orthoptera > Acrididae > Schistocerca > Schistocerca americana. The sequence goes on along the minus strand of NC_060119.1, from coordinate 568,244,654 downwards.
TTGCTGCGTTTATCATACCATAGTCTGCGTTACCTCCTCCGCCTTTATAATCGAATTTGGACCGACAGTACTTTTCCCAGACTATGGCGGGAAGCTATCGTCGTTCCTGTTCCGAAACCTGGAAAGGACAAACATCTCCCCTCTAGCTATCGCCCCATTTCTCTCACGAGTAGTGTATGTAAGGTTTTGGAGCGTATGGTGAATTGCTGTTTAGCCTGGTGGCTGGAGTCCCGCAGTCTTTTAACACCTGCCCAATGCGGTTTCCGAAAGCATCGTTCTGCAGTTGACCATCTTGTTGCTCTCTCCACTTATATCATGAACGATTTTCTCCGGAAACGCCAAACAGTAGCTATATTTTTTGATCTGGAGAGAGAATACGATACCTGCTGGACGACAGGCATCCTCCACACACTTGTGTCTTGGGGCTTTCGAGGACGGCTGCCCCTTTTTCTCCGTGAATTTATGGCAGAGCGCACATTTAAAGTGCGGATGAACACTACTCTCTCCTGCCAGCCGGAGTGGCCGTGCGGTTCTGGGCGCTACAGTCTGGAGCCGAGCGACCGCTACGGTCGCAGGTTCGAATCCTGCCTCGGGCATGGATTTGTGTGATGTCCTTAGGTTGGTTAGGTTTAATTAGTTCTAAGTTCTAGGCGACTGATGACCTCAGAAGTTAAGTCGCATAGTGCTCAGAACCATTTGAACTACTCTCTCCCGTACTTTCTCCCAAGAAAACGGGGTACCCCAGGGCTCTGTGCTAAGTGTTGTACTGTTTGCCATTGGCATAAATCCAATTATGGATTGTCTCCTTCCTGATGTCTCGGGCTCCCGCTTTGTGGACGATTTTGCGATCTACTACAGCTCTCAACGGACCAGCCTTCTTTAACGGCGTCTTCAAGGATGTCTCGATCGCCTCCACTCTTGGAGCATCGAAACCGGCTTCCGCTTTTCTCCCAGTAAGACCGTTTGTGTTAATTTTTGGCGTCGTACGGAGTTTCTTTCGCCTTCCTTACATCTAGGCCCTGTCAACCTTCCGTTTTCGGACGTCGCTAAATTCTTGGGTCTTATGTTTGACAGAAAACTGTGCTGGTCCTCCCACGTTTCCTATCTTTCGGCTCGCTGTCTGCGATCCCTCAACACCCTCTGTGTCGCACCGAGCGAGGTGGCTCAGTGGCTGGACACTGGACTCGCATTCGGGAGGACGACGGTTCATCCCGCGTCCAGCCATCCTGTTTTAGGTTTTCCGTGATTTCCCTAAATCGCTCCAGGCAAATGCCGGGATGGTTCCTGTGAAAGGGCACAGCCGACTTCCTTCCCTAATCCAATGAGACCGATGACCTCCCTGTCTGGTCTCCTTCCCAAAAACAACCCAACAACCCCTCTGTGTCCTGAATGGCACTTCCTGGGGAGTGGACAGAGTGGTCCTTCTCCGCCTCTATCGGGCCTTAGTGCGCTCGAAATTGGACTACGGAAGCATAGTTTACTCCTCTGCTCGGCCGTCTATTCTTCAGCGTCTCGACTCTGTCCACCACCGTGGATTACGTTTAGTGTCTGGAGCTTTTTACACCAGCCCTGTGGAAATCTTTTATGCTGAGACTGCTGAATCTCCGTTGTCCAATCGGCGAGCTGTCCTTCTGAGTCGTTATGCTAGCCATCTGTCTTCATTCCTGCTAATCCGGCCCATGACATTTTTTTCGACGCCTCCTTGGATTTAGGGTATGCAGGCCGCCCTTCCTCCCTACTTCCACCGGGAGTCCGCTTCCGTCGACTGCTCCATTCTCTTTCCTTCCACTTTCCTAAGACTTTCTTGACAACTTGGGGTACAGCACCACCTTGGCTCTGGCCCCGGTCCTGCCTGCTCCGTGACCTTTGTCAGTTTCCCAAGGATGGTACACCTTCTCTTGTTTATCGTCGGGTATTTGCTGCTCTATGCACACAAATGAAGGATGCCACATTTATTTACACTGATGTCCAAAAACATCGTTTGGTGTTGGGAGTGCCTATATTGTTGGCGACACCCCGAATCAGTTTCGGCTTCCCGACCAGTGTTCGGTTTTTACTGCGGAACTTCCCCCCTGCGGGTCCGGGGATTAGAATAGGCCCGAGGTATTCCTGCCTGTCGTAAGAGGCGACTAAAAGGAGTCCCTCCCCCTCAAGGGGGTAGTTAGCGCCTGCGTCTGGAGACGGACGGTTCCACGACTTCTATTTGCGGTCATTTTGCTTTTTCACTTCTCATTTCTTCCTTCCTTTGGTTGGTTCCTTTCTTTGCTCTTCTCCATCTCACTGTCTTCCGTACTCTTTCCCTTGTCTTCTTCTCCTTGTCTTCTCCTCCTTGCCTTCTCTGGTCTCCGCCTCGGCGTTTGAGACAGTCTGTCCTCTCTCTCCCTCTCTCTCTTCTTTTTCTCTTCTTCCTTCCTCCCTGTGCGCGCCTGAAGGCCGACCCACGCGTTCGCACGCGTAGCCGGTGACGGGGTAACGCGTAATTGCCCGCCCTGGGTAGACATGTAAGGCACGCACGTACCCCCTGGTAAAGGGCAGGCCCAGGGAGGGGTGATTGCCTGAGCTGATACCTTCTGACCATGCCGATTGGTCCCTCCGTCTGTTTCTCGGGAGGTGTGACCTGAGGTGTAAACATTCACCTAAGGCGGGAGTGCCCTCTGAGAGGGTCCCCACAAGGAAGGAGCGCGCCATCAGAGACGCTGGCAATCGTGGGGGATTCCTCTGCAATGGATTTCACTCCATCTCTCTCGACTTCTGCCCACAAACGGAAACTTGACCAGCCACCAGTGACAAAAGTACTACCACCTGCCCCACAGTTCCTCGTCGTTTCTCGATCTGAGGACGGAAAGGATTTTTCCTCTGTCAACCCTTTCGTTATCCAGAAGGGCGTAGATGCCATAGCCGTATCTGTCAAGTCTTGTACCAGGTTGCATAACGGTACCTTATTACTAGAAACCGAGAGCGCCTTTCAGGCACAAAAACTGCTTCGGGCCACACTCCTGTACACGTTCCCTGTCCAGGTGGAGGCTCACCGCACTTTGGATTCGTCTCGTGGTGTGGTCTATACTAGATCACTTGACGGATTGACTGACGAGGAGATTCAGTCTTTCCTCGCTGAGCAGGGTGTGACGGCTGTCCATAGGGTCATGAAAAAGGTCAACAATGACCTTGTACCGACCTGGACACTTTTCTTGACCTTTGACAGTGTTCAGCTGCCGTCGCATATCAAAGCGGGCTACGAGGTTATTTCTGTTCGCCCCTATGTCCCGACACCTACGCGCTGCTACCAGTGTCAGCGTTTTAATCACACTCGCCAGTCTTGTTCCAATGCAGCTAAATGTGTCACTTGTGGCAGGGATGCCCATGAGGGTGACTGTCCACCTCCGTCTCCTCGTTGTGTGAACTGTCGGGGTGACCATGCAGCGTCCTCCCGCGACTGTCCCGTCTATAAGGAGGAACGCTGTATCCAAGAAATTCGGGTCAAAGAGAAAGTGCCCACCTCGGCTGCTCGCAAGCTATTTGCTAGTAGGAAGCCCGCGCTGCTCCCAGCGGGAAAGTACAGTACTGTCCTCGCCTCTCCTCAGACTACCAGGGAGGTGGCAACGCAGACATGCGATCTGACCTTCGGCACCACAGTCGTCCATTCGCCCAGTGCTAAGATCGCGTAGTCGACGTCTCCTCTTCCTCCCGTCACCCCTCCAACACAAGCACCTTCATCAGCTTCTGCCAAGACGAAGACCCAGAAATCAGATGCACGGGCCTTCAAGAAGGAACTGTCCCGTGCAGACTTACTATGTACCTCGCACTCCCAGCCGTCGACCAGTACTTCCACTAAAAGACCTTCCAAGAAGGCTCGTAGGAAGCACAGTTCTCCTTCCCCGCCACGGCGCATTTCTTCTCTTGCGCCACCCAGCGGCTGCCGCCCCAGGCCGTCATCCGTTTCGCCTGGCCGCACCGCTGGTCGCCGTACATCTGGCCGTTCACTGGCGGAGGAAGCTCCCCCTCCCGGCCATCCTCCCGAGATGGCCGATGACCCTATAGACCCAATGGACGATGACTGTCCGCCTACTGATAGCGGCGGCAGTGCTCGCTCGAAGCCAGGCCCTAAGCGGCCTTCGAGGTGACCACTTCTCTCATCTTTCTTTTCTTACGATGGCACTTATTCACTGGAATATTCGCAGCATTCGCTCCAACCGAGAGGACTTGAAGTTGCTGCTCCGCTTGCACCGTCCGCTTGTCGTAGCCCTCCAGGAAACGAAGCTACGCCCATGCGATCAAATTGCCTTGGCACACTACATCTCTGTGCGTTTTGACCTACCCCCTTGTGCTAGGTATCCCAGCTCATGGAGGGGTTATGTTGCTGGTCCGGGATGATATTTACTACGATCCCATCACGTTGCACACCGGCCTGCAGGCAGTTGCCATCCGCATTACTCTCCCCACTTTTACGTTTTCCTTTTGTACCGTTTACACTCCATCGTCATCTGCCGTTACCAGGGCAGACGTGATGCAACTTATTGCTCAGCTACCTGCACCATTTTTGTTAACTGGAGACTTCAATGCCCACCATCCCCTTTGGGGCTCTCCAGCATCCTGCCCGAGGGGCTCCTTGTTAGCAGACCTTTTCAACCAGCTCGATCTTGTCTGCCTCAATACTGGCGCCCCTACTTTTCTTTCGGACACATCTCACACCTATTCCCATTTAGACCTCTCTATATGTACTCCCCAACTTGCACGCCGGTTTGAGTGGTATGCACTTTCTGATACATATTCGAGCGACCACTTCCCGTGTGTTATCCATCTCCTGCAGCATACCCCCTCTCCGTGCTTCTCTAATTGGACCATCTCCAAGGCAGACTGGGGGCTCTTCTCTTCTAGGGCGACCTTTCAGGATCAAACCTTTACAAGCTGCGATCGTCAGGTCGCACACCTCACGGAAGTCATTCTCGCTGCTGCTGAATATTCCATCCCTCACCCTCCTTCTTCTCCACGTCGCGTACCGGTCCCCTGGTGGACCGCAGCATGTAGAGACGCTTTACGTGCTCGTCGACGTGCTTTACGCACCTTTAAACGCCACCCTACAGTGGCGAATTGTATCAATTATAAACGATTACGTGCTCAGTGTCGTCGTATTATCAAAGAAAGCAAGAAAGCCAGCTGGGCTGCTTTCACAAGCACCTTCAACAGTTTTACTCCTTCTTCTGTTGTCTGGGGTAGCCTGCGCCGGCTATCTGGCACTAAGGTCCACTCATCAGTTTCTGGCTTGAAGGTCGCGAATGACGTCCTTGTGGCCCCTGAGGCTGTCTCCAATGCCTTCGGCCGCTTTTTCGCAGAGGTTTCGAGCTCCGCTCATTACCACCCTGCCTTCCTCCCCCGCAAACAGGCAGAGGAGGCTAGGCCACCTAACTTCCGCTCCTCGAATTGTGAAAGTTATAATGCCCCATTCACCATGCGGGAACTCGAAAAGCAACTTGGCCGATCACGGTCCTCTGCTCCAGGGCCAGATTCTATTCATATTCAGATGCTGAAGAACCTTTCTCCTGCGGGTAAAGGTTTTCTTCTTCGTACATACAATCGCATCTGGATCGAGGGACATGTTCCCGCATGCTGGCGCGAGTCTATTGTTGTCCCGATTCCTAAGCCGGGGAAGGACAAGCACTTGCCTTCCAGTTATCGACCTATCTCGCTTACCAGCTGTGTCTGTAAAGTGATAGAGCGAATGGTTAACTCTCGATTGGTTTGGCTGCTCGAGTCTCGACGCCTACTTACCAATGTACAATGTGGATTTCGTAGGCGCCGCTCTGCTGTTGACCATCTGGTTACCTTGTCAACCTTCATTATGAATAACACCTGTTGGAAGGCGGGCATTCTCCGCACCATGCATACATGGGGCCTTCGCGGTCGCCTCCCTCTTTTTATTCGTTCCTTTTTAATGGATCGACAGTTCAGGGTACGTGTGGGTTCTGTCCTGTCCGACACCTTTCGCCAGGAGAATGGGGTGCCACAGGGCTCAGTTTTGAGCGTCGCTCTCTTCGCCATCGCGATCAATCCAATAATGGATTGCCTCCCAGCTGATGTATCAGGCTCCCTTTTCGTGGACGATTTTACCATCTATTGCAGCGCGCAGTGTACACGTGTCCTGGAGCACTGTCTTCAGCGTTCACTTGACCGTCTTTACTCCTGGAGTGTCGCCAATGGCTTCCGTTTTTCTGCCGAGAAGACGGTCTGTATTAACTTCTGGCGATACAAAGAGTTTCTCCCACCGTCCTTAAGACTCGGTCCCGTTGCTCTCCCAATCGTGGAGACAACCAAATTTTTAGGCCTTACATTTGACAGGAAACTTAGCTGGTCTCCACATGTGTCGTATTTGGCCGCCCGTTCTACCCGTTCTTTAAATGTCCTCCGTGTTCTCAGTGGTCTGTCGTGGGGAGCGGATCGAACCGTCCTACTTCGTCTATATCGGTCGATCGTCCGCTCCAAGCTGGATTATGGGAGCTTCGTATACTCCTCTGCACGGCCATCCATCTTACGCCGCCTCAACTCCATACAACATCGGGGTTTACGACTTGCGATCGGAGCATTTTATACCAGTCCCGTAGAGAGTCTTCATGCTGACGCTGGCGAATTGCCACTCACCTACCGGCGCGATATACTGCTTTGTCGGTATGCCTGTCGGCTACTGTCAATGCCCGACCATCCGTCTTATCGTTCCTTTTTTGACGACTCTCTTGACCGTCAATACGGGTTGTATGTCTCAGCCCTGCTACCCCCTGGAGTTCGCTTTCGTCGCCTCCTTCAACACCTTACTTTTTCCCTCCCTGCAACCTTTCGAGTGGGCGAGAGCCGCACGCCACCTTGGTTCCAGGCTCAGGTCCGCGTTCACCTTGACCTCAGCTCGCTCCCAAATGAGGTCACCCCCGGTTCGGTCTACCACTCCCGTTTTTTGGAACTTCGTTCGAAGTTCATCGACATGACTTTCATTTATACAGATGGCTCTAAGACCAATGACGGGGTCGGGTGTTCCTTTATTGTCGAGGCACAAAGTTTCAAATACCGGCTCCATGGCCATTGTTCGGTCTTCACAGCTGAGCTCTTTGCCCTCTACCAGGCTGTTCTTTACATCTGCCGCCACCGACATTCTGCTTATGTCATCTGCTCAGATTCCCTGAGCGCCATCCAGAGCCTCAGTGATCCGTACCCGGTTCACCCTTTCGTACACCGGATCCAACGCTCTCTTCAGCAGCTGGTGGACGTCGGTTCTCCAGTTAGCTTTATGTGGGTTCCGGGCCATGTCGGTATCCCTGGGAACGAAGCTGCAGATGCCGCGGCCAAGGCTGCGGTCCTCCAGCCTCGAACAGCTTCTTGTTGCGTCCCTTCCTCCGATTTTAGCAGGGTGATTTGTCGGCGCATCTTATCTCTGTGGCATGCCGATTGGGCTGCACTTACCGACAACAAGCTTCGGGCCTTAAAACCGCTTCCCGTGGCTTGGACGTCCTCCTCACGCCCTTCTCGGCGGGAGGAGGTCGTTTTAGCCCGGTTAAGAATTGGACACTGCCGGTTCAGCCATCGCCATCTGCTGACGGCTGCGCCGGCGCCGTTCTGCCCATGTGGGCACTTGCTGACGGTTAGACACATTTTAATGTCCTGTCCAGATCTTAACACACTGCGCCTCGATCTTAACCTGCCAAATACTTTCGATGCCATTTTTGCGGATGACCCACGAGCAGCTGCTCGTGTTCTTCGTTTTATCAATTTGACACACCTCGCTAAGGACATTTGATGATGCTGTTTTTTAATCCTATGCCTGTCAGTCTGTCTTTTATCGTGTTTTCCCTTTTAGTTGTTGTGGTCAACTTGTGCCTCGCGGTGCATTCTTAGAGTAGTCAGGGCGCTAATGACCATTGAAGTTGTGCGCCCTAAAACCACAAAAAAAAAAAAAAAAAAACTTCCAAGAAGGCTCATAGGAAGCACAGTTCTCCTTCTCCTCCACAGCGCATTTCTTCTCCTGCGCCACCCAGCGGTTGCCGCCCCAGGCCGTCATCCGTTTCGCCTGGCCGCACCGCTGGTAGCCGAACTTCTGGCCGTCCACCGGCGGAGGAAGCTCCTCCTCCCGGCCATCTTAACGAGATGGCCAATGAATCTATAGAACCAATGGAGATGACTGTCCGCCTACTGATAGCAGCGGCAGTACTCGCTCGAAGCCAGGCCCTCAGCGGCCTTCGAGGTGACCCCTTCTCTCATCTTCCTTTTCTCACGATGGCACTTATTCACTGGAATATTCGCAGCATTCGCTCCAACTGAGAGGACTTGAAGTTGCTGCTCCGCTTGCACCGTCCGCTCGTCGTAGCCCACCAGGAAACGAAGCTCTGCCCATGCGATCACATTGCCTTGGCACACTACACCTCTGTGCGTTTTGACCTACCCCCTGTGGTAGGTATTCCGGCTCATGGAGGGGTTATGTTGCTGGTCCGGGATGATATTTACTACGATCCCATCACATTGCACACCGGCCTGCAGGCAGTTGCCGTCAGAATTACTCTTCCCACTTTTACATTTTCTATTTGTACCGTTTACACTCCATCGTCGTCTGCCGTTACCAGGGCAGACATGATTCAACTTATTGCTCAGCTACCTGTACCATTTTTGTTAACTGGAGACTTCAATGCCCACCATCCCTTTTCGGGCTCTCCAGCATCCTGCCCGAGGGGCTCCCTGTTAGCAGACCTTTTCAACCAGCTCAATCTTGTCTGCCTCAATACTGGCGCCCCTACTTTTCTTTCGGACACATCTCACACCTATTCCCATTTAGACATCTCTATATCTATACCCAACTTGCACGCCGGTTTGAGTGATATGCCCTTTCTGATACATATTCTAGCGACCACTTCCCGTGTGTCATCCATCTCCTGCATCATACCCCCTCTCCGTGCTCAGCTAGTTGGAACATCTCCAAAGCCGACTGGGGGCTCTTCTCTTCCAGGGCGACCTTTCAGGATCAAACCTTCACAAGATGCGATAGTCAGGTCGCACACCTCACGGAAGTCATTCTCACTGCTGCTGAATATTCCATCCCTCACACCACTTCTTCTCCACGTCGCGTACCGGTCCCCTGGTGGACCGTAGCATGTAGAGACGCTTTACGTGCTCGTCGACGTGCTTTACGCACCTTTAAACGTCACCCTACAGTGGCGAATTGTATCACTTATAAACGATTACGTGCGCAGTGCCGTCGTATTATTAAAGAAAGCAAGAAAGCCAGCTGGGCCGCTTTCACAAGCACCTTCAACAGTTTTACTCCTTCTTCTGTTATCTGGGGTAGCCTGCGCCGTCTATCTGGCACTAAGGTCCACTCATCAGTTTCTGGCTTGAAGGTCGCGAATGACGTCCTTGTGGCCCCTGAGGCTGTCTCCAATGCCTTCGGCCGCTTTTTCGCAGAGGTTTCGAGCTCCGCCCGTTACCACCCTGCCTTCCTCCCCCGAAAAGAGGCAGAGGAGGCTAGGCCACCTAACTTCCGCTCCTCGAGTCGTGAAAGTTACAATGCCCCTTTCACCATGCGGGAACTCGAAAATGCACTTGCCCGGTCACGGTCCTCCGCTCCAGGGCCTGATTCTATTCATATTCAGATGCTGAAGAACCTTTCTCCTGCGGGTAAAGGTTTCTTTCTTCGTACTTATAATCGCATCTTGGTTGAGGGACATGTTCCCGCATGCTGGCGCGAGTCTATTGTTGTACCGATTCCTAAGCCGGGGAAGGACAAGCACTTGCCTTCCAGTTATCGACCCATCTCGCTTACCAGCTGTGTCTGTAAGGTGATGGAGCGAATGGTTCACTCTCGTTTGGTTTGGCTGCTCGAATCTCGGCGCCTACTTACCAATGTACAATGTGGATTTCGTAGGCGCCGCTCTGCTGTTGACCATCTGGTTACCTTGTCAACCTTTATTATGAATAACTTCTTGCGGAAGCGCCCGGCCGCGGCTGTGTTCTTTGATTTGGAGAAGGCTTACGACACCTGTTGGAGGGCGGGCATTCTCCGCACCATGCATACATGGGGCCTTCGCGGTCGCCTCCCTCTTTTTATTCGTTCCTTTTTAATGGATCGACAGTTCAGGGTACGTGTGGGTTCTGTCCTGTCGGACACCTTTCGCCAGGAGAATGGGGTGCCACATTGCTCAGTTTTGAGCGTCGCTCTCTTCGCCATAGCGATCAATCCAATAACGGATTGCCTCCCAGCTGATGTATCAGGCTCCCTTTTCGTGGACGATTTTACCATCTATTGCAGCGCACAGCGTACGTGTTTCCTGGAGCGCTGTCTTCAGCGTTCTCTTGACCATCGTTACTCCTGGAGTGTCGCCAATGGCTTCCGTTTTTCTGCCGAGAAGACGGTCTGTATTAACTTCTGGCACTACAAAGAGTTTCTCCCACCGTCCTTACGACTCGGTCCCGTTGCTCTCCCATTCGTGGAGACAACAAAATTTTTAGGTCTTACATTTGACAGGAAACTTAGCTGGTCTCCACATGTGTCTTATTTGGCTGCCCGTTGTACCCGTTCACTAAATGTCCTCCGTGTTCTCAGTGGTATGTCGTGGGGAGCGGATCGAACCGTCCTACTTCGCCTATATCGGTCGATCGTCCGCTCAAAGCTGGATTATGGGAGCTTCATATACTCCTCTGCACGGCCGTCCATCTTACGCCGCCTCAACTCCACACAACATCGGGGTTTACGTCTTGCGATCGGAGCATTTTATACTAGTCCCGTCGAGAGTCTTCATGCTGAAGCCGGTGAATTGCCACTGCCCTACCGGCGCGATATACTGCTTTATCGGTATGCCTGTCGGCTACTGTCAATGCCCGACCACCCGTCGTATCGTTCCTTTTTTGACGACTCCCTCGATCGTCAATACGGGTTGTATGTCTCTGCCCTGCTACCCCCTGGAGTTCGCTTTCGTCGGCTCCTTCAACACCTTAATTTTTCACTCCCTGCAACCTATCGAGTGGGCGAGAGCCACACGCCACCTTGGCTCCAGGCTCAGGTTCGCGTTCACCTTGACCTCAGCTCGCTCCCAAAGGAGGTTACCCCCGGTTCGGTATACCGCTCCCATTTTGTCGAACTTCGTTCGAAGTTCATTAATATGACCTTCATTTATACAGATGGCTCTAAGACCAATGACGGGGTCGGTTGTTCTTTTATTGTCGGGGCACAAAGTTTCAAATACCGGCTCCATGGCCATTGTTCGGTCTTCACAGCTGAGCTCTTTGCCCTCTACCAGGCTGTTCTTTACATCTGCCGCCACCAACATTCTGCTTATGTCATCTGCTCTGATTCCCTGAGCGCCATCCAGAGCCTCAGTGATCCGTATCCAGTTCACCCTTTCGTGCACTGGATCCAACGCTCTCTTCAGCAGCTGGTGGACGACGGTTCTCCGGTTAGTTTTATGTGGGTTCCTGGCCATGTCGGTATTCCTGGGAACGAAGCTGCAGATGCCGCGGCCAAGGCTGCGGTCCTCCAGCCTCGAACAGTTTTTTGTTGTGTCCCTTCATCAGATTGTAGCAGGGTCATTTGTCGGCGCATTTTATCGCTGTGGCATGCCGAATGGGCTGCACTTACGGACAACAAGCTTCGGGCCTTGAAACCTCTTCCCGCGGCGTGGACGTCCTCCTTACGCCCCCCTCGGCGGGAGGAGGTAGTTTTGGCCCGGTTACGAATTGGACACTGCCGGTTCAGCCATCGCCATCTGCTGACGGCTGCGCCGGCGCCGTTCTGCCCATGTGGGCACTTGCTGACGGTCCGCCACATTTAGCGTCCTGTTCGGATTTTACTACACTGCGTCTTGATCTTGGCCTGCCATGTACTCTCGATGCCATTTTAGCAGATGACCTAGGAGCAGCTGCTCGCGTTCTTCGTTTTATCAAATTGACCAACCTGTGTAAGGACATTTAATTATGCTGGTTTTTTTTTTAATCCTATGCCTGTCGATCTTTTATCGTGTTTTCCCTTTTAGCTGCTGTTTTAAACTTGTGCCTCGAGGTGCATTCCTAACGTAGTGTGGGCGCTAATGACCGTTGAAGTTGTGCGCCCTAAAAAAAAAAACAAAAAAAAAAACTGTGGAACTTTACGCTGTTCTCCAGGCTGTCCAATACATCCGTCGCCATCAGCGGATACAGTATGTTATCTGCTCCGACTCTCTCAGCTCTCTCCTCAGTCTCCAAGCTCTCTACCCCGTCCACCCTCTCGTCCACCGGATTCAGGACTGCCTCCACTTGCTCCACTTGAGGGGCGTCTCTGTGGCGTTCCTCTGGATCCCACGACATGTTGGTATCTGTGGAAACGAGGCGGCCGATATAGCGGCCAAGGCTGCATTCTCTCTTCTTCGGCCAGCTATTCGCATGATTCCCTTCGTCGATCTACAAAGTGTTTTATGTCGTAGTGTTGCTCTTTTATGGCATGCACATTGGTCGACACATCCCAATAATAAATTGCGGGACGTGAAAGCTCTTCCCTGTGCTTGGACCTCTTCCTCCCGAACGCGTCGTCGGTAGGAGGTAATTTTAACTAGACTCCGAATAGGGCACTGTCTTTTAGCCATCGACATCTTTTAAGCGGCGATCCTCCCCCACTCTGTCCCCACTACTCTCAACTGTGGACGGTGAGACACCTTTTACTTGAGTGCCCCTATTTTACTCCGTTACGCGCCCGTCTACAGCTGTCGCCTGATATATCTTCCATTTTAGCAGATGGCATGCTATCAGCCGATCGCGTTCTCGAGTTCAATAGTGCCAGTGAGATGACGTCAGTAATTTGAAGCTCTTTTTGGGGACAAACAACCCTGCTTCTATAGTGGTTTTTTATAATGGACGATAGTTTTCTGGGTCGCTTATACTACCCTTCTAGCAGACGGATGTGACCTCTGCTTTTTCCTAAAAACTGGGCACAGACTTTTGTTTGAGGGAACTACAATAGATTATAATTAGAAGAGGACCTAACTCAGCCGCAAATTCAGTATAGAATCTGATAGGGATTCCATAAGGCCCTGAAACTTTGTTAAATTTTGACAATTTCAGCTGTTTATCAGCACCACTGACGGTAATACTTATTTCGCTCATCTTTTCAGTGGTACAACGATTAAATTTGGGCAGTTCTACTGGGTTTTGCATTGTAAAGAAACATTTGATAACGGAGTTAAGCATTTCAACTTTTGCTTTGCTACCCTCAATTTCAGTTGTCTCATTCTCTAAGGACTGAACACTAACTTTGGTGCCACTAACAGGCCTCAAACACGACCAGAGTTTCTTTTGGTCTTGTGAAAGACCATTTAACAATATTCTGCTAGTCACTGAAGGCTTCACAAATTACTCTCTTGACACCTAAACATGTTATATTGTAGCCCTATGCTTTTATATCTATTACACAGCAATCTGTTTCTTTAGAAGTTTCTTTACAGTGGCCGTACACCATGGAGAGTCCCTCCGTGGTGCAGCGATAGTGAACACTTGCGAATTGTGTGCGAATGCTTGTTCGCTTATGTTTGGTTCTGTTCACACCTGTGTAAATGAGGCTTGAAAGAACGAAGACAGAGCGAGGCGGCGCGGTTGTTAGCACACTAGACTTGCATTCTGGAGGGCGACTGTTCAAACCTGCGTCCGGCCAGCCAGATTTAGGTTTTCCGTGATTTCCTTATAGCGTTCCAGGCAAATGCCGGGATGATTCCTTTGAAACGGCACGGCCGATTTCCTTCCTCATCCTTGACACAATCCGAACTTGTGCTCTGTCTCTGATGACCTCGATGTCGACGGCACGTGTAAACCCAGTCTTCCTTCTTCCTTCCAAGAACGATAGCGCCTGTTCTGAAGAACTCTGCTCACCCCATTCGACCGAAATTTGCTCGCTCTGAGTATTTGCGGTCACAGTCAGACCGCGGCCACGCTCGTGTGGATACTACCAGACAGAATCTCCTATTAGTCTGTGGATAATGGTCAACCTTGGTAAGAAAAACTAATTCCTGTTTTCTGTCCTGCAAAGTCCGGGAGAACACCCCCAGGTACATGGAAATCAAAGTTATTTTCGTCTCTTTCTTATTACTGAAACTTATTCTTGACTCTTTATGCATCCACTTGTCTTCAAACAGTCCACAGTCTTCACCGGCGTAACATCCATCCATCCATCCATCCATCCATCCATCCATCCATCCATCCTCATGGCACAAGACGTTGGAGCTGGCCAATGCATTTATGCATTCCTCTCACAAAGAGAAACATACGCTGAAGCCCCAAAGAAAGTGGTGTAGGCATGCGTGTTTAAATACACAGATGTGTAAACAGACAGAATATGGCGCTGCAGTCGGCAACGTCTATATAAGACGAAAAGTGCCTGGCGCAGCTGTTAGTTCGGTTGCTGCTGCTACAATGGCATGTTACAAGATTTAAGTGAGTCTGAACGTGGTGTGATAGTCGACGCACTAGCGATGGGACACAGTATCTCATAGATAGAGATGAAGTGGGGGTTTTGCTATACGACCATGTCACAAATGTACCGTGAATATCAGGAATCCGCTGAAACATCAAATCTACGACATCGCTGCGGCCAGAAAAACATCCTGCAAAAACAGGACCAACGAATACTAAAGAGAATCGTTCAACATGACACAAGTGCAATCCTGAAAATTGCTGCAGATTTCAATCCTGGGCCATCAAAAAGTGTCAGCGTGTGAACCATTCAACGAAACATCATCGATGTGGGCTTTCAGAGCCGAAGTCCCACTCGTGTACCCCTGCTGACTGCACGATACAAAGCTTTACCCCTCGTCTGGGTCCTTCAACATCGACATTGGACTGTTGATGACTGGAAACATGTCTGGACGGACGAGTTTCATTTCAGATTGTATAGAGTGGATGGACGTGTACGGGTATGGAGACAACCTCATAATCCATGGATCCTGCATGTCAGCAGGGGACTGTTCAAGCTACTGGAGGCTCAGTAACTGTGTGGGGCATATGTAGTTGTAGTGATATGGGACTCCTGATAAGTCTAGGTACGACTGACAGGTGACACGTTCATAAACATCTTGTCTGATCACCTGCTTCCATTCATGTCCATTATGCATTCCGACGGACTTGGGCTATTCTAGCAGGACAACGCGACACCCCACACATCTAGAATTGCTACAGAGTCGTTCCAGGAACACTCTTATGATTTTAAACACTTCTGCTGGCCACGAGACTCCCCAGACATGAACCCCCCCCCCCTCCCAGGGGGTCCACAACTCTTTTGTGGATATGTGCATGGCGAGCACGGGGTCCCGAGCTATTGCAGCCTTCCTTCTTTCCAGGGGTGCATTTCCTTCCCCTTCCCCTCCTTTCCTCTCCTTGCTCCTTCCCCTTCCCCTTCGCCCGCTCCTCTCCCTCTCTTGGTGTCCTTGCTTATGTTGGCCCCCGCTATCCTCCTGGTTATGTTGGTTTTGCAATTTAGCTTTGTTGCGTAATCACCACCTCCTTTTGGCACTCCCTTGTCCCTCTCTGGGGTCTGACCTCAATTACTAAATTTCTCTTCCGTAGTGTGAGCCATTTGGTTAAGAGCACCTTACCTAGTGTCTCCGATGTGTGCCCTTGTAGTTCATTCCACCTTTTCTTTCACGTCGTTGTCTGATGCTAGGGTGCATAGCCAGCACGGTAGCCAGCCCGTGTGGTGGGGTCGCTATGTACCCTTTTGGTTGAGCCCCCCTGAACACAGAGGGATCACACTTCTAGTACCTGAGCTTAACATAGACAAATGTAATGTATTGCGAATACATAGAAAGAAGGATCCTTTATTGTATGATTATATGATAGTGGAACAAACACTGGTAGCAGTTACTTCTGTAAAATATCTGGGAGTATGCGTGCGGAGCGATTTGAAGTGGAATGATCATATAAAATTAATTGTTGGTAAGGCGGGTACCAGGTTGAGATTCATTGGGAGAGTCCTTAGAAAATGTAGTCCATCAACAAAGGAGGTGGCTTACAAAACACTTGTTCGACCTATACTTGAGTATTGCTCATCAGTGCGGGATCCGTACCAGATCGGGTTGACGGAGGAGATAGAGAAGATCCAAAGAAGAGCGGCGCGTTTCTTCACAGGGTTATTTGGTAACCGAGGTAGCGTTACGGAGATGTTTAGCAAACTCAAGTGGCAGACTCTGCAAGAGAGGTGCTCTGCATCTCGGTGTAGCTTGTTCGTCAGGTTTCGAGAGGGTGCGTTTCTGGATGAGGTATCGAATATATTGCTTCCCCCTACATATACCTCCCGAGAAGATCACGAATGTAAAATTAGAGAGATTCGAGCGCGCGCACGGAGGCTTTCAGACAGTCGTTCTTGCCGCGAACTATATGCGACTAGAACAGAAAATGGAGGTAATGACAGTGGCACGTGAAGTGCCCTCCGGCACACACCGTTGGGTGGCTTGCGGAGAATAAATGTAAATGTAGATGTAGATGTGACCTCCTCATGCAAGCCTTGGAGTGGTTGCTCGTCATCCTGGAGCATTGGAACTCACGGCAATGGCCGCCGTGCCAGAAGGCCCTTGCTGTGGCTGGGTGGCGCCCGTGAGGAGAGCCCCTGATCGGAGGGGGTGGTATCAGGGTGGACACTATGCAAATGAAACTCATACGGGTCCAGAACTCTGGCCGTTCTTCTGCGGCCGTCTCTCTGCGTGGAACTGATTCTTCTAGTGCTGCTTCTCCTGCCCCTTCGGCCTTCCCTTCCATGGCTACTCCCTGGGAAGAGGGTCAGGCGCGTCAGCTAAGGGCAAAGCCTTTCCCCTGGTATCTGGTTTGCGCCAGGACTGATGGGGATACTTTCACCAATACCAAACCTTTATTCTTTGTGGAACACATTGAAGACAAGTTTGGCGAAGTGGACTCCCTGAGCAAGATGCGGTCGGGTTCGTTGCTGATCAAAACAGTCTGCGGCCCTTCGTGCCTGTACCCATCTTGGCACAATTCCTGTGTCCATTACCCCCCACCAGTCTCTAAATATGGTTCTAGGTGTGATTTTTCACAGGGACCTCATCCTTCAAACTGAGGAGGAACTTTGGAACAATCTCAGACTGCAGGGTGTTCACTTTGATCGGCATGTTCAGAAGGGTCCTAAGGACAATCGCATTGATACTGGTGCCTTTATCCTGGCCTTTGAGGGGGCTACCCTCACTGAGAAAGTAAAGATTATGGTTTATCGATGTGATGTGAAGCCGTACATCCCACCTCCAATGAGGTGTTTTAAGTACTTGCGTTTTGGACACGTCTTCCTGCTGTTCACAGGCCCTTCTCTGTGGTGACTGTGGACGTCCACTCCATGAGCGGAGTCCCTGTGTTCCCCCTCCTGTGTGTGTTAATTGTCATGGCAATGATTCTCCACGTTCACCAGATTGCTCAGTGTATAAGAAGGAAAAGAAGATGCAGGAGTATAAGTCCCTTGATCGTTTAACCTACACAGAGGCTCGTAAGAAGTATACACGTCTTCACCCTGTGTCCATGACGTCTAGTTATGCTTTGGTTACATCTTCACCCCTTCCTCCCCCTTCCTTACCGCAGTCCCGGACCCCTCTCCTCCCACCCCTCCCCTGTGGCTCCCACACCTTCTCCTCTGGGCGCTGCTTCCCCTCCCCAGCCAGAGAAGTGTCCCACTCCTTCGGCGTCTGCCGGTCAAGGGCGCCCCTCCCGGGATGCCCCTTCCCGGCACCTTCCAGGCCAAAGGTCTGCTGCCACCCGACGACCGCGAGAACCGCGGTCTGTCGGCCTCCAGGTCGTCTGATCTCTTTCTGTTCCTGATCTTCCTGCAGCTGGCCTCCTTTATGCCACACAACCCTCCTCGATCTCAAACAGAAAAGACAAAGATCCTCTGATGTCACCAGAGGTCCCATCCCCTGCTTCACAACCAGATTCTGACCTGTCGTTCATGGATGTCGCCAACCCCTCCCCCCCCCCCCCTCCTTGTCGGTGACTGGTGATGACCCGGTGGTATGACTGGCTTTAGCCTGTTCAACCCCCATTTAAATCATTGTTCCGTGGTTATCCAATGGAATTGTAATGGATACTACTGTCACCTTCCAGAATTGAAATCCCTTATTTCGTCTTACTCTGCAGCGTGTGTGGTCCTACAGGAATCTCATTTTACTGATGATCACTCACTGACCCTCTGTGAGTTCCGTGTTTTCTGTCGAAATCTGATCAGACCCCTGTGGGCTTCTGGTGGCGTTTGTATGTTGGTCCGTACAGACATTGCTAGCACGTGGATTCCTCTTCAAACTACATTGGAAGCGATTGCTGTTAGGGTCCACCTGGACTCTGAGGTCACGGTGTGCAACCTTTATTTCCCTCCTGACAGGACTCTTACACCTGCTGCCTTAACTGCCCTTCTTCAGCAACTTCCTCCTCCCTTCCTCCTTCTTGGCGATTTTAATGCTCATCATCCGTTGTGGGGCAGAGAATTTCCATCTAGACGAGGTCTTCTCTTAGATCAGTTTATTACGACTTGTGGCCTACTCATTTTAGTGCCGGTCATGGTACCTTTTCTGCCATTGATCTTACTCTTTCTGCTCCCTCTCTCCTCCCTTCATTACACTGGTCGCCACATGACGACCTTTGTGATAGTGACCATTTCCCGTTGATTCTCTCTCTCTCTCTCTCTCTCTCTCTCTCTCTCTCTCTCTCTCCCTCTCTCCCTCTCTCCCTCCCTCCCTCCCTCCCTCCCTCCCTCCCTCCCTCCCTCCCTTCCCGCTCCCCGATGGACAGGTTACCTCGTTGGTCTTTCCAACGCGCCGATTGGCCTCTATACACTGCAAAGGTCGTGTTTTCTCCCTCTTTGTCAGGTTGTATTGATGACGTCCTACGTGACGTGTCTGACGCGATTGTTCGCGCTGCTAGCCTTGCTGTGCCGCGCTCATCTGGACCATTTCGTCACCGGCAAGTCCCGTGGTGGAGTACGGCCATTGCCATTCCCATCCATGATCGCCGTCGAGCTTTGCAACACCTAAAGAGGCATCCATCCTTTGCCAGCCTTAATACCTTTAAACGCCTTCGTGCTAAAGCCCGTTATTTAATCAAACGGAGCAAACGGATATGTTGGGAACCATTTGTTTCTTCCCTATGTCATGGGTATGGGCTACACTTCGCTCTCTCCAAGGTTGCATCGGCAGTCCACCCTCCCAGGCCTTCACCTCCCAGATGGCCTTTTTACGGACCCGTTGATTGTTGCGGAACATCTTGCGACCCATTTTGCAATGCCATCCGCATCAGCCTCCTATCTGGCTGCTTTCCTTCACCGGAGACAGCGGGCCGAAGCTTCCACCTTATTTTACCCCTTGTCAGTCAGAATATTACAACGAACCTTTTACTGAATGGGAATTTCTTTCCGCACTTTCTTCTTCTCATGATACGGCCCCTGGACCAGACTCCATTCGTAACCAACTACTTCAACATCTCAGTGCTCCACAACGGCAACATCTTCTCCGGGTGTTTAACCGTATCTGGCTCCAGGGTGACTTCCCTTCTCAGTGGAGGGATAGCATCGTGGCTCCTGTCCTTAAGCCTGGTAAGAACCCCCTATTTGTTGACAGCTATCGACCAATTAGTCTGACCAATGTTGTTTGCAAGTTACTTGAATGGATGGTAGCCCGTCGGCTCAATTGGGTCGTCGAATCTCGGGATCTCTTGTCGCCTTACCAGTGTGGCTTCCGAGAGGGATGGTCTCCGATCGGTCATTTACTTCACTTGGAATCCGCAGTTCGGCTGGCTTTTTCCCAGTGCTGCCATTTGGTTGCAGTATTTTTTGACCTTCGCAAGACCAATGACACTGCCTGGCGCCATCACGTCTTACTTACACTTCTTCAGTGGGGTCTTCGGGGCCCACTCCCGATTTTTATCCGCCAGTTCCTGTTCCATCGGTCATTCAGGGTTAGGGTTGGTACTGTTTTTGGTTCTCCACAGACCCAGGAGACGGGCATCCCACAGGGTTCTGTCTTGAGTGTGTTTCTTTTCCTCATTGCTATCCATGGACTTGTGGCCTCTGTCGGTCCTTTGGTCGTCCTGCCCTGTATGTGGGTGATTTCTGCATTTGGGTTAGTTCCTCTTCGATGGCCTCGGCAGAGAGGCAGCTCCAGGGAGCTATCTACATCTACATCCACATCCATACTCTGCAAGCCACCTGACGGTGTGTGGCGGAGGGTACCTTGAGTACCTCTCTCGGTTCTCCCTTCTATTCCAATCTCGTATTGTTCGTGGAAAGAAGGATTGTCGGTATGCTTCTGTGTGGGCTCTAATCTCTCTGATTTTATCCTCATGGTCTCTTCGCGAGATATACGTAGGAGGGAGCAATATACTGCTTGACCCTATAC
Organism: Schistocerca americana; assembly: GCF_021461395.2. NCBI lineage: Eukaryota > Metazoa > Arthropoda > Insecta > Orthoptera > Acrididae > Schistocerca > Schistocerca americana. The sequence goes on along the minus strand of NC_060119.1, from coordinate 568,224,294 downwards.
GACGTACCTCTGCATGGACCCTCTCACACGAGTTTCAGTTCTCTCCTTAAAATCGCGGGTGGTCCACTTCTGTCGCCGTGCTACGATCCACCCTGATCCAGAGCGCTGTCTCGATGCACAACGATTGCCTGTGGTCCCACAGTTTCGTTTCCTGGATCTTCTTTTCGACGACAAGCTCACTTGGCTGCCCCATATCAGACTTCTGAAGGTAGGATGTTTCCATAAACTCAATGTCCTTCGCTTCCTTGTCCACTCGTCTTGGGGTGCGGACTGCTCCCTTCTTCTCAGTCTTTATCGTGCTTTAGTTCTGTCTCGCTTGGACTATGGTTGTCAAGTTTATGGTTCGGCTGCTCCTTCCACACTGCACGTGCTGGATCCAGTCCACCATCGTGGTATCTGTTTGGCCACCGGTGCCTTTCCTACTAGCTCTGTTGATAGTCTCCTAGTTGAAGCTGGGATCCCCCCCCCCTTTCTGTTCGGCGGTCCCAGCTTCTGGTGTCTTATGCACTCGCTGTCCATTCCTCTCCCACTCTTTCTTCCTATTCTATCCTGTTCCAAGACCATGGACGTCACCCACCTGATTCCCGCCGTAGTGCGGGTTTACCGGTTGGGCTCCGCCTTGCGTCTCTTTGTCGTGATTTTCAGCTTCCTTATTTCTCCTGTCTTCCTCGCTCCCTCCCCTCCACCCTCCTTGGTTAGTTCCTCGGTCTCGAATTCGGATGGACCTCTGCCGAGGTCCGAAAGATTCCATCCCCCCGATGGTGTTCCATTCCTTTTTACACCGAATTTTATGGGAGTTTCGGGATGCTGTTGTTTTTTACACTGATGGCTCTGAATCTGCTGATCATGTGGGATATGCCTTCACATCCTCTGTTGGAACGGAAAATCATCTGCTGCCACCTCCCGAAAGGACTCGACCACACTGTGTCGTCTCCGCATTGGCCATACCAGGCTGACCCATGGTTTTCTTTTGCGTGATGAGCCACCCCCACTTTGTGGTTGTGGAGCCTTCCAGTCAGTAGCCCACATTTTGGTTGAATGCCCCCTTCTTTTGGCTCTGCGTGGTAAGTACAGACTCCCCCGCACTTTACCTTTGATGTTGGCTGACGATTCCCGGATGGTCGACCTGGTTCTCAGTTTCCTCCGGGAAAGTGGTTTTTATTCTCAGTTTTAAGGTTTTTAATCTCTCTCTGGTGTTGGGGCAGGGCGGTGAGTGTTGGGGTATCTCCCCCTGTAAGCTGTGTTTGGAGATTCTCGACCCCCTCCCTAGCCAAGATCCTCTTTTCTTCACCTTTTCTCAGTTTTTATCACTTTTTTAGAATGTGTTGGTCTCCTTTTCCCATATGTAATTCTACATTCTAGCGGTTGAATGCTTTTAAGTAGCAGATGGTCTTGCCTCTACTGCTTCAGAGGTGGGATATTTCCTGCCTCTAGCATAGCGTTGGGTTCGCTCTCTTGCTGACTTACCTCATTTTGTTTTTACCATTGACAACATGACTGCCCTTTTACATTAATAAAAAGACCCAAAATGTGTTAAAAACGCTAAGATGAAAAAAATATGAATGAAGCAGGAAGCCAACGTACTTTTCTCGACTCTGTAATCCACGTCTTTATGTACAGTACTACGCCCATGGAGGTGAACCAAGAAGGGAGTTGAAACCGACGTCCGCCGTCTGAAATAGCCCAAAACATTAGGCTCGCCAAATTCATACCTCCATGGTTCACCCCGGTGATACTTCTCCGTGACGTCACTCTGACGTGCCTATGCCCAGTTTCGACTGTGTTAGGTGTTTCGATTAAATGAAGACGTAGTTGTTTCATCAAAAGTGCGAGATTGCATTGGTTATGGTTGTACTAATCAATCTGATCGTTGTCTCCAATTTAAAGGAATCACATTTCATTCGTAAGTGGAGCCTTTCAAGCACTATTTTATTTTTATACATAAATTATGGTTTCAGTGTTTACTTTTATCGTAGTGGTTTTATTTCTGTCATTTGACTTTAGATTTGTCTATCTTTACTCAGTGTCCGTTCTTTCTCTTCATTCCTGTGTTGCCTTCCAGATCCAAAAGACTCCATCATCCTAGTCACGCTGTATCGACGGTCTGGTCCCCGCACTACGAAACTGCGCTGATTGTTGGGGCATCATCTCATGCCCTAAATTCCTCCCGCCGATCATTATTCATTGTTCACATTTCCTCCCACTTTAAAAACAGTTTATTGCTAGAACAGACGGAGAGTTTGTGAGTTTTGTGTGCGTGACTGAAAGAATGTATATGTGTGTTTTACGTCCTGTTTGAAGAAGGCTGTGGCAGAAGACGTACGTGTAACTTTTTTTCGTCGTGCCTGCCTGCTGCTTGGCATGCGAGGAGCAGGCTCTCCGTGTCACAGTATAGTTATTCCTTCATGAAGTTGTAAATAGTCCATTGCACTTCATCAGGAACAGTGTCGAACATAACGACAGACAGGAAAATAAATTTTGAAATTAAACTGAAAACGTTTCTTTGATAACTACTACTATTTCGCAGAAGATTATCTATTAAAGATTATCTATTATTGTAATGTGTAAATCAGGGTGCACTCAAACCTTGTGAGGCCAATTGAGGAGCTACTTGATTGTGAAGTAGCGGCACCGGTCACGAAAGATGACAACGGCTGGGAGAGCGGTGTGCTGACCACATTCTGCAGTGAGGTATACCTGTATACAGTTCTGTTTCTTTCAGATTTCAGTAACAGTTCACTTTGTTGACATGCACAAGATACGATAGCATGTCTTGCTTATTTCCTCATTGCACACGTTTATGGGCTAACAAAGAACACGTAGGTAAATTTTTTTTACAAAAAACTGTTGTGCACAGGAACTGAAAACTGAAAATGTGACTAACAAGAAGCAGCGCCAGTAAGCAAACAAGCAGTAGTTTAGGAGTTCGCGCTTCTTTCGCTGTCACTGCAAGTATAGTAAAAGTGGAATAAAATGCATTACAAAAGCATCCTTTTCACATCCAGTCCATCTCTTCTTGGTTATTCGAAATACATCAACTGAAACTATGTACATTAACGAGGCCAAATGTGTCGTGTTACCAGAGCAGTTACGCACTCAAGAACAGAAAAAGTTCAAAATTGCCTTCCTGACAACATGTTATCGATGTAAGCACTATAATTTTTACTATTTAAAACATTTGTACCACGCACTCGACAGAGATCATGAATAGAAAGCAATCGTAGACATAAAGTTCGTAAATGTAGAAGGCCCCGCTCACTCAAGCTTCAAAACAAGGTACAACGTAATCTGCTACGCCACGACAAAGACGTGTTTTTCGTCCGTTGTCATCTATCACAGTACCTACTGAACGCGTATATCATTGATGCATCATTAACTGACATTTAATTATGAGGGTGATGTGTTTGTATAAATCTTGAATGTGCCATTGTCTTGAAATAGCATACGGGTAACCGTTGGGCCTTTGAAACAGCGTACTGCCATAACACGCAGGTCAATACAGCGTTTCCACAGCTGTCGGAGATCAGCTGACCATAATCAGAAATGTACTCCACTTTGTGAGAGAAACGCAATAGGTCCCAACGTCTATTGTCATTCCTGCTGCAACTGTTGTATTATACTTCAGACCATTTTCCATCTTCTTTGCGATGCGAAGTTTTTGAAAGTTCTGAATAATTCTTCCGTGGACAAGCGACTGTAATTTAGATGTGATTTTCGCAGAGAAAAAGTAAGTTTTATAATATCCAGAGGTTGTAGGTTACTGTGAAGTTGTCGAGAAAAAGTAGAATTTTTTTACATTTTTTCATGTCATTATCCAGGCTCAACATCGACTCATTCAAAAATTATGTTGTCTTTTACACATTCTACGCTGTGTTTCGCTCCATGACATTTCTCTTCTTTAAAAGTCCATGTTCGGTAGAGAAAACAAATTTCAGTTTCGTCTGTTAAATCATCCAGCAAACTCCATACCGGACAAACTATCTATAAACCTTCTGCACTCATCTATTTGAAAAAACGTTATAGGTTTTTATTAACCCTGAACTACTGTGGGCCGTTTCTCAGACTGCTACGATTTTTCTGTCCCGTGATATTTCACGCAATCCTCTGAAGCGAAATGTACTTTGTGTACCTTCATATTTGACGGCAAGCTACACGTACCATAAATCTTGCATTGTTGCTGCTCTTTGTTTCTTATATATGGACCTCCAGAGGTCTCACAGAACTACCAGTGTTCGCGTGTCGTTTCGTTGAATGCTGCTGTTTCTCCATGGCGGGAAAGCTGGACCTTCTGTGCAACATGTTTTACGTAAGACAGAGGTGGATGTCAAACATCTCAGTGAATGCTTGGGTGGAGGCTTATAAGACAGCAGTAATGATCCTGATTTCGAGACATTTAGTGATCACGACACTAATTCACAGCAATAAGCTGAAAGTGACAATGATGTGGCTGCGGATGGCGTTGGAGACGCTTACTTCTTCGGTAAAAAGAGACATGCTGGAGAAAACAGCAGGCGCCATCTAAGGCAAGAACAAGGCAACAGAACATCGTCTTGCAGATTCCTGTATTGCGACAGACGGCGAAAAGTCTCGGAGAAAACCCTGCTATTTTGAAGATACGGAAACTGTTCTTTACCCAAGACTAAATCCTTCTATGGACAAATCTGAAAATTTTTAATCTTAGAGCACAGTACGCAAATGATCGCTTGTCCTGTCTACAAGCTGTTGAAGGTATTAATTTGACAATTAGTGTATTCAGCCATTTTCAAACCGGAGAAATAATCGGTTTGCAGCTTGTTTGCAACCGACGGAAAGGGAAGAAATGATTTAAGATGCACTGTTAGTAAAGAAAGAGTTGTGTTTTTATTATTTTTGTTACTATTTGATAACCCAGATGATCGGGACGAAGAAGTAGACAAGTCAGAAGCAATTTCAGAAATCTTTCTGCGTTTCATTGAAAACAGTTAACTTTTGCTGTTCTGTAGGTGCAACTGTGTACCTTTCCGTGGTAGTTGTGCGTTTGGAACGTATATGCCAAACAAACGCATGCTTGACTGATGCTCGTACGTTTATTCCGGAAAAGACAGTGATGTTCACACCCTTTCAAACAATGAGAAAGACCACAACGGAGGGGTATCTGTTGAGAGGCCAGACAAACGTGTGGTTCCTGAAGAGGGGCAGCAGCCTTTTCAGTAGTTGCAGGGGCAACAGTCTGGATGATTGACTGATCTGGCCTTGCAACACTAACCAAAACGGCCTTGCTGTGCTGGTACTGCGAACGGCTGAAAGCAGGGGGAAACTACAGCCGTAATTTTTTCCGTGGGCATGCATCTTTACTGTATGGTTAAATGATGATGGCGTCCTCTTGGGTAAAATATTCCGGAGGTAAAATAGTCCCCCATTCGGATCTCCGGGCGGGGACTACTCAAGAGGACGTCGTTATCAGGAGAAAGAAAACTGGCGTTCTACGGATCAGAGCGTGGAATGTCAGATCCCTTAATCGGGCAGGTAGGTTAGAAAATTTAAAAAGGGAAATGGATAGGTTGAAGTTAGATATAGTGGGAATTAGTGAAGTTCGGTGGCAGAAGGAACAAGACTTTTGGTCAGGTGAATACAGGGTTATAAATACAAAATCAAATAGGGGTAATGCAGGAGTAGGTTTAATAATGAATAGGAAAATAGGAATTCGGGTAAGCTACTACAAACAGCATAGTGAACGCATTATTGTGGTCAAGATAGACACGAGGCCCATGCCTACTACAGTAGTACAAGTTTATATGCCAACTAGCTCTGCAGATGATGAAGAAATTGATGAGATGTATGAGGAGATAAAAGAAATTATTCAGGTATTGAAGGGAGACGAAAATTTAATAGACATGGGTGACTGGAATTAGAGAGTAGGAAAAGGGAGAGAAGGAAACATAGTGGGCGAATGTGGATTGGAGGAGAGAAATGAAAGAGGAAGCCGTCTGGTAGAATTTTGCACAGAGCATAACTTAATCATAGCTAATACTTGGTTCAATAATCATGAAAGAAGGTTGTATACTTAGAAGAACCCTGGAGATACTGAAAGGTTTCAGATATATTATATAATGGTAAGACAGAGATTTAGGAACCAGATTTTAAACTGTAAGACATTTCCAGAGGCAGATGTGTACTCTGACCACAATCTATTGGTTATGACCTGTAGATTAAAACTGAAGAAACTGCAAAAAGGTGGGAATTTAAGGAGATGGGACCTGGATAAACCGACTAAACCAGAGGTTTTACAGAGTTTCAGGGAGAGCATAAGGGAACAGTTGACAAGAATGGGGGAAAGAAATACAGTAGAAGAAGAATGGGTAGCTCTGAGGGATGAAGTAGTGAAGGCAGCAGAGGATCAAGTAGGTAAAAAGACGAAGGCTAGTAGAAATCCTTGGGTAACAGAAGAAATATTGAATTTAATTGATGAAAGGAGAAAATATAAAAACGCAGTAAATGAAGCAGGCAAAAGGGAATACAAACGTCTCAAAAATGAGATCGACAGGAAGTGCAAAATGGCTAAGCAGGGATGGCTAGAGGACGAATGTAAGGATGTAGAGGCTTATCTCTTGAGGGGTAAAATAGATACTGCCTACAGGAAAATTAAAGAGACCTTTGGAGAAAAGAGAGACACTTGTATGAATATCAAGAGCTCAGATGGAAACCCAGTTCTAAGCAAAGAAGGGAAAGCAGAAAGGTGGAAGGAGTATTATAGAGGGTCTATACAAGGGCGATGTACTTGAGGACAATATTATGGAAATGGAAGAGGATGCAGATGAAGATGAAATGGGAGATACGATACTGCGTGAAGAGTTTGACAGAGCACTGAAAGACCTGAGTCGAAACAAGGCCCCGGGAGTAGACAACATTCCATTGGAACTACTAACGGCCTTGGGAGAGCCAGTCCTGACAAAACTCCACCATCTGGTGAGCAAGATGTATGAGACAGGCGAAATACCCTCAGACTTCAAGAAGAATATAATAATTCCAATCCCAAAGAAAGCAGGCGTTGACAGATGTGAAAATTACCAAACTATCATTTTAATAAGTCACAGCTGTAAAATACTAACGCGAATTCTTTACAGACGAATGGAAAAACTGGTAGAAGCTGACCTCGGCGAAGACCAGTTTGGATTCCGCAGAAATGTTGGAACACGTGAGGCAATATAGACCCTACGACTTATCTTAGAAGAAAGATTAAGGAAAGGCAAACCTACATTTCTAGCATTTGTAGACTTAGAGAAAGCTTTTGACAATGTTGACTGGAATACTCTCTTTCAAATTCTAAAGGTGGCAGGGGTAAAATACAGGGAGCGAAAGGCTATTTACAATTGGTACAGAAACCAGATGGCAGTTATAAGAGTCGAGGGGTATGAAAGGGAAGCAGCGGTTGGGAAGGGAGTGAGACAGGGCTGTAGCCTATCCCTGATGTTATTCAATTTGTATACTGAGCAAGCAATAAAGGAAACAAAAGAAAAGTTCGGAGTAGGTATTAAAATCCATGGAGAAGAAATAAAAACTTCGAGGTTCACCGATGACATTGTAATTCTGTCAGAGACAGCAAAGGACTTGGAAGAGCAGTTGAATGGAATGGACCGTGTCTTGAAAGGAGGATATAAGATGAACATCAACAAAAGCAAAACGAGGATAATGGAATGTAGTCGAATTAAGTCGGGTGATGCTGAGGGAATTAGATTAGGAAATGAGACACTTAAAGTAGTAAAGGAGTTTTGCTATTTAGGGAGTAAAATAACTGATGATGGTCGAAGTAGAGAGGATATAAAATGAAGACTGGCAATGGCAAGGAAAGCGTTTCTGAAGAAGAGAAATTTGTTAACATCGAGTATAGATTTAAGTGTCAGGAAGTCGTTTCTGAAAGTATTTGTATGGAGTGTAGCCATGTATGGAAGTGAAACATGGACGATAAATAGTTTGGACAAGAAGAGAATAGAAGCTTTCGAAATGTGGTGCTACAGAAGAATGCTGAAGATTAGATGGGTAGATAACATAACTAATGAGGAGGTGTTGAATAGAATTGGGGAGAAGAGGAGTTTGTGGCACAACTTGACAAGAAGAAGAGACCGGTTGGTAGGACATGTTCTGAGGCATCAAGAGATCACCAATTTAGCATTGGAGGGCAGCGTGGAGGGTAAAAATCGTCGAGGAAGACCAAGAGATGAATACACTAAGCAGATTCAGAAGGATGTAGGTTGCAGTAGGTACTGGGAGATGAAGAAGCTTGCACAGGATAGGGTAGCATGGAGGGCTGCATCAAACCAGTCTCAGGACTGAAGACGACAACAACAACAACAACCAAAACACTCTGCGTTTCTTCGATCGGTCGAGGTTTTTTCAAAGGACCGGGCAATCTAGTTAGATTTCTCGAGAATGTTTATTTATAGAGGTTCGAATTTGCAAGCGCTGACTGCATATATAATTCGAATCTCGACAAATCAACTTTCTCGAGAAATAAAAGTACGAACTCTGCTTTATTCATTCAAATTTACATGTGTAAATTTGTCAACATTAGACTGCATCTTCGTTCCTACGAAATAAAAACTATTTCAAAATTGACAAAATCGAGTCTAGTTTACAAAGAACTTAGCGTTATGAGCCTACTTACCAGTATGACAGTGCATGTGGTCAAGGCTGAATGCGTGCACTGATTCAGTTGCAAAAGGTATCTTAAAGCCATTTTGTGCTTTCCTGAGACAAGCAGGCTTGCAACTGCTGTAACGCTGGTACTAGGATGGAGCTGACGCCACGGGGGTACCTCAGAATTGCAGAGTAGTTCATAGAGACATGTTACATGGACGAGCATTGTCCTGTTGAAAAACAGCACCACAATATTCTCACATGAGAGTTTACGTATGAGGATCCAGGACGTCCATGACATACTATTGTGGCACCAGAGCTTCCTCAATCACAACCAGTCAAGACCTGATGTCACACCCGATGTCCCTGTGCTGTGTGTGTGTGTGTGTGTGTGTGTGTGTGTGTGTGCAATTCTCCAAAACATTGGAAGAACCCTAGGTCGCCACCATATCTTCTGATGATGGTCATTTGTGATAGTGCAGACCCGCAATTCATTGCAGAAAATAGTGTGACACTATTCATCAGCGATTCATACATCCCAGTCAGTCCACCACTCCAAATGCAGCAGTTTGTGTTGTGGTGTTAATGGCAGCCTGAGCATGGGATGGTGATTCCTCAGTCTCAGCTGGCGGTCTGTGGCCAACCGTGCAGGATGACACAGAATGTTACAGGGAGTCTATTGCTATTCTCAGACGGCAGGCGCAAATTTAAAGGAGTTACAATGTGCTTGGTGCACAATGCAGCAATCCTTCCTTGTGATCAGACATGGTTGACTGGACCCTTCACAGCGAGTATGCCTGCCCTCGCGTTCACGTGCAGGTAAACAGTGGGCCACTGTAGCATATGAATGCGCCAAAAATCTGGTTGATACACAATATGACCGTCTGACCCAATGGAGACCCACAATACGGCCCCTTTGAAATTCTGTAAGGTACTGTTACGGCTGTCTCACACTTGTACAAGGCATCTCTGTGTCCTTCACTGTGATCACTCAACACGTGCCACTGTTCACACCCTCTTTGTACGCTACGAAGACCAGTAACAACACTAATGCACCACGGTTTTGTTTTACGTGTCACAGAGAACAACAACAACAATAATCATTCACATAAGTACGAGCGCAGTTCAATAAGTAATGCAACACATTTTTTTTCTGAAACAGGGGTTGTTTTATTCAGCACTGAAATACACCAGGTTATTCCCCAATCTTTTAGCTACACAACACTATTTTTCAACGTAATCTCCATTCAATGCTACGGCCTTACGCCACCTTGAAATGAGGGACTGTGTGCCTGCACGGTACCATTCCACTGGTCGATGTCGGAGCCAACGTCGTACTGCATCAATAACTTCTTCATCACCCGCGTAGTGCCTCCCACGGATTGCGTCCTTCATTGGGCCAAACATATGGAAATCCGACGGTGCGTGATCGGGGCTGTAGGGTGCATGAGGAAGAACAGTCCACTGAAGTTTTGTGAGCTCCTCTCGGGTGCGAAGACTTGTGTGAGGTCTTGCGTTGTCATGAAGAAGGAGAAGTTCGTTCAGATTTTTGTGCCTACGAACACGCTGAAGTCGTTTCTTCAATTTATGAAGAGTAGCACAATACACTTCAGAGTTGATCGTTTGACCATGGGGAAGGACATCGAACAGAATAACTCCTTCAGCGTCCCAGAAGACTGTAACCATGACTTTACCGGCTGAGGGTACGGCTTTAAACTTTTTCTTGGTAGGGGAGTGGGTGTGGCGCCACTCCATTGATTGCCGTTTTGTTTCAGGTTCGCAGTGATGAACCCATGTTTCATCGCCTGTAACAATCTTTGACAAGAAATTGTCACCCTCAGCCACATGACGAGCAAGCAATTCCGCACAGATGGTTCTCCTTTGCTCTTTATGGTGTTCGGTTAGACAACGAGGGACCCAGCGGGAACAAACCTTTGAATATCCCAACTGGTGAACAATTGTGACAGCACTACCAACAGAGATGTCAAGTTGAGCACTGAGTTGTTTGATGGTGATCCGTCGATCATCTCGAACGAGTGTGTTCGCACGCTCCGCCATTGCAGGAGTCACAGCTGTGCACGGCCGGCCCGCACGCGGGAGATCAGACAGTCTTGCTTGACCTTGCGGCGATGATGACACACGCTTTGCCCAACGACTCACCGTGCTTTTGTCCACTGCCAGATCACCGTAGACATTCTGCAAGCGCCTATGAACATCTGAGATGCCCTGGTTTTCCGCCAAAAGAAACTCGATCACTGCCCATTGTTTGCAACGCACATCCGTTACAGACGCCATTTTAACAGCTCCGTACAGCGCTGCCACCTGTCGGAAGTCAATGAAACTATACGAGACGAAGCGGGAATGTTTGAAAATATTCCACAAGAAATTTCCGGTTTTTTCAACCAAAATTGGTCGAGAAAAAAAAAATGTGTTGCATTACTTATTGAACTGCCCTCGTACTAATTGAGTGTGTGTGTACAAAGTTATGTTCATTGAACTGGCCCATGTCTCTTGGATGCTTCACTTTTTTAATCAGGCAGTATATATACAGTGAGTCATGGGATACCTTCTAATATCGTGTGAGGCCTAATTTTGCCCGGTGTAATGCAGCAATTCGACGGGGCATGAACTCGCAAGTCGTTGGAAGTCCCCTGCAGAAATATTGAGCCATGCTGCCTCCATAGCCGTCACATAACTGGGAAAGTGTTACTGGTGCAGCATTTTGTGAACGAAGTAACCTTTTGATTATGTCCTGTAAACTTTCGATGGGATTCATATTGGGCAATCTGGGTGGCCAAATCATTCGCTCGAATTGTCCACAATATTCCTGAAACCAATCATGAACGGTTGTGGCCCGGTGACATGGCGCATTGTTATCCATAAAAATTTCTTCACTGTTTGGGAACATGAAGTCCATGAATTGCTGCAAATGGTCTCCAGTTAGCCCGACATAACCGTTTCCAGTCAATGACTGGTTTAACTGGACCAGAGGACCCAGTCCATTCCATATAAACAAAGCCCACACCATTATGGAGCCACCACCAGCTTGCACAACTCCTTGTTGCCAATCGGGATCCATAGCTTTGTAGGGTCTGCATCACACTCGAATCCCATCGGCCCTTACCTTCTGGAATTGGTACTCATGTGACCAAGCCACAGTTTTCCAGTCTTCAAGGGTCCAATGGATTTGGCCATCAGCTCAGGAGAGGCGCTGCAGGTGATGTGCTGTTAGCAAAGGCACTTGCATTTGCCGTCTCCTGCCGTAGCCCATTAACGCCAAATTTCGCCACACTGCCCTTACGTATATGTTCATCGTACGTCCCTCATTGATTTCTGTGGTTATGTCACTCAGTTTTGCTTATCTGCTAGCACTGACAACTATATGAAAACGCCGCTGCTCTTGGTCGTTACATGAGACTGTTGGCCACTGCATTGCCCATGGTAATACGTAATGCCTGAAATTTCTTATTCTCGCCACACTCTTGACACTATGGATCTCGGAATATGGAATTCCCTAACGATTTCCGAAATGGAAAGTCGCATGCACCTAGCTCTAAATACCACTCCATGTTCGAAGTATGTTGATTCCTGCATGCAGCCATAGTCGTGTCTGAAACATTTTCACATTAATGACCTGAGTACGGATGACAGCTAAGCAAATTCATTGCCCTTTTATACCTTGTGTTTGCTGTACTACCACTATCTGTATACGTGCATATCACTATCCCATGACTTTTGTGTCTGCAGTGTGTATGTAAAGTGCTTGATTTGTGACTGTACGCAGTGGTTCGCCAAACGAAAAAATTAGAAGTGTAGATTTTGAGATGTAGTAGGATAGAATTTTTCCTGTGGTTAAAAAGCTAAGTTAAACTATACCTTCTTGGTCCGAGACTAGAGTGTACTTTATCTACACTTACATTGTGGGCGACAGAAATGTACGCAGTGGCAGGCAGTGTGATGGGGCTGCGACCAGCTGACTCTTCTTCCTCCTCCTTGTCTGGCCCACCACTCTTCATAAGCTCCGCTATACTACTATTATGTCATTTCACTCAGTTCGGTGTATCGAGTACCTTCTCTGTCTGGTACTACTTTGTTGAGCTTGCTCAGTTCTCTTGAGTAACATGGTAAAATCAAAGTGTGTGAAGTTGTCATTTGTTGTGTACAATGGCTTAAATAACCAGTTGTTTACTTAAAAAGCAAAAAAGAAATGAAGCTGAAAAATGCTTGAGGCAGTCAATGGAAACAGTTTAAGCAGACACACCATTGCCTGCTTCATCCAGTGTCACTTCATCTTCTTGTACTGAGGACGTCAAAAAACGTTATAAACAGTGGTCAGACCGTTGAACTTTTCAAAAAAGAGAGTTTTGTAAAAAAATATACGTTTGTCTTATTGGACTCACAAAATTGGGCTGTGAGGTTTGCTGAAGTGAATGATAGTGCTGTGCACGTAGCAACTATAAAAAATTTTAAGAGTCCCAACAAGAAACGTTGGAAAACGTTTGTTGGAAAACCATAGGAAAAGAGAAAGACGTTACAGCAAGAATCTTTCATACTGCCATAAGGCTGCAAAAGAGAACCAATCTTTCAACAACTGTGAATCAGAAATCGATGTTCAGGAGCTCAGTGGTCGATGTTCAAGATCTCAGTGGATTAAACATGGGCTGAATTTTACATTTGAATAAGGCGTGTGTGAATATGATTAACCATATTGTTAATATGATTAAACATATTGTAAAGAAAATAGTACAATCCAGTCATCATGGATGAATCAACATCTTTAAGCAAAAAATCAACTCAGATATTAATCATTAAAATAGGCGTTACAAACTTGAGATGGACTCTCCCCCTCCCCCTCCAAATTTATTTTTTGACCTAGTTGATCTCAAAAGTGTGACGTCTCTTTTGGCATTTTCATGCTGTGGTTCAGTGCTTTGAAAGCTATGAATTAGAGGAAAAGATTTTAAGAGTAGATTAATTTCTGTGGCTTGTGGCGGAGCTGCAATGATGACTGGATGACAACCTGGTGTTGGGGCTCTTATTCAAGACAAGTTCCCATCTACTTTTTTCGGCATTGCTGTAATCATAGGTTTGAACTTTGTGTAAGTGACATAGTAAAGAAAATGACAAGTGTTAATCGATTTAAAGCAATCATTGAAAAACTTTGTTCTATATGACGCCTCATTAGAGAACAGCCGTGAGCTGCAGTTGTTTGCAGACGAACTTGGTGCTGAACTGTTCAAAATTGAAAGGGTGGTAGATACCAGATGGGGTTTGTCTATGTTTCATACAGTTCCCTTTTGAAGTATGTGAATCTTGGCTATATCATGGATGGAACGTCACTGTAGACACCAGCAGCAAGAAAAGAGAGAGAGAGAGAGAGAGAGGGGGGGAGAGGGAGAGAGAGAGAGAGAGAGAGAGAGAGAGAGAGAGGGAAAGAGAAAGAGAAAGAAGGGAAGTACAATGGAAACCTTTCAAAGCTTTGGACATTTTTATAAACTGTAAATTGTAACAATTATGATTTTTCTTATAGTTCAAAAAAAAATGGTTCAAGTGGCTCTGAGCACTATGGGACTTAACATCTATGGTCATCAGTCCCCTAGAACTTAGAACTACTTAAACCTAACTAACCTAAGGACATCACACAACACCCAGCCATCACGAGGCAGAGAAAATCCCTGACCCCGCCGGGAATCGAACCCGGGAACCCAGGCGTGGGAAGCGAGAACGCTACCGCACGACCACGAGATGCGAGCCTTATAGTTCAAATTTATGTGTGTTCACCATACTGTAATTTCAATTTTGTAACAAATTGTAAACTGGGTTATAATATTTAACCTAATTAGTAAAACATATAATGATTGATAGTGTAAATGGGAGTTTCATTTTTCGTCAGTACAGATGTTGTGTTCACACTTCTAAAATTCCATTAGAACGTTAATATGTCGCTTTAAGAGGTCTAAATTTCAGAAACATCCCCCAGAAAGCCACAGTACCTGAAGTGCTGTGGGTAACAAATATCCAGCATCTTCTCACAAACATCTGTATCGATTTCAACTAAGTGTGACATACTAACAGCAAAATTAAAAAGTATATGCACTTTGAGAGTAGAACCTTCTAGCTCCCATAGAAGCGGATATGTGAGCAGACAAGGTGTTTTTAGCCCCTGTTGTGCAGGCTTGCCTTATTGACCTGCTTTGCAGGGCAGCCTCTGTCAGGGGTTGTACACAGTTGTGAAGCCCCTGACGTGTAGGCTGCCCTGCACAATAGGCTTATTGAGTAGTATTGGTCTGCTTCATCGACTTGATCAGGCGCTAAGCATGTGGATGGGAGACGGAGGGAAGGTTGAGATGGGTAGAGGAGGGAATGCGCGGGGGGGGGGGGGGGGCGGCAGGAGGCGATGTATAGGGGGAGAAAGCATGGATGAGAGGGGAACAGGTGGGGATGGACAGATAGAGGGAGACAGGAGGACGATTTTGCAACTATCAGGTCACATGCCTTTAGGCAGCTTCCATCTTCTTACCTGTAGCAAAGGACCATATGTGCCATCTCCTGTGCTGAATAGTAGACCTCTATTGGGAGTCATATGTCCATTGACAGAAACAGAAACAAATTACAGTTACGTACTGCTGTGTCACAACAAACAATGTGCCATTTGAACATTATGGGTACACCCTTGAAAATAACACACCTTACTGATACACTCTGTTCTGTAGTACACTGTGCAATACTGTACATGTTTTTAGGCTGGGTGCATGCTTGATATCAATGCAAAAACGTTGTGCTGCATAAATGACCAGTATCTACACTGTTTCCTCATTTGTTTTGTGCCAAAGTGCTCAGTGCGCAAGATATCTCCTTGTACATTCGCAGCAGGCTGTAACTTGGAAGATATGAGGTTCACGACCAGTGTTTATTTGAACTTTTTTCTTCTCTTGATGTACCCTACATCCTCTATAAAAATGGGAAACTTTTTCCGGACGGGCGCCCTGTATATGCATTACCTGTTCAAAATTATCTGGACGCCTAGTAGTAGACTTTGATAGGGGAGGTGTCCACCCTTCGCCTTTATGAAGGCTTGAACTCTCCTGGGTACACTTTTCAATGAGGTTTATGAATGTCTGTGGGGAAATGACAGCCCATTCTGCCTCAAGAGCCAATATCAGAGAAGATAGTGATGTTGGACGCTGAGGTCTGGAGCGAAGTTGACGTTAACTCATCCCAATGATGACCCATTGGGTTCAGGTCTGAAGTCTGGGCCTGCCTTTCCATTTGAGGAATGTTTCTGTCCGCAAACCATTGTTACACAGATACTGCTTTATGGCAGGGTGCAGTGCATTCTGATCAATCATCAACTTCGAACTGTTACTCTATTATACATAGTACACAGTACTGCAAAATTTGTTCACATCCTTGTGTATTTATCGGTTTCTTAAGCGCAATAATGGGATCTCACCCTAAGCACGAAAAACACCATACCGTAACATCACTGTAGGTACTACACATTATGGCAGGTAACGTTTTCCAGACATTTACTAAATGAAGACCCCAGCATCGGATTGCCATGGGGTGTGGCGCGATTCATCTCTCCAAATCATTCGTTTTCAGTCATCGACTGTCCAGTGGCACCGCTGTTGACGCTACGATCATTCCATGTCAAGTGGCCTGAATTTAAACAAGCCCCCCCCCCCCCCCCGACCCACTCCAATCAATTTTGGTGAAATGTGTTCATGAATCAACATCAGATTCCAGCTTCGTAAATAGTATGGTGTAGCCGCTAGCCATTTTTTAATTAGCTCAGCCTTGTACTTTTAGAAGTATATTTGTTCGTTTAGACTGTTTCAGTGTTTCGGAATTCATCACAACACGTAAGCCTATGACATAAGCATTCAGGACATGGCTTCCTTGTGCTTGGTATTTGAAAGTCTTTTGGCTGTAAGTCTCCAGCACAGTAATTAATGTTGTGTGCAATTACTTCTTGAGCTTCACATATGTCTTTTTTCGCAACTTCTGTCTTCCCTCTCTGACACCCATTGAAATTTCGAAGGAGAGATCCCAATAGCAATTAGCATTATGTTGACTGATTCCAGTCGAGGTATTTCCTCTGTTTCATCTTCTGACTATGATGAATCTTACTTCTGTTGGAATCAGTGCTGTATTCCTAACAAAAATAATAGGTAGACTCAAGTAAAGTAGCTCCCATATGTTGGAGTACCAGTCAGACTGCTGCGTGTGCAGATTAACATTCTTGCATTGGTTGCCCTCGGTATGCCTTTTGGTTTTGATCCATACTTTGATGTCATCCTCGGGGTCCCAGAGATGTAGCAAGATGCCACACAATTAACATGGATGAGAGATGGCGAACAGATAGCGAATTCCCCAGTGTTGTCATGACTAAGTTCACTGTGCTGAAGCCTCTTTCACAGTCGATGTGCTCACAGGGAGTGTATCAACACAAACAAAACTGCTTTTAGGTTTTCCTGAATGTTCTCTCCACAGTTGTCTATATAATCTCCGAAACATTCTCTTGCATTTCGATAAGAAAGAAGAAAACGATCACTAATTTTTCTTAGGATTTCTTCCACTTCTAGCCATGGTTTCACAATGTCATAGAGCCACTTCCGGGAACCAGTGAAACGTCTTTGAAGTACCTTCAGAAAAAGCTTTCTCTGCTTGCTTCATGCAAGCACCTGGCATTTCCTTCAGTGGCTGTTATTGATCTAGTAATTGACCTATATGATGAGGGAATATTAACACTGTCCTTTTGGAGGTACTTTGGGAGGATTCTAATCTCTTCAGGGACATCAGAAAGTAGTGCAATGTTGCTCACGAACTCAGGGCTTGATAGTGTTTTCTGCACTCTTAAACTCTTCCCGCCGGCTGCTCTTCACGCACGCAGACCGTTTACCTACACCGGGAATCAAACCACCACACCAACAAAAGCGAGGCATCATAAAAATTTTGGAGGATAGAGCAAGGAAAATCTGCGAACGAAACCTGCTTGACGCATAATTAAAACATCTCACCAGTGCATTGCTCAAGAATGGTTATTCGTTCGCTGAGGTGAAAAGAGCTTTAAGACCACCGCGTAGAAATCGTAGTGATCCCCAAGCGCCTGTGAAATCGAAACTTTTCCTGCCATTCATTAAGGACGTGACTGACCACTTAGGAAAAATCTTCAGAAAGCGAAACATCGCGGTAATTTACACACTCATACAGAAGATACAAGACCACCTAAAATCAGACAAGGATGCTCGCCGACCGCTGGAAAAAGCTGGAATTTGTAGGATTCTGTGTAGTTGTGGAGAGCTGTACGTGGGTACTACGAAAATAACTGTCAAAAAACGACTCGAAGAGCACACGAGTAATAGCAGAAGAGGAGAAACTGACAGACCAGCTGTTACGGAACATGCTTTACATCTAGGAGACCACCAGATTCATTTTGATAGGACTCAAGTACTGACAGCCACAAGCGGATACCACGAAAGGCTGTACAGAGAGGCCTTAGAAATTGTGAAACATCCCAAGAATTTTAATAGGATGGAGGAGGGCGTGAAACTAAAAGAAATTTCGATTCCGGTGCTGAAGATGTATACGTCTTCCACTGCGGGATGATAGTAACAGCGCACGAAGACAGTCTACAACGGCCAATTGCGCTCGCGTATTCAAACATGTGCCGTCACGCCACTGCACGGAAGCTCGCGCAAGCGGAATTTTGTCGTAGCCGGGGTGTGAATCGGACATTCAGCAAAGCTAGAGTCCCCCTTGAAAAAGTCCTCCGCAGATGGGGACGAAACGTCGGGTTTTAAAGTGAAATCCCTTCGACCACGGCAAAGGAAATTTTTTCCTAATTACAGTTTGATTTTTACGAGTCCTTTAATTTGGCACTCGCCGACAAAAGCTAGAAAAAAGCATGGTTTCTTTTAAATATAGCCGCGCATGTCGCCCTCAGTCCACGTAAGATGTAATATTCATACACTTAATAAAAGTAGACATTTCGACGATTGTGGAAAGATGTAACATATCGATGTTCGTAATGCAGTGTGACCAGAATATGAGATCAAAATCAGGCGTCAGTCATTATGAAATGGATAATAGTGACAAAAGAATAATAGTGCTCCACGTTAATTAGCGCAAAGAACATAAAATTCGGAAAAGTTCGTAACGTGAAAATTTGCGTACGTTTCGTAAGTGAAGTTATAGTGCAACCTCTAACATGTGACAAGATGAGAGGAATCCTAGATGTCAGCCAACAACTCCATTAGCTGTAAGCGATCACTTATTTACGTAAGAAGCAAGATGTGGAGTTTTATAAACTACAAATATCGCATACCAGTATAAAACTGTTATCATTCTAGATTTCACTGAAGATGCCTTAAAGTAAAAAGGCAAAACGCGTCTAGAATAAATAAAATACAATGAAGCAAGAAAAAGGGGGGTTTTATTTGCAAAAAAAAAAAAAAAAAAAATGCAACGATTACTACATTGAAAAATGTAGCACCTTAACATGATGTAAAGTAATAGTGAAGTAACGAGGTATCTGACTTGCACGTGTCGGCAAACTGAGCACGTGCTGCCAATAAGCGAGCCTGTTCTAGGCGAATAGTAATGGGCAAACAGGTTGCGTGCGAATACATGTACTGCGATTAAAATTATTTTGTGATTGTTGCTTCAACGACTCGAATGGTAGGAGCCAGTCGCCAGCCAATTGTAGTTATTTCTGGTTCAAGTGGTTCAAATGGCTCTGAGTATTAGGGGACGTAACATCTGAGGTCATCAGTCCCCTAGAACTTAGAACTAATTAAACCTAACTAACCTAAGGTCATCACACACCCCTGCCCGAGGCAGGATTCGAACCTGCGACCGTAGCGGTCGCACGGTTCCAAACTGAAGCGCCTAGAACCGTTCGGCCACAACGGCCGGCAGTTATTTCTAGAGCGCTACTTGCTCGCTGTGGTGCTAGCTTTGCGTTTTTCTCGTACTCCTTGTTTTTTTACTGTTGATTTGCCTTACGTTTTTTATATCCCTGTAAAGCACTTTCTTCCGTTTTTACTTTCTGGCGCTGGTCTATCGTAGAACGCAACACCGTTCCTTCTCTTAATGTACATAAAAAGAAAATGTACTTAAAATTGATTATATTTATTATCGTTCGGATATAAATCTTACAGTTGTCTGTGTGTAGCGTGATACTTATTAAGTTGACTCGATCGCACAACCAATAGTGTTGTCGATATGCTTAATTTCCGATTCTGATGTTATAGACATGTTTGAAAACTTCATTGCAGTGGTAATTTCATGAATCCGTACAGTACATACTGTAGTTTTCTTAATTTGCTTTTGTTCGAGAATTTTAAGCAGTACATCAGTGAACAAGAAAGGCTACAAGCAGCAGCGGTACAGTCAAATGTGCTTAAAGAAATAGGAAGATACTTTCACGTGGGTTAGACCTGGTTCGGCTTCTGATAAACATGCTTTGTGTACTTTGAGCTGGAAGAAATTCACCATTTCTTATGGTGGACAGTTTGATCTCAAACAACATGCCCAATACAATAGACATCAGTTAAAGGAGAAAACAAGTAGTCAAACCACGAAATGTCAAAATATTTTGTGAACACGAGTAAATCTGAAGCCACTGTTGTCACAGGTTGTGAATTAGGGACTTTCGTAACACGTAGCCAAACATAATGTGATTTACGCAAGTTTGGGTTGTAGCAATAATTTGATGTCATATAGATTTGCAGATTCAGAAACAGCTGTAAAACTTTCCTGTGGCAAAACTAATGCAGAAATGTTAGTGAAAAACGTATTAGCACCTAAAAGTGATAGTGATTTTGTTAATATTATAAAATATCCTGAAAGTAGTAAGCCTTCCTCAATAGAACAGATGCTTCCAACAGAGACAAAAAAGATGTTCCTAATTTGTATAAGATAATGTGAGACCCGAGTTTCTCCTGGCGTATACAATTTTCAAACAGCTTTTTGGAATTCAGCCAGATACATTGCATAAGATAGTTTGAACTGTTAGTAGGAGCACAGAACAAACTGTTCAAAAAAATGGTTCAAATGGCTCTGAGCACTATGGGACTTAACATCTCTGGTCATCAGTCCCCTAGAACTTAGAACTACTTAAACCTAACTAACCTAAGGACATCACACACATCCATGCCCGAGGTAGGATTCGAACCTGCGACCGTAGCAGTAACAAACTGTTGACATTGACTCAACAGCCTGATGAATCTTCAAATGCAGTGCCGCAGTTAATTGCAGATAATCTAGAGCCATTCACTAAATATTAATAATTTAACAGCATATAGTACTGGCAATGCTAAGGTGGATTTTTCCAGGAAACAGTGTGGTTATCAATGGTTGTTTACCAAGAATCCCTACCTGCCGAATGTAAGTTGTCCAAACAACTTCGTTCATAATGTGACGAAGCATGCTATGGAAGAGCTAAAAGGCGTGTGGACGTAAAATCATTTTTTTTTAATTTATGCGTTTTGAGTGGTCTGAGATATTAAGGCATGTGCCCACAAGATGGCTCTCCTTAACTCCTGTCTTTAACAGACTGATTAAGTACTGGGCAGTTATAAAGAGCGCTGATGCCAGTCCAAAGCAATTTGTATCAGTATTTTTTGCTGAAGACCCAGAGAAAGGAATTATTACTCAAATGTACACACATCAGAAAAAGTTTTGAATCATCCTGGTTCCCAGAAATCCTGAAGATAGACATTGACTGTGGATGTTGTATCACAGACACAGCCCCTTTGACTGTTCAGAGATGTTATTAAACACGCTCAAAGATCCAAACAACCATGCATAAGCAGCGCCTATGAGATGGAGGGGGTCCGACAGCCGATCAGTTCCAGTCATTCCACCAGGAAGGAGGTACACGACACGTGCTGTCTGTAGTTCAAACATGCCTAGACGGCCAATACCGCGGTTCAATCGCGTCCGCATTGTTAATTTGGGCCAGGAAGGGCTGTCAACAAGGGAAGTGTCCCGACGTCTCGGAGTGAACCATAGAGGAGGTACAGAGACAGAACTGTCGATGACATGCCTCGCTCAAGCCACCCAATGGCTACTACCGCAGTGGATGACCGCTACCTACGGATTATGGCTCGGAGGAACCCTAACAGCAACACTACCATGTTGAATAATGCTTTTCGTGCAGCCACAGGACTACGTGTTACGACTCAAACTGTGCGCAATAGGCTGCATGTTGCGAAACTTCACTCCCGACATTCATGGGGAGGTCCATTTTGCAACCACGACACCATACAACGCGGCGCAGATGGGCCCAACAACATCCCGAATGGACCGGTCAGGATTGGCCTCACGTTCTCTTCAGCGATGAGTGTCGTATATGCCTTCAACTAGACAATCGTCGGAGACGTGTTTGGAGGCAACCCGGTCAGGCTGAACGCTCTAGACACACTGTACAAAGAGAGCAGAAAGGTGGAGGGTTCCCTGCTGGTTTGGGGCGGCATTATGTGTGGCCGACGTACGCCGCTGGTGGTCATGGAAGGCGACGTAACAGCTTTACGACTCGTGAATGCCATCCTCCGACCAATAGTGCAACTATTTCGGTGGCATATTGTCGAAGTATTCGTGTTCATGGACGACAATTCGCGCCCCCCATCATGCATGTCTTGTGAATGCTTCCTTCAGGATAACGACATCGCTCGACTAGTGGCCAGCATGTTCTCCAGAGATGTACCCTATCGAACATGTTTGGGACAGATTGAAAAGGACTATTTATGGACGACGTGACCCATCAACCATTCTGAGGTATCTATGCCGAATTGCCGTTGAGGAGTGGGGCAATCTGGACCAACAGTGCCTTGATGAACTTGTGGATAGTATGCCATGATGAATACAGACATGCATCAATGAAAGAGGACGTGCTACTGGGTATTAGAGGTGCCGATGTGTACAGCAGTCTGGACCACCACCTCTGAAGGTCTCGCCGTATGGTGGTACAACATGCAATAATGCAATAAAAAGGCGGAAATGATGTTTGTGTTGATCTCTACTCCAATTTTCGGTACAGTTTCCGGAACACTTGGAACCGAGGTGATGCAAAACTTTTTTGGTGCATATATTTGCATTTTGTGCCAAATGTAGGAGGCCAAATGCAATCAGCATCAAAATACCTGAAAAAGGGAGCTAAGTATCAGTGAATCACATAAGTGTGTATATGATCTATAAGAAGATCACACAAAGAACGATAAATTATATGGGACTGAAACCAAAAAATTAA
Source organism: Schistocerca americana (assembly GCF_021461395.2). NCBI lineage: Eukaryota > Metazoa > Arthropoda > Insecta > Orthoptera > Acrididae > Schistocerca > Schistocerca americana. Next base: position 568,201,424 of record NC_060119.1, on the reverse strand, counting down.
GGAGAAAGATTTTATCAACACCCCTTTATTAGATTTGATGTAAATTTGATTGTTTATATGATGCACTGTTAAAATATTTCGATATCCACTATGACCTCTCAGCATAGTAATAAGTATGCACAGTTGGAACCAAGATCAAGTAAACTTGTTTCACTGTATGAAGAATTTTGTGACGTGAAAGATAACTTTACTGACTGTATCACTAAGGGTGGAGATGGCGTGTGTTAGGGGTTAAATTCTACACAGCAGTGCCTCAGCAAAAACTGGCAAATGTCTCTCGGCTCATATGTGTTATATTAAGCATGTCGGGTTGAAATGCGTTTGTGGATTGAGTGTTTTTGATGATGAACAAGTGGACTGATGTTACGAATAGTTGTTCGCCAGAACTCATAAAATCAGAGCTTCAAATTGTAATAAATTTAGACATGTCCTGTAAAGACTTTTCCAACCTACTAAAGAATGGGTGTACATTCCTAGATAAAGCTAAAGCAATTTCAAAATACCACATTGATGTAAAGCAGTAGAGTTTAAGACGTAAATGTGAATGATTTTTGATCGAAAATGGCATTTAATAAAAATGAATGCACGAGTCGTTAAAAATGTCAATGAAAAATCTTCCTTTTTTTGTGAAGAAAGTGGCATGGCAAGCCTAGTGTGGCTGGCTACATTGGCAACACTGTCACCCGCTACTGCAATTTGTCAGTCACCGAGTTAAGTAGAACGTGGTCAGAAGAGAATCGCACAGGACTACAATAATTTTCGAAATTGGGCAAGTTTCTGGATTACACAAAACTCATTAGGCTACATAAGATTTGTCAGGTATTGTGCATAAAAGTATAAACCTGTAATTATGCACACATTTACATACCTTCTCTCCTGCACAGCAGATGTTCATTTACTGTAGCAGTAGTCTGGTACACTAATTGATAAATAATACGGCATTTCTTCATCTTTACGCTAACATTAAATTCGTTTTTTGTTGTATGTGTGTACATATTATTCTCAGGTTTATTTGCTTTACATTTCACTTTTTTCGCCAGGAAACTCGTCTGAATTTCCTGTTCAAAATTGTTTTTCCTACGCAATTTTTTGCGCTATAGAATACTTCCAACAGCTTGGGAGAATTTTTGTGTGTTACAAATCGCATAACTTCGTTTATGCATGCAAAAGCTTCTTCAGAGGAATTAATTTTTCTAGGGCATCAATTTGTTTGGTTTTTTTCTTTTGTTTCTTCCTGACTATCTTCTGTGTTCCAGATTTCTATTAAATCTGTTGCTGAAATAAAAAATGGAGTGAGTTGAGAGAAATTCATCACTTCGAATGTAGTCATCTGCACTACAAGAAATGTGTCGCATTTTAATTAATTCAGCAGTTGCTGCTGCATTTTCTTGATATTGGATGGCCACAAAAGCGTCTCGTTCTTGACCCTTAGACCCCGCTTTGTTGAAGCCATTGGTAACAGTTTTGGGCTTTTTTTTCCTTACTGCCAAGCCAATCCAATTTCCTGCACCCGGGACAGAAACCGACCGTCCAAGAGCAAATCCACTTTCGGCTTCTTCAATACTAAGAATAAGAAACTGCATCCATAATAATCGCCTAGAATGGGACTTGAACGTTTAAATAATTCTATGATCCATGGGTTGTGTGGGACAGGTTAACCTCGCAGGAACCAAGCCAATTTCATGTTTGATAACTTAACTTTCCGGTGGCAGGTTGCATTGTCCAGGAGAAGGAGAACTTGGCGATTTCCTCTTTTCATTTTAGAATTGAAAGAGCCCGGCCATTCTTACGTAAGACCACTCATTGTCCATGACTTTTTATCGCTTCGCCATGTGACTGGAACTTTATTGATGTTTGTGTTTTTTGAAAGAGCGCGGTTTTCCCGCCTTTCCAGTCACCAGTGGCTTCTTCATTTCACCTAACACGTTCACATACAGCAGTACAGTGAGTCTTTCCATGCACCTTTTTCTGCCGGCGCACTTTCCACCTCGAATTGCTACAGATTCCTAAGGCAGTGCGAGATGAAACTGATCAGTTTCATCAGCTTTGAACACGTTATGTTGTAGAGTATTGTCCTCCATCCTGTTGCCACTCTTTCTCACACATCCTTAGCCTACCCATACGATTTTGTGTCTAGTTTTGAAACTGTCGAGCCATCCAGTGGATGCATCCCTTAGCTTCCCAGGCCCTCTTTCAGTCTCACTCTTCCCCAGGTGCAATCTCTCAGACCGCTAGCCATAAAAATTTCATTCATCAATGTCAGTGAAACGTTCAGTCCACTGGGGGCCGAACCGCACAATAACCCTGGGTTCGGTGTGGGGCGGCGGTAGGGTGGGTGGACTCCTGTAGCCTGTCGTGGGGTTGTGAAGCACAGAGGCCTACGGCGGGACGAAGCCTCTCCATTGTTTCTACGTTAATGCAATACATGTCGAATGTCATGACACAAGCATATGTTAGTGACCTTGGCTATGGAGACAAACAGAAGAAGTTAATTGATTTAATATTTTAATCCTCTAATATAATAATTCAATAAATTTGCGTTAACTTTCATTTTATCTTCACATCTTTAAGGTTCAAAATTTTCCATTATATTTACTCTTTTTAATACTGCTAGTCTGAAATTTGTGTTTACCCCGCACTCACTCCAGTGACTATAGGCAGTGTCCAGTTTTAAAGATGGTGCTATCAACACAGGCAATTTCGTTTCCCCATTCCTACTAAGTTGTAGGCCATTCCTCATAAAATCCTACCTGCTAATAACAACAGAAATCAGACTGAAGAAGCAGTTGACCTGACTCCTGTTGAGTGTACTGACAGACCTATTAAACTGGGGCTGATCATAACACCTTAAAGCGGGAACAAATTCAAGCCTTGTATAGTTTTTACCGAAACTCAGTTTCCCAGGTCGTTCTCAGCACTGCAGCCTTGAAACCTTTACTGTTTCCTGGTTCACCCATTATCACAATGTGATTCTTATTTCTAAAATCTTCGCACAAATAACCTATATTCTTTACCATTGGGCTATGGCACACATGGCTTGAAGAAGGTGTAATATGTTTATTGATTTCTACTTCTTCCCACAACAAATGGTTCATACCACTTCCATTACTATTATCTAACAGCAGAAGTTACTTCCACTTTTAAATTCTGTCTGAAACTGCTGGTTTCATATTGCAAGTGTACTATGCCTTGCCTACATTCACATCTAGTGGACACTCTTCATTGTCTGAGGTAGTAGGGAAAAGTTTTTTTTGTTGCAGTGGCAAAACAGTCTTCTGAGACTGTTCTCCTCCTGTGACCCCAGTTTCCAGCTACCAATTGCCATTTCTTGTTACCTTTCCATCCTTCCTTAACCATTCCAGTTCTTTCCTGGCATTATCAAACTCTGCCTTAGTGTCATAATTTGTCCCTCTTGTTCAGTTATTATCCTGTCACACACACAGACTCTGTACTACTGTGGAAGATTCTCTGTTACATAATTATTTCCCCACACCACTACATTTCCCCCAATGAGTCCATTGATCACAACTACTTCAGTGCACAACACAACTAACTTTTTTCAACAACTCCAATGGTTTATGCTCACATTTGTATACAAACAGTATGGAAACTTGGGAAAATTATAACAGTAAATTCTTATACACTACAGTCAACACTTAGGTTATATACCATAATGTATGTACTGTCAGTAAGTCGCGAGACAAATAAAACACGATTATATGATAAATATTTAGGTGTGGAAATTAGTATGTATGATAAAATATTCAAACAATGTAAAAAAAATTGCCAGTCAGAAAATGAAACGTATGAGTACTGTACCTAAATAGACAGCACAGTAATGTTACTATAAAGAATAAAATCTTTCTAAATATGACACTTAACACGTAAGAAATATAACTTTATTTGGTCACATGAAGTCACAGTACAGTCACTCAGAGCTACTACTTGGAGAATGTAACCAGCCTGCCCCTTGAATTTCGAAATACAGGCCCATGGCTTTCAAGCTTTTTGAGCTCACAGCTCCTGTGGCCAACTGTTGTTTCCATGGCTCCCCTGTAGGATACCTTGTAAAAATGGAAATAATTAATGAAAAAGACGTTACAAATAAAGTAAATTCACTTCAGTGTGACACTTCAGCTTGCATCTTCTTACATGACTTGATATATTTTGGAACCAAATGAGTTACAACAATCCTGACTTCCTTCCCCACACAAAGTCTTGGTCTTTACGTAGTGCTAATGAGAGCAAATGCCAAAAACCCACTCTCACAAAGATAGGAGATTGAAAACAGGAAGCATTACCTTCAGTGCTTTCTTGCTCAAGCTTGGAAACTCTTTTCTTACTGAATGTCATTTATGAAAACTTCACATTCAGTGAAGAGTCCGATGACAATTCTATCAACTCTTCCTCTTTGCAGTACTGAACTCAGACGGAAAATCGTTACTGAAGGGATTTTGAATCCACTGAAACTCATCACAGTTTTCAGGAAAGTATTTTTCAAAATGAACTTGAAGTTCAGATAAATGTCCTTCAATTGTAGAAAAAATATGTACAGGAAGGACTATATCACTGTCATTTACGAAACCCTCCAAACATGGGATGTAGTCCATTTCTCCTCCATTATTTATTTTTCTCTTCCAAAAAAGAATATTCTTTCTGAAGATCGAAACTGTCAGAAAGATGAATGAGTTTTATGCCTTTGCAGAGACATACTCAGTGAGCTGGACTTCTCAAATATATCACATAAGTATGCAGCCTTTCTTCTTCCATGTAAGAACAGACTTTTCACCCAAGTCCAAAAGTGTGCAGTAATGCATTTGCTCTGGAAAGCTAAAGAATGCTGCTATAAAGTAAGAGAGATGTATGTTCAGCCTCCTTATTATGACACATCTGTCTCAAAACTCTAGCTTTCTGAGGACAAGTTTTAATGAAGTTCATCACATTTATGGCAGTTTGATGTACTTGATTTGAATCAACACGCAAATATTGTGGAACAAGTGTTTTTCTGTATATAATGCAATGGGTCCACTTAATATCAGGAGCTGTGCCACAGATAAGTCCTTTTAGACCCTGTTGTAATTACCGAAAATAGTTCTATTTTTTACTCTTTTTGTCTAAGTACATTAAATACTGGCATTTAACACAGAGATATCTACATCTACATCTACATTGATACTCCGCAAGCCACCCAACGGTGTGTGGCGGAGGGCACTTTACGTGCCACTGTCATTACCTCCCTTTCCTGTTCCAGTCGCGTATGGTTCGCGGGAAGAACGACTGTCTGAAAGCCTCCGTGCGCGCTCGAATCTCTCTAATTTTACATTCGTGATCTCCTCGGGAAGTATAAGTAGGGGGAAGCAATATATTCGATACCTCATCCAGAAACGCACCCTCTCGAAACCTGGCGAGCAAGCTACACCGCGATGCAGAGCGCCTCTCTTGCAGAGTCTGCCACTTGAGTTTATTAAACATCTCCGTAACGCTATCACGGTTACCAAATAACCCAGTGACGAAACGCGCCGCTCTTCTTTGGATCTTCTCTATCTCCTCCGTCAACCCGACCTGGTACGGATCCCACACTGATGAGCAATACTCAAGTATAGGTCGAACAAGTGTTTTGTAAGCCACCTCCTTTGTTGATGGACTACATTTTCTAAGCACTCTCCCAATGAATCTCAACCTGGTACCCCCCTTACCAACAATTAGTTTTATATGATCATTCCACTTCAAATCGTTCCGTACGCATACTCCCAGATATTTTACAGAAGTAACTGCTACCAGTGTTTGTTCCGCTATCATATAATCATACAATAAAGGATCCTTCTTTCTATGTATTCGCAATACATTACATTTGTCTATGTTAAGGGTCAGTTGCCACTCCCTGCACCAAGTGCCTATCCGCTGCAGATCTTCCTGTATTTCGCTACAATTTTCTAATGCAGCAACTTCTCTGTATACTACAGCATCATCCGCGAAAAGCCGCATGGAACTTCCGACACTATCTACTAAGTCATTTATATATATTGTGAAAAGCAATGGTCCCATAACACTCCCCTGTGGCACGCCAGAGGTTACTTTAACGTCTGTAGACGTCTCTCCATTGATAACAACATGCTGTGTTCTGTTTGCCAAAAACTCCTCAATCCAGCCACACAGCTGGTCTGATATTCCGTAGGCTCTTACTTTGCTTATCAGGCGACAGTGCGGAACTGTATCGAACGCCTTCCGGAAGTCAAGAAAAATAGCATCTACCTGGGAGCCTGTATCTAATATTTTCTGGGTCTCATGAACAAATAAGGCGAGTTGGGTCTCACACGATCGCTGTTTCCGGAATCCATGTTGATTCCTACATAGTAGATTCTGGGTTTCCAGAAATGACATGATACGCGGGCAAAAAACATGTTCTAAAATTCTGCAAGAGATCGACGTAAGAGATATAGGTCTATAGTTTTGCGCATCTGCTCGACGACCCTTCTTGAAGACTGGGACTATCTGTGCTCTTTTCCAATCATTTGGAACCCTCCGTTCCTCTAGAGACTTGCGGTACACGGCTGTTAGAAGGGGGGCAAGTTCTTTCGCGTACTCTGTGTAGAATCGAATTGGTATCCCGTCAGGTCCAGTGGACTTTCCTCTATTGAGTGATTCCAGTTGCTTTTCTATTCCTTGGACACTTATTTCGATGTCAGCCATTTTTTCGTTTGTGCGAGGATTTAGAGAAGGAACTGCAGTGCGGTCTTCCTCTGTGAAACAGCTTTGGAAAAAGGTGTTTAGTATTTCAGCTTTACGCGTGTCATCCTCTGTTTCAATGCCATCATCATCCCGTAGTGTCTGGATATGCTGTTTCGAGCCACTTACTGATTTAACGTAAGACCAAAACTTCCTAGGATTTTCTGTCAAGTCGGTACATAGAATTTTACTTTCGAATTCAATGAACGCTTCACGCATAGCCCTCCTTACGCTAACTTTGACATCGTTTAGCTTCTGTTTGTCTGAGAGGTTTTGGCTGCGTTTAAACTTGGAGTGGAGCTCTCTTTGCTTTCGCAGTAGTTTCCTAACTTTGTTGTTGTACCACGGTGGGTTTTTCCCGTCCCTCACAGTTTTACTCGGCACGTACCTGTCTAAAACGCATTTTACGATTGCCTTGAACTTTTTCCATAAACACTCAACATTGTCAGTGTCGGAACAGAAATTTTCGTTTTGATCAGTTAGGTAGTCTGAAATCTGCCTTCTATTACTCTTGCTAAACAGATAAACCTTCCTCCCTTTTTTTATATTCCTATTAACTTCCATATTCAGGGATGCTGCAACGGCCTTATGATCACTGATTCCCTGTTCTGTACGTACAGATTCGAAAAGTTCGGGTCTGTTTGTTATCAGTAGGTCCAATATGTTATCTCCACGAGTCGGTTCTCTGTTTAATTGCTCGAGGTAATTTTCGGATAGTGCACTCAGTATAATGTCACTCGATGCTCTGTCCCTACCACCCGTCCTAAACATCTGAGTGTCCCAGTCTATATCTGGTAAATTGAAATCTCCACCTAAGACTATAACATGCTGAGAAAATTTATGTGAAATGTATTCCAAATTTTCTCTCAGTTGTTCTGCCACTAATGCTGCTGAGTCGGGAGGTCGGTAAAAGGAGCCAATTATTAACCTAGTTCGGTTGTTTAGTGTAACCTCCACCCATAATAATTCACAGGAACTATCCACTTCTACTTCACTACAGGATAAACTACTACTAACAGCGATGAACACTCCACCACCGGTTGCATGCAATCTATCCTTTCTAAACACCGTCTGTACCTTTGTAAAAATTTCGGCAGAATTTATCTCTGGCTTAAGCCAGCTTTCTGTACCTATAACGATTTCAGCTTCGGTGCTTTCTATCAGCGCTTGAAGTTCCGGTACTTTACCAACGCAGCTTTGACAGTTGACAATATAAGTATAGTAAGGAAAGTTCTGGGAGAATGTAAATAATATTCCCGGCTGCTGTGGCTGAGCAGTTCTAGGCACTTCAGTCTGGAACTGCGCTGCTGCTACGGTCGCAGTTTCGAATCCTGCCTCGGGCATGGATGTATGTGATGTCCTTAGGTTAGTTAGGTTTACGTAGTTCTAAGTCTAGGGGACTGATGACCTCAGATGTCAAGTCCCATAGTGCTTAGAGCCATTTGAAGCATTTTGTAAATAATTTAGGAGTAAAGGTGCATAGGGATGTTGGCACTGTTTGGTAAATTTCTTGTGTGGTTTTTATACATATCACAGTTCAGGAGATATGATGTTGTAAGCAATGAACTGTGTGAAAAGCTGCTGCATCATGCATAAAATGTTAATACTTTATTCTGTACTACTATGACACTCATACAGTCCAATCAACTCAATGAAATCTGGCACCTGACAGCACTTTTTGACAGCTTTCAGTTGCAAAGTGCAAATGGCTGTGGGCAAAAAAATAAATAAGTAAATAAATGGCTGTAGAGCTAAGAAGAGATGTTGCCTTACAGATGTTTACAAAAATGGGTTGCTGACACGTGAAGTAGCTGTGCCCAGTCTACAGAAATTGTCTGGGATCATCTCACATTGAGTGAACTGCATACTTTCAAAGGTGTTTTCTCAAATTTTTTTTGTCTTACACTGCAAACACAGCTCATTTTCTGTTTTTGTTTCTAATAGAAAATTGACAAAATGAATGTCTGGGTAATTCTGGGTTTGTCAACTAGTCCTAGAGTTAAACAAAATAGATCTTTGGTTCAAGTACAACACTGTCAGTTTACCAGCTCAAGCTGGATGTAGCTGAGTACATCAATGGCCAAAAGAGATTTGTCCTATAAAGTAGTCAACATCAACCTAGATCCTCGTGAAATCGTGGAACTTCTTTCAAAACTCTTTATGCAGATCTCCCGTTACTGAAGCATAATCTGGCATGTGTGCTTCACAAATGATTGCCATGAGTAGGTAATACCCCTTTTCTTAAAGTGAACTTGATTTTTTCAAAGGTTAAATATTAGTTCAAAACCAACCATCTTTTCTGTTATAAAGTGCCAGTCTCATTGCATTGAGAAGTTTGAGTTCAAATAAATGACAAATAGGAACAGTTGCATATTTACAATTTTTTTGTGGGATGTGGAGGCTATGGCTTTCATTTTACAATAGCTCAAATTCAATATTAATTTTGATCCATACTAATTTCATGCCCAAAATTATAAAAATAAATTGTGTCATTGTTTTAAATTTGTTTAATTATAACACCAATGACATTATGAAAACAATTTATAGAGGTCATGCATTACATCATGAAACCAAGTTTATAAGATTATGAAGTTTAAGTAATTTTAATAGAACATAATACAGTCGCTAAGAGAATTTCTGCACCAATCCTGTTAATTGCCTATTCTTATAGTCTAGGCCTGTGTTAATTTACAGTGAAGTGTATAAACCAGCTTTTGTCTGATATTTTAATACTTATAATCAGAACAAATGATTAAACCATTTACTAGTAATTTGAAGTACAAAAGAAAGACAGCACTCTCTTATCACAGTTTGTACTTCAGTCCTTCATTCTCAATGAACTGTCATCATGATGAGCCCATTCAGACATTTTGCAGGAGATCTTCTGTGAAATTTGGAAGGTAGGAGACAAGATACTGGTGGAACTAAAGCTGTGAGGACAGTTTTGAGCCACGCTTGAGTAGCTCAGTTGATAGAGAACTTGTCCGTAAAGACAAAGGTCTCGAGTTCAAGTCTTGATATGGCACACAGTTTTAATCTGCCAGGAAGTTTCATTCAGTGCACACTCTGCTCCAGAGTGAAAGTGTCATTCCATTGAGACATTCCTCACTAGTTGTATTCTTTAGGTATGTCCTGATTCTCTTTAGGGTGGAGGAACTGCACTCATTCATGGACTTCGTCACTGGTAGAGTTGCCAAGGGCTGCAGAAACTATTACACATTAGGACAGCTCTGAGGGTCACAGAGAGACAAAACTTCTATAGCATTTTGAGGCAACTGCTTCAGTTGACTCGCATATTGATGAGTTTCAGCTAAGACACTGTCATTGTTAAATTGGTGACTAATGGATCTGGGGCATAAAATGAATGGAGTTTCATAACTCTATCGGTAATACCTATGTCTTCAGTTTTTGTGGTAGAAAACAATTAAAGCTGTTAAGAAGTTCAAGAACTAATGGAGGCATCTAGAAAGGGTGTGAACACAGACATGTTGTAGTGATCCTCAACATCATTACCAGTATCCTTATTTGTGTGATGTGCTTGTTTGGAAGAAATGCTTGGTTGCTTGATTTCAACTCCATTGGCCGAATCTAATTCGTTGGCTTCTAAGAAAAGCTGGCTGAATTTTTCATCAGCATTTTCTCTCATTGCCAGAAGTTCCCTTCTGAGATCCTCGAAATGTTGATAAACTCTGCAGAATCTATAATTTGGTGCTGAAGTTGATGACAGATGGGCTTATACAGTGAAAACAGTTCCAAAAGTAAAACCAAGCAGACGACAAAATCTCTCATGGTGATGGCTGCTAACAAAATCGCGACATTGTGGGATATTATCTTGTCGTCAAATTCTTGGATCTTCCCTGGAGCCTAAAGACACAACCATATATTTCTTTGAAGTCATGTGTGCTGCAAATATGCTCAATCCATCTATTGAGTGTGACTCAAACAGTGGTTAATGATTCAAGGGCATCATTTAATATTTGCCAGCACTTTCGTGACCCAAAGAAATTACGTACCATTTCCAGTGTTCCTAGTGAATTCCTGGTAAATGGAATGTTGCACGAGTCAGTGACTACCAAATTGAAATATGAGTTGCACAATGAGAATATACATCTATGTGTTGTATGAATGCATGAGACCTATGAGCTTTTCTCTACAGGGGTGCAGAACCGTCATAGCCCTGTCCTCAGAAAAATGACACATCAAGACCAAGTTTGACCAGATCCAGCTAATCCTTTGCCAATCACATCAAACATTGTAACAAATTGCAGAAAATCTTCACGGGTCTTGAGATCTAGTAAAATATAATGGGCATAGACAGAGAGTTGCTCTAATCCAGTAGTGTCAGCAGTTTCATCTGCAAGAACCATCATGCATTTGGCTTCATTAATGCGCTGAACACTCTTTTCCCAGGGGCTGATTATTGATGAAAGTGATGATCTACTTTTGGATTAGGGCAGTAATATGCTTGTTGCATTTACCGTTTTTATCCAAACTTGCTCATTGGTTTTTGTTACCTCAAGCGATATTTTAGAATTTCATGAAAGTTACCCATGTTTTTGTCATCTTGTTTTTTAACTTCAATAGCCATGAAGTCCCCTTATCCCCTTAATGCAATCTCGTGATGTCCGCAAAGAATCACTGCCTCAATAATACGGACTATGCGTTTTCTACCTGCTCCACCAAGTCTTGGTCCAGCGAATGTTTTATATCCTTTGTCTTGTTCATCATGTGAACAAAGTTGTCACCAAGGATTACAGCAGCCTTGTGATAAGTGTTGCTGCCACAAATGTTGAAATATTCAAGAGCATGCTTTCGCTTTGAAGAGTTGGAGGTTATCAGAGCTCCAATATTTTGATCACTACCTCTACAGAGATTTGTCGTAGTAAAAAACACACAATACTTATAGAAGGCACTGTCCTATTTGGGAGAGTATACTAACAAAAATATTTCTCCATCCAGCTTAGGTTGAACTTGCAATATTGACTACTTTGCAGAGTGAGAGGAAATTTGTAAGTTGCTTCGGGCATAAAAAAGTTTTTGGAAATGTAGTTTCATGTGGTTCTCAACTTTTTAGTTATTTGACAGCAATCAGTATGTCATACTTAAAGCCTGGTGTTGGATCATCAGAGCTTGATGTCTCAGTGAATGGTAAAGAAATAAAAACATATTCTCATATTTATACAAATGTGGTAGAGGATGAAAAGAGGGAAGAGACAGTCAAAAAAGGAGAGGTTGAGAGAGAGAGAGAGAGAGAGAGAGAGAGAGAGAGAGAGAGAACCATGGTCTTGAACCTAGTCACAAAAGATAAAGTGAGAAAAACTGGCAGGAATTAAAAGCAAAGAATCAGATTGTAATGATGAAACATCCAATTACTTAGTAAAGCTAACAAATGGAGAAACAATTGCACATCTCTGGACAGAGCAAACAGCTCTTTCAGAGATGGGATTTTTCCAGATAAATTGAAGACATAGAGGGCTGTGCCAGTCTATAAGAAATTAGATAAGGATGACACCAGTGACTATGGAACAGTTTCACTGATATCAGGTTCCTAAAAAGTCCTGGTTATGCTAATGTATAATAGATTAGTTGTTTATCTTGATAAACACAACATCCTTATTCCATGAGAGCATGGTTTCAGAAAGGGTAAATGTACAATATCAGCAGTTGCCCATCTTACAGCTGTTCAGTGAGTGGTCTCCTTTACTCCTAAATTATTTACATTCTACCAGAATATACTACACAGTCATAAGATGGAAAAGGGATGTATCTGCAATATTTTTATATCTCTCCAATGCATTTATCACCTTTGCACCGAAAAACTTATGTGTACAGCCTACAGTTGTACCTATGCAGTAAGGAACAGTATGTATAAATAAGAACTCATGCCAATCACAGACAAAATCTGTCAAATATGAAGTGCTGTAGCGTTTGGTAATGGAGTTGCTGCTTTTTAATCTGTTTGTAAGTGATGTAGGTATTGAGGAGGAAAAGAAAAGATTAAATGCAGGCGACATGACAATACTGAACAGTACCAAAATGTGGAACAGCTAGAGAGTACATCATTATAGTCTAGTGGAAAATAAATTGGTCATAAACCTGTTAAAGACTATGTATTCACTGTTCAGAAACAAAGAGAAATCTTAGCATATGAATTTAAAGGTGGATGATGCAAAGCTGGAAGAAGTAGAGCCCACTAGATTCTTAGGTACTACTGTAGCTAATGGTCTGAAATGGAAACAGTGTATTAATTCTGTGTGAAAGAAACTAAACTCAATTGTAATCATAATAAAGCAGCTATAGGAGGACTTTTGAAATATGTAAAAACTGCCTCAAAAATCTAGGTATATTAACCTTTGCACCTACTTTCAAAATGACACTAAGTTTTCAATAAACTCAAATCCTATGTGATGCAAAAGGAATTTTACACTGTTAATTTAATTTTATGGATATTGTTCTTTATAATCAGTGATAGCTCCCTTGGACATAGGTGGTAATGAATAAAGTGCCCTACATTACATGTAATCCTATAGGATGAAACAAAATTCATTTTAATTTAAGCTTCCACACCCCTCTTCATTCTTACCCAGAATTACCGTATTTACTCGAATCTAAGCCGCACCTGAAAAATGAGACTCGAAATCAAGGAAAAAAAAAATTTCCCTAATCTAAGCCGCACCTGAAATTTGAGACTCAAAATTCAGGTGCGGCTTAGTTTAGGGAAATTTTTTTTATACGGGTACCCTTCCTTCTTCACGTGTTTCGTCTCGTTTGAATTCATTGCTTGGTTTTCTTTGATCTGATAAGTGCCGTTCTCTTTGTTATAAGTGTTTACGTCACTAAGCTGAAAACGCCTTATTGTACTGTGTCATCCATTGTTTGTCGCATTCTTATGATGAATGTTTACGACCTGTCGCCGATCGCGGCATGGCTTGCTGTAGTGCGCGCTGCCGCTGCTTATAATTTTTTGAAAAAGAGAGAGGAATCATCTCATTAACGAAACAATGGCAAGAGAGTGCTGTTTGTTGTTACTTACACTGCTGCTTTCTTTGATAATGATCAACAAGAACCAAATAATAGACTGCGTGTGATAGATGATGTTCGGAACGGGAGTTTAGCGCAGGCGCCTCTTTAGTACATTACATTCTGCACAGAAATTAGAGTCATCTTAGATTTAAAAATCTAGTCAATTGCCGTGCTTCATTTCTGACTATATCACTATTAGGCATAAGAATAATACGAATATAGACATGACATGATATGTATATTCTTCCGCGTTTGCTGTTGTCTCACTCTAGTTCGTAGTTTATGAGGCAGACAGGATTTAAATGAGATAGCAGCAAACACGAAACAATACATGGTAAAATGTTTATATTCGTATTATTATTATTACGGTGAAGAGAATACTGCATGTGATTCACAATTCATAAAAGTTCCTATTAGCAACCATCTCTTCTCACAAGTAGGAAAAAATTCAGAAAGTAGAGTTGGCCATATTGACAAAACATCCCAAACAGTCTTGCCATTGGATTTTCGTAGTACATTGAAATGCTGCTACATTCGAAGATAACAATACGGAATTTGTATTTACTTCGTTGGATAATGTATGAAAATGCAGTGGTCGAAACACGAGGTGAGAAAAAAAGCTCGTCTTCCACCTGTTTTTTGAAATTTATTTATTGACGCAGAGGTTTTGGCGCCAATATTTATCTTTGTGCCTGCAAAGCATGCCTGTGTAGCGCTACATATATTCGACGGCACAAGTTCGTTGTGGAGGCACCTACCAACATTTTTTAGAACTTCCGCTTGCTTTGCACTCGATTCTAAGCCGCAGGCGGTTTTTTGGATTACAAAAACCGGAAAAAAAGTGCGGCTTAGATTCGAGTAAATACGGTACTTCTATGTTGAAAAGGTACCACCTACATATGCTGCTAGGGACTTTGAAATGAGTACAGTCTTTGCCTACCATTCATGAGTGAAGTCATATGACATTAATGGCTGGGAGACACTGAAGCACAGGCTCAGCTCCAAATTGGAAATGTCTTCCCTACCCTTCATGCCTGCAGGCACGTTTCCTTCATGAAGCAAGAGAATTATGTGCATAAGAATATCTGTTAAGTGTAGGTGACTAGCAGGTGTGTGCATAGAGTACTGTCATATTCATGTTGGAGATGGTTAGAGAAGGGATTGGGTGAAACCCAGGGCTGGCATCTACTGCTTTCGAAAAGCACTAAGGGGGCCAATGAGCTTAATGTTCCCATCCAGTGTACGGATCACCATTAACTGGGTCACATGCCCCCACTTCATGAGATGCTGCAGAGAGGTTTAGTATTTAAACCAGGACATTGGCACAAAGTCCGGTGATCAGGAACTTTACGCCACCTCCTGTCCTCGTCCTGCCGACCAAATACTGGCAGTGAAAATGTTTTCCCCCATGAGAATTCGAACCAACTTAGCATCGGGTCGAGCACCACCGTACAGACATGTTAGTGACCTTGGCCGTGGAGGCAGGCGTTCATGTGTCGTCTTGTGGAATCTTTTCCAGCCATTCAGAATCCTATGTCCATAACATCATTCACATTCATTGGTATATCTATGATTTGGACACAGGCTGAGTACATCCTTTCTTTCTTCCTCCATAACCTTAATAACTTCTTTCTCAGTCATGTACCCTCATCCTCCTCTGCTCAGCAAGTGACCTTCCTGGATGTTGACCTTTATGACACTAACAGTTTCTTGAGAACCCCATACACATCAAATATAGCAAATTACATCATTATTATCTCTTCTATCCATATTACTCTCTCCCATACTGTCTCACCTCCATGGACGCCTTGTTTGCAGTGACAAGCTATAGTGCCCATTTTAAGTTCACTTACTTTACTTTACATGTAAAAACTGAAGATGAAAAGTTAAAGATAACTTCTTTTGTCTATTTTCTTCGGTCAAATTTTGAATGGAAAATAAGGAAAACTTTCTTGATGTTGAAGTATGGGTTTGTCATGTGCATATTTTGTTACCAATAACTGTCAGCAGTTGTGGTAGGCTATAATTTAAAATAAATCAGTAGTTGTCATATCCACTTCTATTTATCATTGGCAGACACTGTTGCTACCCATTCCAACAATTACTGTCATCATCACATGACCTCCTCTACACTCGAGTTATTTCGTGGTCAGCCCAAGGACACTCATGCATGAAACACAAAGTAGATAAACAGTTACAAGAGTGATTTGTTGAGTGCTGTAGTTTCATGTATCTCCATAGATGAGTTTCAGTATTAAGGGGCAGAATTCAAATATCTCTGTAAAACTATACTTTGAGAGTTCCCTATCTAATCACTGTTAGTTGCATTTTCTGTGGTTGTTAAACCACTTCAAGAAATTTTCAGCTTTCCAAGTTTTTTTGTAAGGTTTCTTTAGATCTCACTTGGTCAGTTACAGTGTGCTTCATCATCATTTCATCAAAATTGACTCGCAAGTCGCCGAAGTGGTGTCAACTAAAAAGGACTTGCAATACGGCGGCCGAACTTCCCTGTATGGGGCCTCCCGGCCAAAAATGCCATACAATCCTTTCATTTCTGATGATGATGATGATGATGATGATGAAATGAAGAGTACAGTAAAATATTCTCTTAAGAACAAGAAATTTATCGTAGTCCTTAATATTATACTAATCATTTAATCCAGTATTTTATCACAAAACCAAGTGTTAACACACAATCATATAAAATATCAATAAATGAGTATAAGTTGGTACTTGCCACAAAAGTAAAAAATCGCTTGCTTCTTCAATCCCACACATGAAGACATAATTAATTCTCAAGTTTCAAATACTGATGCCTTCGTTTTTGAACTCAAAAGATAGAAATATAGATTTAAATAAAGGAGACATCAAGTATTGACAACATTGTGACATCACAGAACTCAGTTATGCAGGAGATGCACAAAACTTGGTACAGGAACTTAAAGTGTCATACACATTTCCAAATATCAGTAGATATTGGAGACATAGGAACCTGTGTAGCACAAAATCGAAATTTATTGGAAGTTATTCACATTAATTGCTGCTCTGTTACTAAGCATGTAACTTACGACACAGTCTTCCAGAGTCATTTTTGTAATTGTGATATTATAATGTTAGGTAGTTCATAATTTATTACATTCTATTAGTTACGTGTTTTGAAATGTTTTAGGCTTGTGTTGAACTCAGTGTCATCCTCAGTTATGTATAGACTATTGTGTCTATTCTTTACCTTAATATTATGGCATGCGTTAGTGTAGATAATATTCTAAGTTTTATAAATCATCACAGCTTTATCATTGACAGGTCTTCACTTATATATATATATATATATATGTTTATGATTTTTTTTTTTGCAGACATCATCTGAATTTGAAGAAAAAAGTGAAAGATTTTATTTGCCAGTGTGGTGAAGTATTCCATACAAAAAAGAAACTGGAGTGGCACAAAGAGACACATGATGCAAAACCAAAATCCTGTGGATTCTGCAGTGTGAGGTTTGTACATGCAGTCAGTCTAACAAGACACATACGCAAAGCTCATGATAGTCGTTATGTACCTCAGAAGGAACGTGAAGGAGAAAATGTTGAGTGCCCTGTCTGTTCTGCTGTCTGTCTTAAAAATTCACTTTCGGCTCATATGCGTTTACATTCTGGAGAGCGACCACACCAGTGTCCCCTTTGTTCAAAGAGTTTCACCACAAAATGGAATTTGCGGCTTCATCGCTGGACCCATACAGCACGTTCTGCGAAGCCATATAAATGTGAAATCTGTAGAGCAGCATTTCACAGGGAATCGTGCTATTCAGCTCATGTACGATCTCATCGTGGTACAAGGCCATATACTTGCAATTACTGCGGCCGTTGCTTTGTGTATAAATACAATTGTGTACGCCATGTACGTGAACATGAATTAGGAAAAAATTATGTGTGTGGTGTGTGTGGAAAACTATTTCATAGAGGCTATTACCTGAAGGAACACATGACTGTGCACACAGGTATACGGCCCTACACATGCCACATTTGTGGCAAAGCATCTCCAACTAAATCTAATCACAATAAGCATCTGAAAATTCATCATGCACGAGAACCTGTAAATACTGAGGGTTGAAATATAAAGTGTTTAATGTTACTTCTTAAGTAGTGTTTACTGACATCATTAGCATATTTTGTACATCCTTCAAAATGTGCAAAATTTCCAGGAAGTAATGCAACACAGTTTTTCTCCCTTTAGCCCGCAACAATCCTGAAAAGTGATAAGTTATTTACAATGGGAAGATTTCATCAGTGACCTGAAGACTTTGCCCCAGGTACACTGCCAGAATAGTTTTGTATTACGAAGTCTGCAAGTAGTATCCATCACAAACAGCGCAGCAGCTGTAAAGTTGTACCACAACTGTAACAACAGGCATTTTACATCAATATAGTCACTTCTTATGAAATCTGAAAAATCACAAATGATATTACCAATAACTTAAATTTCAGTAAAATGTAACACAAATGTTGTGTTACTGTCACAAAATATGTATCTCACAGGTATGGAATTCAAGAAACTCTGTAGCCCTCAGTGGGCTGAAAATTTTGCCAAAGACTACATAATTTTCAATTATGTTTTAGGTATTTGCCAATGAAAAAGTTGCATTACTTTTTGGGTCAACCTTGTGTACATAACTATATATTTTTCCATGTCTCACATGTATTACGTGGTGAACAGACCATGAAATATTTTTTGCAGTGCACTTCTGAGTCTCTGTTCAAATATAGGGACAACAAAAATCCAGCTAGGTGGCTAGAAGGGATTTTAATGTTTAGATTATTAAATTCCCTGCTGTTGCATATGTACTTGGCTTGGGTACTCCCAACCTCTCCAACATAGCAAAATGATTTTGTGTCTGGCGGCAGGCCACAAGATAAGAATTGATTTGAAAGCATTGCCATTAATGAAATATCCGAATTTTTAAACTCATAAATCTACTTTTTAAAACAACTGGCGTCTTCACAAATTTTGCACAGACTTTGTTGTTTAACTAGACTTTCTTAAACTGGATCCTTTTAGAATCACCTGAATTGATAGAAAACCGTTGTGCAGCTGGGAATATTTGATATTTACTTTCCAAAATTTTGCAACTTTATTTTATGAAGAAAACAATATAAGTACAAATTATTTTCATTTTAAGCCAATATTTGAGTAGTGTTGTGCATACATGTACTGTGGTTGTTCTCACTGTGTGACTGTTAGCTATTATTTTTCTGAGATGCTAGATAAAAACACGACTCCAAATATATGTACTTGATTGTTGGTTTTAATCTCAAACTTTTATATGCTTTATTCACAAAACCTGACTGGCTTTATGCATTTCCTGTAGAAAATTACCAGTGAGCATATACTTCTGAAATTATCTGCGTTGTTAAAAAAGTCTTCCTTCAAGCTCAAAATCTCCCTAAAGTTCTTAAGCTATTTCGGTGATCACAAGAAATACATTAAATACCAACGGTGTAAGTTAATCATCATCTGCACATTGCTCTTTTGAGTTTCAAAACCTTGAAATCTGGCTTTCAATTCAGTGTACAGTTAATGTTGACAAACAATGTGACAAGTTTATGGGCTCCATATCATGTTAACGCAAGTGGTATTGTAGTGTGGTGGATAACAGTACTCCAACTTAAGAACCACATTTCACAGTATCTTCTTTTCTCCATGATTTTTTGGTAATAGAACTATCCAAATTTGCTTTATACATGAGTCCAAAGATTGTCTGTCAGCCACCATGTATACTTACCAAACCTTCATTACAGGTCCATTTTCATTTCAAAAGCATAATATTACTAGCTGATCTTTTTAGATTTAACTTTTGTATGTACCCATGAGAAGGAACATTTGTAATAAAGCCAAAGTCCATCATTCACAATATATAATTTAACACAAGTACTGTATTATCTTTTGTTTTTATTTTGGATAAAACTTTTCGGTTCAGGAGTACACAGGAACACTTTATAGTGGGTCAGCCATTCACATAATCAACAACACAAATGATGTAACAATGATCTGTATGCCATGATCTGTATGCTACTCACTTTACAAAAAATAAAAATAAAAAAGAATGATTTATTGATTAAAAATTCAAGTCTGAGTGGCACACTTCATTACAAATTTTTGATTCCTAGAGATATGAAGTAGTGCCTTTTGTGCTGAATTGTACTGTAATGTTTGAAGAAGCTGCCACTGGTTTTTGTCTAAAAAGTGTCAGAAAAAAATATATCCTTAATTCTCATTTATATTACTGTTGTTTTGAGGTTTCATTGCTCAGCTGGTACTTCTAGAAATCATTTTTAATGCTCTTTGATCCACCTGTACGTGTCCATCTGAATGTGTATAGAACACAGTTTTCTTCCAAAACTTGTAACATCAATAATTGGTTGGTTTTTGGTGAGATGGTAAGGTCCATTCTTTCTATGGGGTCTTCATAGTTGAGGTGGTTTCAGAAATATTCTGTCAATATTTCTTTCTACATAATTTGTTTTTCACACTTTTTGTGTCAAAACCACCAATACTAACGTTACTTTCAATTCAGTTGTATTCAAAACTTTCCATACTCTTCTAACAGTTTCATTGTCTTAAAAAGCAAAGACTATACACAAGATCAGTTTTATGTATAATTCACTCATGTCATCAAAAGATGACATTAGATTTTAGAAAATTTTCTTATTCTTAGCATTTCTAATCTCTCGGAGGCACACATACACATGATAACTTGTTGCGAGCTGTGTGTCTAAATGCATCAAAAACTTTGACAGAAACAGAAGACAATCAATTTGACCCGTCAGTTTGAAATTTTTGTGCTTCCTGTCCTACTGAAGGAAGTCAGAGAAGACAGAACGGCAAGAAACGTCCACCTCTAGAAAATCTGCTCTGGGACCAACTGTAATGTTGAACAAAGATACTTTAGTTATTTTCCTTTAGAATGAGTAGATTTTTAAAAATCCTATTGACAGTGGTACAAACTTTACTGCAATCTGTTTTGTCTTGTGTAGCATGCCCTCACATATACCTGTCCTCAATCTGTTGATTAATAATAATAATAATAATAATAATAATAATAATAACAGTAAGCTTGAGAAATTTTGAAAAAGCAGAGATAGCAGTCTAGGGTGTATGAATAACATCATAATATCCAGAAGGATCAAACACTCAGACATTACCTGATGTTAGTACTGCAGGTGTTTTGGCCGAGATTCAGTCATGTTCTCCTTATTTGTTAATGTAATGATTTAAAAAAGTTTGTATGAAAATAATAGTTCTATGCTTAAAATTATCCTTATACAGAAAAAAGGTCTTAATGAAATTAGTCACTTGTCATTAAAGACCAAAAGAAAATGTTTTTACATTACTGAAGCATTCCAGTGACCTTTTCAAATTGTAAAATGATCTTAAAACTCGGTAAAGATGTTATCGGTCTGAAGACTAGTTTGAACACCACATTGTGTACTTGGCGTGGTCCTGTGACCTTTGAATTGACTTATTCAGTTATACTTTTTCATGAAATCTGGATTACAGTGCATTTCAGCATTTTTCACATAAACAGTCTTTGACAGAGATGAAAGAAGCAATAGGTGACAGAAAAAGTCTGGGAATGATGAGGGATTAAAACCCAGACTGTTTGATTTGTAGTCAGAAACTTGATTTATTTCTGTTCATTATTATAAATGTCAAATTCCAGGCTTCTTGTGTTTTCTGTAATTTTACACATTAAACACAAAAGTATATTAAAAAAAAAATTAAAATCGTTTTTCACTTTTGGGATTCAATTCCTGGATATATTTTCATACTGATACTATATCTGTCAACAATGTGGGATTTAAATTAGAGATGCAGCTTCAGTAGTTTCCCACTTCTTAGTTTCTAATTATAAATATTTATTATAGCTACCACCAGATACAAAATTATTGAATGCAAATTAATTGATGATAATCATTGAAACAGGTGCTTAAAATAAAATAATTATGTTTTGACACTGAAGCTCCAATTTAGGGTTTCCTGGGCCAAGTGAGTTTCTTGATTTTCTGTGAAGAGTAGTTAAATGGGGTGTTATCAGCAGTGTGTGTCTGTGTAACAAGCTGTAGGTAAACTTCCTACGAATTATCATTTCATGGTCTGTGGATCACACTCTTCTTTGTTATTATTCGTAACTCTTATACTGGAAATGGTTGTGTGTGTGTGTGTGTGTGTGTGTGTGTGTGTGTGTGTGTGTGTGTTCCTGCACTCTGACTATTGATGTTAATGATATAACTGTGTGTTTTCTGTCGTGGGATAATTAGCTGGAATGGCCCTTGTGTGTCAAGTAAAGATATTTTGATAAATGTTTTCCCTGTATTTGTCATTTTGAGTATGAACTTAAATAATAATCTGTGATTTTCTGATGTACATGTGGTGTGTATAATACTCATTCACAAATTATGTTATTAATTTAATATTTGAGACAAGTTAAAATTGCACTGAACTGTGGCATGAATTTGGATCCCTCCCTTTGATGTTACCAACTGATCTGTCCATGCACACCTCTCAATGGGATGAAAGTCCAAATTGACAACGTGTTTCCCCTCCATAATTTCTAGATATCACACTGCCTACAAAAGGCATGAACTGGGTTCCAAAGCTTGCTGTGGCACACCCTTTTAACTTGTCACAAATTTTCAGTACATTGTATACTCAACTAAAAGGTAGAAAAATGTCAACTCTGTTATTAATTGTTCCTCCCATTAGTAGCTCTGATGTTTACATGGACTGTTTCAAGACAAGGACTTAAAATATGACCATTAATGCTTAATGAAAACTGTTATTTCCATCAAAGTAATTTCTAAACTGAATGATGTAAAATTTGTCCAAAAGAGCAATTTTATACTGGTAGGCAAATGCAGAAAGTAGATGTAAAGTGTTTATTTCTGTTGTTAAATCTTTTTGTGTCAACATATATAGTAGCTTATAGTCTTCATAATGCTACAAAATGAATTTTTCAAAAATTGATTATTATTTACTCATCTACTAAAAAAATTACTGTCAAATAGCAAGACAAGAAACTGAGCAGACTTGAGATACAATCATGAAACATTAGAATCATGCTTTTTGAAACAGAAGACTTTCATTCATCATATATCATTGTTGCAATAATAAGACCTAACAAAAGGCATTATTCTGCCTGCCATTGCTTAGTCACTGAAAATCAGATAGAAGTTAAATAATGTGTTGTTCAGTTAATTGGCTATGTAACATAAATTCCAGAATGATCATGTCACAGTCAGCTCAATTTGACCTACAAATTTAATAAAAAATAGTTATCTTTAAAAATAATTATTGTTGAAAGTGTAGATATAAATTAAGGATATCAGATGGTCAAAGTGTATTGATAATTAGCAGTTACCAAAAGTTCAAATGCTGTAAGACTATTTATTTACATAAAAATATTTAATTTCATGTGTTTGCATTAAGACTGACAAACTGGAAACAGAAATTTGTTTTAAATTCTCGACAGTTTCTAACTGCTGAAAATATAAAATAAGAAACATTTATGTGGGACACTGTCGGAATACGATACACGATGATGAAAACATTTGTTATATTTTGACAGAGAGTTATTATCTGAACACTGAGTTGAAGAAGAAGAAGAACTAAAAATCTGTTTTGAAAGCATAACAAGAATGTAGTTGTGAAGAGTACATGATATTTATGATGTTGATCAAGATATAAAAAGAAAGCAATCACATTAGTGTACGAAAAGTATGGGAAAAAAAGGAGTTTGAAAAATATAAAAAACTGACATAAAGTATGCAAAGTAAAGAAATATTATAAACTGTGAAAAGATTGCGTCAGAAGACGATTAGAAGAAACTGGAAGTAAACAAATACAGTTGCTCAATACAATTAACGGATTATTTGTTGTCAGTATCATGTGGATTTTGTTTATTAAAAATTATTAGCTATGTGTAAAGTTGCCTGTAAACTGGCTCTATACATATACCTTATCAGTGTCAGTTGTAACCCATGCTCTAATGCATTCTAAAGTACCATTGTTGCAGTCAAAGTAACATGGGTTCCATATCTTCATTTATATTACTTTTCTTCTCACTGCTTGTATAATGCTCTGTATTGTTGAAGTGTGCTCTATGGCTTATTTGCTATAATTATGTCAAATGATTGTGATCACACAAATCTTGTATTAAAAATTTCTAACACTACACTTAATATATGGAATTTGTCTCAAGGGTACTTTGCTTGGTGTTTATATGACTGTCGGATGCCTTGTGTTCATTGCTTGTTCTTGTCTGTAGTGGAATCAGTGCCCCTGGATATTACATTCCACCAAATGCCTCCTTCATTCTTCCCCAACTTCAGTTCAATGACTATTACCTCAATTCATTGTCGTTCTTAATTCTTATACAATGCATGTCTGATGCTCAATTATTTATAGATTGTGTTCACAAATAACTACTGCTCCTCATTTACTTTTTATTGGGGAGATTTCCAGTTTCTTTTTATGGATTTGTACCATTGTTGTGGGTTTTGTGGTTAGTGTGATGACAAGTAATTTTATAAATTTTACGTGCAAGTATTAAAATTTATTCAAATTTCTTTCACGTATTTATTGTTAACTTCCATCAACTAATAAATAATGTAAACATGAGAGATGTGACACTTATGTGCCATTAGAAAACATTTTAAAGGAATAAAGTCTTTTTATAAATATTAGGGTTTTTAAATTGATGAATGATTTTGTGATAACATTATTTTGAACAGGATGATGTGTGAAATCTGATGTTGCATTTCCAATTGTAATACAGTAGCAATGTGTGAGTCATTACTCTTATTTTTCTTTTTTATTACCGTGGTAATAATAACTGTTGTTGCATTCTTTGTAGGTGCTTTATACGTAATAGTGAAGTTGAATTGTTCTTTGTTCCAATGAAAAATTTGCAGCATTTTATTAATTTGTCATGTATTATAGGTCTAAATAATATCGTTTTATAAATGTAAATGTTGATGAACCATTTATATGCAGCTGATAGGTGCAGCAAATAGACCCATTAACAAACAACACAGAAAATTTCGCTGGCACATGAAGTGCTGTCCTTTTTCCAGTCCAGGGTCTCTCTCTCTCTCTCTCTCTCTCTCTCTCTCTCTCTCTCACGCACACGCACGTGTGCGTGTGTGCTGAGGTCTTTTTTCTGGGGGGGGGGGGGGGGGGTCGCATTAACGTCTTGTACATATATCATCATAGGAATTTATCTAAGGGGAGTGCTAATTTCATATATGGTTCTGTCTTTGATTAGGAAAATCCTTTAATTGCATTGCAATAGGAAGTGGTTGTTGTGTGTATCCACAGGTGAATGTTCTGTGAAATGAAGAATTGGCAGGGAAGATGACTCAGTGATGAATTAAGATATTTTCTAGGTAGCATGGAATATTACTCTGATTGGTAGTAGGATTTTGGGGAGGGTATCCCTTGTCTCATCCCCTCTCAGTTTAATGATAGGTTTTTTTTTTTTTTTTTTTTTTAAACTTGTAAGTCAGCTCACTGATTTGATGTGGCCTGGATGCACAAGTTTTCTCTTGTGCCAAACATCTGCATCTCAAAATAGTACTTGCATTCTCCATCCTCAGTTATTTGTTTGGTCTTCCCCTACAGTTTTTACCCTCTACAGACCCCTTTAGTACCATAGAAGATATTCTCTGTTGTCTTAAAACATGTCCTATCATCCTGTTCCATCTTCTTGTTGTTGTTTTCCATATGTTCCCTTCTTTGTAGATTCTGCAAAGAATCTCCTCATTTTTCATCTTATCAGTCCACCTAATTTTCAAATACTTCTGTAGCACCACATTTCAAAAGCTTCAGTTGACTTCTTTTCTGGTTTTCCTGTAGTCCATGATTCACCATTCAGTACTGCGCTCCAAACACATGTCCTCACAAATTTCTTTCTCAATTTAAGGCCTAGGTTTGGTACTAGTAGGCTTCCTTTGATCAGGAATGGCTTCTTTACCCATGCTAGTCATGCTGTTTATGATGTCCTTGCTACATACAGTGCATGTTATTCTGTACCCTGAATTGCAAAACTCCACAATTCCTTTACTATTTCTACATTGTGGTTACCAGTTTTGGTGTTAAGTCTATCATTAATCTCATTTCTGCTCCTTATGTTTACTTTTGTCTTACTCCCAGTCTATATTCTGTACTCATTGGACTGTTATTTCCATTCAACAGTTCCTGTCATTCTTCTTCACTTTCACTGAGGATAGTAATGTCATCAGTGAATTTTATTGTTGATATCCTTTCACACTGAATTTTAATTCCACTCTTGAGCTTTTATTCTATTTTTGTTGTTGTTCTTTGGATGTATATATTGAACGGTTGTGAAAAACAGCATCCCTGCTGTACACCCTTTTAATACGAACCATTCATTCATGTTTTTCCATTTATATTGTTCCCACTTGGTTCTAGTACATATTGATGTTCTTCAGCTTTCCCTGTAAATTACCTCTATTTTTCTCAGAATTTCAAACAGCTTGCACCATTTGACATAGTCAAATGCTATATTTAGGTTGACAAATCTTGTGAATGTGTCATGATTTTTCTTAAGCCTTGTTTCCATTATCAAGTGATAGTTATTCATTCCCTATTTTGCTACTGTCTTTAATAGCCACCAGTGTCTTTGTCTCCTGCCTCCCATTAGTTCCTTACCTCCTCCTTGTCTTGCACATCGTACCCCTTCTATTTGCAAGTTTTCAACTTGGGAAGCCACTCATAAAATGATGATTCTGCCACAGCTGCAAATAAGTGCAGACTTTTGGGATGCATGCATGAATGTGTGTGGTGTGTGTGTGTGTGGGAGGGGGGGGGGGGGGGGGCAGGCAGCAGGGTGGAGGGAGAAAAATGAGAATGTGTAGGAGATGAAAGAGATGAGTGGGAGGGAGTACTTGATCTGCACAAAGTGGTAGCAGGAAAGCTAGTTCGATTTTCTGTGTTGCATTTGTCTCTTGCTATGCATGAATTAGCTTTAGATAAATTGTTGCCTTTCCTCATTTTTGTTTACTGTTTACATCTTGGAATAGTAAAACAGTTTCATTTTATAATGCTTTTGCAGTTACAAGGCAACAGTTTGAGCATGAATTGAATGAACTTGAAACATAAAAGTGCAAGAATGATGATTAATCATTGCTGTTATGTTTTATTCAATTTTTCTGCACCAATGGAAAAGGTATGAACAGAATTACCTGGATGGGTTCTTCATAGTGTTTATATACTGATGTGTGCTAACTTATTTGCAGAAGGAATGTGTTTATTGAATAGCAGAATGTGTTAAAAGATAATTTGGAATAATTATTACAGGGAAAAAGAAACTGTGATGTATTACTTTTGGGGGGTCTGGCATATATGCCTTGTGTGTGCACATATATTTATGATGTGTGACTGAAAATAAATTGAACAGAGCTATCAGTGCGTAGTTACCCGTTTTGGTTTTTTATATGTAGAACTGAAGTTTAATCTTGGATTCCTGAAATGTTTATTTATTATGAAATATAGGGCAGATCATATCTTCACACATAAAATAGTTAGTAAATGAATTTTACATGAATCATCAACATCTAACATTAAATTTTATGTTCAGATTTAATAAATATATTAAATGTTTGTTAGTGGCATGAAACGCGTACAGTATCTCAGAGATCTCACACACCAACAAATTTTTATCTTTGAACAAATAAATAACTGCAACAGCTGCCATGGTAAGATTTGTTGATCTTCTATTGGTTCACAACTAGTTTTATCACTTGAAAGCCACATCGTCAGGTGCCAAACAATTGACCTTTTTTAGACATGGAAACTAGCCCTCAATAAAGCATGGATGTCCCCTATCCTTATGCTAACCATAGTGTAAGAGATGCAACCATTCAAAACTTAACTGTGGACTTTATGTGAGATATGACACAAGGAGCACTGAGAGGATGTGTGTGGAGTGGGCCAGCCCACAATAGAGCACACTATACTGAAGATGCGACTGTAAAGATAGAAAACTAGGTGTGAACCAATAGGAGATCAAATAAACCTTCTCAAGACAGCCACTGTTGTTATTTATTTATTCAATTGGACTTTTACAGCTGTGGCTGCCCCACCAATAGTGTGAGAGTTGATAGTGTGCCAACTTGTTCAAATACTGCATCTTTTGCAGATTACAGGTCTTTGAAATCCACTGGCAGAGCCGGGAGCACTAAGTAAAGGTGTCCATTGTACAGGGGTGTGTTGAAAAGTAATGCCTCTGATTTTTTTAAATATGAAAACTCTTAAAGCTTTTAAATAAAATGAACTATATTAACATTCAACATCTACATATTTATTTCTCAACATAGTCACCCTGGTGATGAACATATTTCTCCCAACGAGAGACCAGTTGGTTGATACTGTCATTTTAGAATGTTTGACTTTGTTGATGGAGCCACAATCTCACCTCTGCTCAGTATCAAAGTGAGGTCCTTGAAAAGTTGTGGAAACAATTGAAAATTGAATGGGACCAAGTTGGCACTGTAAAGAGGATGATGGATGACAGTGGCCCCAGGGCACTGGATTGGTGCAGATGTCACAGTGCTTGTGTGTGCTCTCTCATTGCCATGCTGAAAGAGAGGGTGCTCCATATGTGGAGAAACTCTTTGAAATTATATATTTTCTGTTTTCTTTCGGTCTTGCAGTGCATTACACTCTACCATGTTACTTGCTATAATTCAGAGCCCTGTTGCAGCAGAGGTTGCAACCTGCACCAGTGAAGCAGGAAAGTTGAGTGAGTAATATACATGACATTTAATACCTCTACCAATACAGAGAACAGAATAACAAATTGGGAGGTGTTAGTTTTCAGCACGCCCTCATAATTAAATAGTTGTCACTCATTCAGAGTGAAAAGAGTAGCATTTGTATTTTATTCTTCAACATACATTATGTACTGAGCTGTAATCTATTGAGTTAAGCCTACGATTTTCAACTTACTAAAATGAGAAGAAATTTTGTTGACCCTGGCACTTTAAGAGTTTCATAAACAGCTGTAAATTTGAAGATGAAGTCCATATATATTAGAACAAAGAATGGAACGCACACCAAGAAGTGAGTAATTCCTGTAATATCTGTACCAATAATCTTTCAAAGAAATTTCTGTGCTCCAACTACTCAACTCTCCCAAAAACAACCCCGTCCCAAAAAAAAAGAAAGAAAACAAATCGATATTCCTGCCACTGCAGCTTCTACTTCCATACATCCAGAAACCTCAGAAATATTCCCCTCATCACACTGGACTCGCATTCGGGAGGACGACGGTTCAAACCTGCGTCCGGCCATCCTGATTTAGGTTTTCCATGATTTCCCTAAATCGCACCAGGCAAATGCCGGGATGGTTCCTTTGAAGGGGCACGGCCGACATCCTTCCCCATAATCCGATGAGACCGATGACCTCGCTGTCTGGTTTCCTTCCCCAAACAACCCAACCAGCTAACTCATTCCCCTCATCACTCAGTAACTTTCACACACAAACTGCCTCAATAGGTTCCAGGGCTAAGACTTTCAGTAGCAGATAATCTCTCCCTGATATACTCCTCACACCACCCTTTGTCACCCTCCTAACCTTTGCAACATCAACATCAAATTCCAAGACAGTCATTCCTTCCACAAGGCTCCAAGCACTGCACTTGTCCCTGCTATAAAACCTACCCCATGCATGGACCCTTTTGCACCACCGCTACTACTGGCGAGATACACAGCATTTAAATGCCTTTGTTGTCTTTTCTATTTAGAGTGTGTGTGTTTAGCTTTCTTATGCAGCTTCTTAGCCTAATGTTAGCCTTTCAGTTTGATACCACTTTGATGTCTTGATTTCTGTTTTGTGGCTTAATTTATGAAGCTGTATTTGAGTATGCCTCTTGAGGTTTAATGGTCTCTGTTCCAGACCTTTTGAACACAAAGAAATCTTAAGTGTTCACTATTTATTAAACCTAGGTCCTTCATGTAAGTAACCATTAACACTAACCATTAGTTCTCAGTAGTGGCTCAGTTAGTTGCTGAACATGCACTACAAGAGACTGAGTGCATTCTACTCCACGTGGGCTCTTGGGATTGCACTACCAGTCGTCAGTTTTTGTGATACCCCACCCACTCAGAGATAGGAACCCAACATTCTCTCTCATCCCATCCATCACCTTCGCAGATTTTAAAACATTCTAGCCAAAACCCCCTTGCCCCATTTTGCCTCCCTGTATTGGCATTTTCTGAAATTTTTTTATCAACGTGTATTTTCCCTGATTCCCCATAAGTGTAATTCCTGCCCCTCGCCATCCTACCTAGTGTACAGTCTGTCTTCTTCTTTATTACTGTTTTCAAGAAAGGGAGACAACCATTCTTGTCCCTTTCTGTAGTGAATGCAGTGCTTTGATTGATACTGTTTAGGTGGTCCAAAAAATCCAGTGCCTGTCTGCTATGCTCTCACACCACAAATATATCAACAACGCGGTGGAAGAAGTCCTTGTGTTGTTAGCAAGTGGAATGAAGGGCTACCTCCGTAAAGTGTTCCATGTAGAGATTTACGATCTGTGGAGCAATCGGGGATCCCTCGGACACTCCATACACTTGTTCGCAGAACTTTCCACTGCACTTGAGCTAGGTGGCAACAGTAGACAGTGTAAAGCATGTCTTCTCTCATAACATTGTGTGCCAACTGTTAATATATCATGAAGGAGAGCAGTGTCTAGTACATTCTTGCATTGATGTAATTTGTATTGCTGTTTGACAGCGCTGGCGAATCATGGGTTTTATGGTACTTGATGCTATGATTTATATCACCTTGTAGGCTGTTGTAAAGCCTGTGTTCCATCCCATTATTGGTTTTATGTCACATTAGATTGGGCAGATATTTCTGATTATTCTCCTCTGTTTTTAAAAAATTTCTCAGGCAAGCTTAAGGCACCATGGACCCATGCTTTCCGCTTACCTGATGAATTGCTGGTTGCATCCTTATTCATTGACAAGGAATGCTCAGTCCTGACCATTTTGCAAGTTTTATGTCATGATTTAACCTGGTAAGTAATTTCTACATCTACATAGATACTCCACAAGCCACCACATGGTGCATGGCGGAGGGTATCCTGTACCACTACTTGTCATTTGCCCTCCTCTTCCACTTGCAGATAGAGTGAGGGGAAAATGACTGTCTGTACATCTCTGTAGGAGCCTTAATTTCTCATGTTTTATCTTTGTGGTCCTTACACGCGATGTATGTTGGTGGCAGTAGAATCATTCAGCAGTCAGCTTCAGATTCTGGCTCTCTAAATTTTATCAATAGTGTTTCTTGAAAAGAATGTCACCTTCCCTCCAGGGATTCCCATTTAAGTTCCTGAAGCATCTCTGTAACACTTGTGTATTTTTCAAACTTACCAGTAACTAATCTACCAGACCACCTCTGAATTGCTTTGATGTCTTCCTTCAGTCTGACGTGGTACAGATCCCAAACACTTTAGCAGTACTCAAGAACAGGTTGCACCAGTGTTCTATATGCCATGTCCTTTACACGTGAACCACTCTTTCCTAAAATCCTCCCAGTAAACCAAAGTTGACCATTTGCTTTCCCTACCACACGTTCGTTCCACCTTATATTGCTTTTAAACATTATGCCCAGATATTTAAATGACTTGATTCTGTCAAGCAGGACACTAGTAATACTGTATCTGAACATTACATGTTTTTTCTTTGTACTCAACCACATTAACTTACATTTTTCAGCTTTAGAATGAGTTACCATTCATCACACCAACCGGAAACTTTAGTTAAGTCATCTTGTGTCTTCTTACAGTCACTTAGCTTTGACACCTTGCCGTACACCAAGGCATTATCAGCAAACAAGTGCAGATTGTTGCCCACCCTGTCTACCAAATCGTTTATGTATATAGATAACAACAGCAGTCCTATCACACTTCCCTGGGGTACTCGTGACGATATCCTTGTCTCTGACAAACACTCGCCATGAAAGACAACATACTGGGTTCTATTATTTACGAAGTCTTAAAGCCAGTCAAATATCTGAGAGTTTATTCGATACGCTTGTACCTTTGTTAACAGCCTGCATTGGGGCACCATATCGGATGCTTTCCGGAAATCTAGGAATATGCAATCTGCCTGTTGCCTTTCTAGTTCTCTGTATATCATGTGAGAAAAGGGCATGCTGAGTTTCGCGAGAGTGATGCCTTATAAAACTATGCTGATTTGTGGACATAAGCTTCTTAGTCTCAAGAAAGTTTATCATATTTGAACTGAGAATATGTTCAAGGATTCTGCAGCAAACAGAAGTTAGGGATATTAGTCTGTAATTTTGTGGGTCCATTCTTTTGCCTTTTGTATATACTGGAGTCACCTGTGCTTATTTCAAGTCGCTTATGACTTTCTGCTGGGCGAGAGATTCATGATAAATGCAAGCTAAGTAATGGGCCAATGCCTATGGTACTGGGATGCCATCCAGACCTGGTGATTTACTTGTTTTCAAATCTTTCAATTGTTTCTCTACACCAGGTATGCTTATTTCTATGTTGTCCTTACGGGAATCTGTCTGATGGTGGTATGGATCTCCTGAGTGAATGATTTCTTGAACGTGAAATTTAAAACTTCAGCTTTTGTTCTGCTATTTCCAACTGCCACACCAGACTGGTCAGCAAAGGCTGAATGGAAGCCTTAAACCTGATTAGCGATTTTACATATGATCAGAATTTTCTTGGGTTCTCTGGCTAATCTTCTGCTAAGGTGTGATGGTGGTAGTTGTTGTATACATCAACCACAGATCTTTTCACAGACACATGAATACCTACAAACCTTTGCTTGTTGTCATTTTTTTCGTCTTCTTTGGGAGCCAGAGTGCAACAACCTCTGTTTCCTCAGTATCTGGTGAATTTCGCTATTAAACCGTGGTGGGTCTTTTCCATCCTTTTTCCACTTACCAGCCATATAACTCTCCAGACCATGATTCACAATCTACTTAAACCTTGATCATCATACCTCTACACCCATCTTACTGGAACTAAGTGATTCCAATTCACTGTGGAAATGAGATGTTAATAACAGCTTATCTGCTCTAACAGAAACACTCTCCTAGTCTTCTTGACTGATTTATTAAGTTTCTTAATCATAGTTGCTATAATGACATCATGATCACTAATCCCCATTTGGACATCGTCGATAAGGTCCGACCTATTTGTAGCTGAAAGGTCTAACATATTTTCATTATGTGTGTTTCAGAAAATGTGTTCAAAAGTATTTTGTATGACTGTCTGTCTGTACCCCCTGCATTGAATCCATAGACATCCTAGTCTATACTTGGCAGGTTAAAGTCACCTCCAACTGGTATTGCATGATCTGGGTATTTACATGCTATTGACTGTAGAGTTTCTTTGAATGCCTCTAGAATTTTCACAGCCACCACTCACGCTGCTGTGAAGGCGGATCCACTGTGTTGTGTGCGCCAGTAGGTGCCTCAGAAGCAGAGCTCGTGGGCAAAACGAGTGACTCCTGAAGTGTCCCATGCAACATGCCAGATTCTCTGCCACCACTACGCCCTGAGGCAGCAGCCTGGAGGTGACTGACCGTAGCCAACAGCGTGTTCAGCTGTTCGCAAACTGCGGCCAGCTCCACCTGCATCCACACACAGCATGCACACATCCTATCCACCCTAGCAAGACTAACTGAAGAAGTTTACTATAAAAGCAGACAATCCTAGGTATGCAACTTGCTACCCTCCTGATGTGTCACCAATGGACACACATGCATTAAAGAGCTACGTAGCTGGCTATTCAGTGAGCAACTATTTCACTAAAGACTGAATGAATTTACACTTACAAAAATGTGAGATTAAACTCTCTTAAACAGAGGAACATGCACAAAATTTAATAAATATACTATGTGGAAAACACAGGAAAGGATACACTCTTAACTTGCCAGTCTGTAGATGTACTCGTATCACAGCTGAGAGCTGGAGCCTGACTGACTCTTGATTCCAAATATAATAGTCCACAATTGTAGCAAACACTTTTTTCTAATTCAACAGATCTAGTCTGATGAGTGGCTTCTAAACTACAAAATCAGTCATTACAGAAATTATTTACAAGAATGCCAAGCAGTTGTAATTCAAGCTGTTGTAAATGTTTTGTGATGTCTGATAATGGACTGTGGACCAAAGTTGGTTCTATACTAAGGAAATTTTTATCAGCAGCATTGGCAGTTAATCATGACTTTTACAAATATTTACTAGCCATGGGACACCACTCTCTTAAAATATTTCTTGTTGTATTACCAAGACCATCAGCCATTTCAACTAGCTTTTGAGGGAACTGTAATGTGTGGTCCAACATACAATAGGCACTCTGTCAGGGTGTTCTCATGACATTAGCTAGCACTCTTCTCTTTTTAAGTTAGCAAGTGTTGTATTTGGATGCAGAACTGTGGTGAAGTCTACATGTCAGCTTCAAGGGGGAAAAAACCCATTTCAGAGCTATAGTATTTCTTAGAACTCTGGCTATCAATTTAAAGTGGTTGGAAATCTACTTCATGCTACTATGCTGTCTGGTGAAGGGTTAGTGCAGCATACAAGTAGATTTTTCAGTGACAGTGATCAACTTGTATTGTTGAGTCAGTGAGTTTATCTTATGGATTAAAGGCAAGATTGGGAATTCTGACTGTCAGTTTAAGGCAGTCACTACAGTGTCAATGAAAAGTTACCTGTAAGGTCCAAAATGAGAGAGAGGACTGTGTCAGTGTAAATGTATCTAATATAAGTCACTAACAAGAAATATTTATGTAAGTAAATAACTGAACTGTGGCATCCATACTCTAACCTGAACAACCCAAATTCTCTCATATTCATAAAATAATTTAGGTTCACTATGTCCCCAAACTGCTTAACAAAGGAAAATGATAGAAGAAATTGGAAGGAGGAACTACAGTACACACCATGGAACAGGACATAATAGATAGCTAGTTTATCATTCAAATGTTCGCAAGCACAAAGGATGTGTTTGTAAAGAGTGCAAAAGTCCATTTTGGTAGAAGTGACATTTCACTTCATTGGTTTTTTTTTTTTTTTTAATCCAAATTTTCTTCAATTGTTATAGGTTAGTCTGTTTACAATGAGATGAATTATGACATAGATCCAATGAGGTCTTTTATTATTTTTATCAGTATTAAACCCATATCTTTCCTATAAAAAAAAGGTTGGTTTTTTTTATTTTCCACTGTCACCTACTTCTTTCTGCACTGATTTTTCTTACAGATTTTTCTTACAAAATCTTTCAATAAACATTTATTTTAATGTTTCATGGATAGTAGGGAAACCTCTTTCTTCAGTTAGATTTCTCTTCCATCATTAGTTAATACACAATTTAAAGACGTAGACATACAAGTAAAAAAAACAACTTAAACATTAGTGTCATGCAATATTTTGTGTAACGTAATATCTTGTACAGACATCTTTTATTAACCTGACACGTTCCACATCATTACGAAGTGTCGTATTCATGCTCTATGGAACAAGTATTAATCTAATCTAATCTAGGTAGAATATTTTCCACTGGAACAATACCCAGTTCTCTCATACTTCATTTATACTTATCTCCTTGCAGAAAATATTCTTATACCGTAATAGGCTGTAATTGAGGTGGTATGTTCTCCACTGCAACCAACTCAGTTCCCTCACACTACATTTGCCCATATCTCCTTGCAGAAAATATTCTGAGACCATAATAGGCTTTATTTCATTGGTATCCACATAAGAACAGGTGGTCTAGGTACAGCGGCTTTGATACGTAATCAAAACATCTTGGGTCGCAGGTTCTAAACTGACCACCGCTTAAATTTTGTTTAAAAATTGGCATTGGCAGCTGAAGACTTTCGGCATAAGAAGTCACCCTCTTTCTTCCAAAGGCCTTGTCAACGAGGGCAGAGGAGCAGATAGAGATTCAGGGCACTCCCTTGTCTTTGGGGTGGGGAAACTGCTGCTAAAGGTGGAAGAATCAGCAATGATCAATGGCATGAGGATGCAGAAGGCAATGGAAACCACTGCATTAAAGACAAATAACGTGTATCCACAGGCGTGTGGCGTATAATTGAAAAAGCATGGTAGCCAGTCAGTTGTGGTGGGGCCGCCATGTATCCTGTTGGTTGTAGCCCCCCCCTGACCACACTGGGATCATATCAGCGCACACTCCGCTGCAGAGTGAAAATCTCATTCTGGAAACATCCCCCAGGCTGTGGCTAAGCCATGTCTCCGCAATATCCTTTCTTTCAGGAGTGCTAGTTCTGCAAGGTTTGCAGGAGAGCTTCTGTAAAGTTTGGAAGGTAGGAGACGAGGTACTGGGAGAAGTAAAGCTGTGAGTACCGGGCATGAGTCGTGCTTCGGTAGCTCAGTTGGTAGAGCACTTGCCCGCGAAAGGCAAAGGTCCCGAGTTCGAGTCTCGGTCGGGCACACAGTTTTAATCTGCCAGGAAGTTTCAAAATGGATATATCCTGCCCAGGAAAAAAGTTGGTGGCAGCGGGTGACCCTGAGGTGTAAACTGCCTCATTGAATGTTCCATGCCTTCTCAGTCTCATGATGACATCATCCTCCAGTGGAATTGCGGCGGTTTTTTCCACCGCCTGGCTGAGTTATGGCAACTGTTAAACTTTATACCTGCTATCTGCATTGCCTTCCAGGAAACCTGCTTCCCAGCAATGCGGACCCCTGCCCTCCGCAGCTATAAAGGATATTACAAGAATTGTAGCGACTATAATCGAGTGTCAGGTGGAGTTTGCATTCATGTCCTAAACTCAGTCTGTAGTGAACATGTGCCCCTTCGAACTCCTCTTGAAGCTGTGGCTGTCAGAATGACGATGCGGGAAATAACTGTCTGCAACGTATATCTTCCTCCAGATGGCCTGAATGTATTAGCTGCTCTGATTGATCAACTCCCTAAACCTTTCCTACGTTTGGGAGATTTTAATGCCCCTAACCCATTGTGGGGTGGTACCATGCTTCCTGGCTGAGGCAGAGATACCGAAACTTGACTGTCTCAGTTTGATCTCTGCCTCTTAAACACTGTGGCTCATGGTAGTTACTCAGCCATTGATTCATCAATTTGCAGTCCAGGACTTCTCCCATGTATCCACTGGAGAGCACATGATGACCTGTGCGGTAGTGACCACTTCCCCATCTTCCTGTCACTTGCCCCAGCATCAGGCCCATGGACACCTGCCCAGATGGGCTTTAAACAAGGTAAACCGGGAAACTTTCACCTCTGCTGTCACGGGACAACAACAATTGTTTCTGCGACAAAAACGCAATCCCTTACTCTTTAGGGTGCCTGAGGTGTAAGGCAGTCCCTTGCTGGTCACCAGAAGTCGCTGAAGCAGTTAAGGAGCGTCGGCGAGCTCTACAGTGGTATAAGAGGCACCCTTCCCTGGAGCACCGCATAGCCTTCAAATGGCTCCGTGCCTGTGTTCACTACCTTATCAAACTGCGGAAGCAGGTGTGTTGGGAGAGATAAGTCTCGACCATTGGGCGCCATACATCACCTTCCCAAATCTGGGCAAAGATCAAACATCTTTTCGGGTACCAGGCCAGGTGTCCCTGGTGTTACCATAAATGACGTATTATCTACAGGCGCAAACGCGATTGCCGAGCACTTTGCTCGAGCCTCTGCGTCAGAGAATTACCCCCCAGCCTTTTGCACATTCAAACGGCAGCTGGAAGGGAACATCCTCTCATTCATTACACGCCGCACTGAATCCTATAACGCCCCATTTACAGTGTGTGAGCTCCTCAGTGCTCTGGCACATTGCCCTGACACAGCTTATGGGCCAGATTGGATCCACAGGCAGATGATTAAACATCTCTCATCTGACTACAAGCAACATCTGCTTGTCGTCTTCAACCGAATCTGGTGTGACGGCATCTTTCCATTGCAATGGCAGGAGAGCACCATCATTCCGGTGCTCAAACCTGGTAAAAACTTGCTTGATGTGAATAGCTATCAGCCTCACCAACGTTCTTTGTAAGCTGCGGAACATATGGTATGTCAATGGTTGGGTTGGGTCCTGGAGACATGTGGCCTGCTGGCTGTATGTCTGGGTGGCTTCCGCCAGGGTCGCTCTACCACTGATAATCTTATGTCCATCAAGTTTGCAATCCGAACAGCCTTTTCCAGATGGCAACACCTAGTTGCCGTCTTTTTTGACTTACATAAAGCATACGACATGACCTGGTGACATCATATCCTTGCCACATTGTACGAGTGGGGTCTCCGGGGCTCGCTCCCGGTTTTTATCCAAAACTTCCTGTTGCTCCGTACTTTCCATGTCCAATTTGGTGCCTCCCTTAGTTCCATCCATATCCAGGAGAATGGAGTGCCGCAGGGCTCTATATTATTTGTCTCTCTCTTTTTAGTGCCCATTAATGATCTACCAGCAGCTGTCAGGCTCTCCGTCTCACCTTCTCTGTATGCAGACGACTTCTGCATTTAATACTGGTGCTCCAGTATTGGTGTTGCTGAGCGGCACCTACAAGGAGCCATCCACAAGGCACAGTCATGGGCTATAGCCCACTGCTTCCAGTTTTCAGCTGCAAAGTCGTGTGTCATGCACTTCTGTCGGTGTCATACTGTTCATCCGGAACCAGCACTTTACCTTAATGACGATCCACTCACTGTAGTGGAGACATATCGATTCCTAGGACTGGTTTTCAGCGCTTGATTGACTTGGCTCCCCCATCTTCGTCAGCTTAAGCAGAAGTGCTGGCATCACCTCAATGCCCTCCATTGCCTGAGCAACACCAACTAGGGTGCAGATCACTCTTTGCTGCTGCAGCTCTACAGAGCCGTTGTCCAATCCCAAATTGACTATAGGAGTGTGATTTATGGTTCGGCTGCGCCTTCAGCATTGCATTTACTTGACCCTGTGTACCACTGTGGGGTTCAATTAGCGACTGGATCTTTTAGGACGAGTCCAGTGACCAGTGTACTAGTGGAGGCTGGTGTCGCTCCATTGCAGATCAGACATGCACAACTGCTCGCCACTTACACAGCACACATTCCTAGTTCCCCTGAGCATCCGAATTATTGTCTCCTTTTCCCACCTACAGCAGTCCATCTCCCACATTGACGGCCCACGTCTGGGATAAAGATTGTGGTTTGCGTGCGGTCCCTTCTCTCTGAACTGGAGTCATTCCCTTTACTACCTCTACTTGTGGTCCGTTCACGTATGCCTCCTTGGTGTACACCTCGGCCGCAGCTTCATCTGGAACTTTCACGTGGCCCTAAGGACTCCATTAACCCTGTGGTTCTC
Source organism: Schistocerca americana (assembly GCF_021461395.2). Taxonomy (NCBI): domain Eukaryota; kingdom Metazoa; phylum Arthropoda; class Insecta; order Orthoptera; family Acrididae; genus Schistocerca; species Schistocerca americana. The sequence goes on along the minus strand of NC_060119.1, from coordinate 568,162,307 downwards.
CACTGGCACTTCCTCTCGATTCTTGCTGTGTTCCGGGGCTCTGAAGTGGTTTACACTGACGACTCGATGGCTGAGGTTCATGTTGGCTTTGCCTATGTGCACAGCGGGCCTATCGAACAGCATTCCTTACCCGAGGGCTGGAGTGTATTCACTGTAGAGCTGGTGGCCATTTCTCGTGCACTTCAGTATCTCCGTTCATGCCCTGGGGAGTCTTTTTATTTTATGTACTGACTCCCTGAGCAGCCTGAAAGCTATCGCCCAGTGCTAGCCTCATCATCTTTTGGTAGCATCTATCCAGGTGTCCATCTATGCCCTGGAATAGTCCAGTCGTTCAGTGGTGTTCATCTGGACCTTTGGTCATGTCAGAATCCCAGGAAATGAACTTGCTGACAGGCTGCCCAAACAGGCTACACGGAAACCACTTCTGGAGATGGGTATCCCCGCAACTGACCTGCGTTTATTATTACCCCACAAGGTTTTTCAGCTTTGGGAGACAGAATGGCAATATCTCAGTTCGCACAACAAACTGCGAGCCATTAAGGGGACCACGAATGTGTGGAAGTCCTTGATGAGGGCGTCTCACAGGGACTCTGTGGTTCTCTGCAGGCTCCACATTGGCCCTGCATGGGTGACCCATGGCTACCTCCTGCGCTGTGAAGACCCACCTCAGTGTCGGTGCGGTACCTGGTTGACAGTGGCCTATATTATTCTGCTATGTCCTCCTTTGGCTGCCCTGCAACTTCATCTTCGGTTGCCGGACTCGTTATCATTGATTTTAGCAGACAACGCCTCATGGGCTGATTTGGGTTTACGTTTCATCCATGAGGGTGGGTTTTATCATTCAATCTGAGTTTTACCACCTGTCCTTTGTCCCTCTGTGTCCTCTACCCTAGTGCTTTTAGGGTGAAGGTTTTAATGGTGGCTTTTACTATTTATTTTTGTGGTTGGCCAGCCACTGTATGATCTGCTTCCTTGTTTTACTCTCTTGTAGCTGTTCCTTACATCTCTCTGTTGTTCTCGTGTCCTCTTTTGTTCCTTTTAGTGTTCGTTACCTTTCCTTCATTCCTGCTGGTCTTTCCTTTCTTTCCGTTTTGTGTTATATGTCTCGTCTATTTTGTTCTCACACTTGTGGCATTGTTTTATTACGAACAAGCCGATGACCTCGTAGTTTGGTCCCTTTCCCCCTCTTTTGAACACACCAACCAACCAACAGCAGCAAAAACGGTGTAACAGGAGTAGGATTCATTATGAAAAGGGTGGAGTGTGTGTTATACATGGCGACATCGCAAGCTGAAGATGCTGAGATAGAGAAAGTTTATGGAGGTATTGAAAGGGTAAAACAATATGCAAAGGGAAATGAAAATGTAATAGTCATGGGGGACTGGAATGCAATTGTAGGGGAAGGAGTGGAAGAAAAGGTTACAGGAGAATATGGGCTTGGGACAAGGAAACAGAGAAGAGAAAGATTGAGTTCTGTAATAAATTTCAGGTAGTAATAGCAAATACTCTGTTCAAGAATCACAAGAGGAGGAAGTATACTTGGAAAAGGCTGGGTGATATGGGAAGATTTCATTTAGATTACATCATGGTCAGACAGAGATTCCAAAATCGGATACTGGATTGCAAGGCGTACCCAGGAGCAGATATAGACTCAGATCACAATGTAGTACTGATGAAGAGTAGGCTGAAGTTTAAGAGAGTAATCAGGAAGGGTCAATATGCAAAGAAGTGGGATACAGAAGTACTAAGGAATGACAAGATACACTTGAAGTTATCTAAGGGTGTAGATACAGCAATAAAGAATAGTCCAGTAGGCAATACAGTTGAAGAGGAATGGATATTTCTAGAAAGGGCAATCACAGAAATTGGAAGGAAGTACAAAAATGTTCTGGGAAATTCAGGAAAACAGAAGTATAAGTCGCTGAGGAATGAAATAGGCAGTGCAGGGAAGCTAAGATGAAATGGCGCATGAAAAATGTAGAGAAATCGAAAAAAAAATAAATAAATAAAATAAAAAAATAAATGGTAGTCGGACAGACTGACTTAGCATATAGGAAAGTCAAATCGACCTTCAGTGAAATTAAAAGCAAGAGTGGTAACATTAAGGTTGCAACTGGAATTCCATTGTTAAATGCTGAGGAGAGAGCGGAAAGGTGGAAAGAGTACATTGAAGGCCTCTGTAGGGGGAAGATTTGTCTGATATGATAGGAGGCACAAGAGTCGATTTAGAAGAGATAGGTGATAAAGTATTAGAATCAGAATTTAAGAGAGCTTTAGAGGACTTAAGCTCAAATAAGGCAGAAGGGATTGATAACATTCCATCAGAATTTCTAAAATCATTTGGGGAAGTGGCAACAAAATGACTATTTATATTGGTGTGTAGAATGTATGACTCTGGCAATATACCATCTGACTTTCAGGAAAATACCATCCAAACAATTCTGAAGACTGCAAGAGCTGACAAGTGCAAGAATTATCACACAATCAGCTTAACAGCTCATGCATCCAAGTTGCTGATGAGAATAATATACAGAAGAATGGAAAAGAAAATTGAGGATGTGTTAGATGACAATCAGTTTGGCTTTAGGAAAGGTAGCGGCACCAGAGAGGCGATTCTGACGTTGGTGTTGATAATTGAAGCAAGACTATGGAAAAATCAAGACACGTTCATAGGATTTGTCAACTTAGAAAAAGCATTTCACAGTGTAAAATGGTGCAATATGTTCGAAATTCTGAGAAAAATAGGGGTAAACTATAGGGAGAGATGAGTGATATACAATATGTGCAAGAACCAAGAGGTAATAATAAGAGTAGACAACCAAGAACTGATTAAAAAGGGTCTACGACAGGGGAGTAGTCTTTTGCCTCTACTGTTCAATCTGTACATCGAAGAAGCAGTGATAGAAATAAAAGGAAAGTTCAAGATCGGAATTAAAATTAAAGGTGAAAGGATATCAATGATATGATTTGCTGATGAATTGCTGTCCTGAGTGAAAGTGAAGAAGAATTACTTGATCTGCTGAATTGAATGGTCAGTCTAATGAGTACAGAATATGGATTGAGAGTAAATCGAAGAAAGAATAAAGTAATGAGATGTAACAGAAATGAGAACAGCAAGAAACTCAACGTCAGGATTGATGGTAATGAAGTTAAGGAATTTTTCTACCTAGGCAGGAAAATAACCAATGATGGATGGAGCAAGGAGGACATCAAAAGCCGACTAGCACTGACAAAGATGGCATTCCTGGCCAAGAGAAGTCTACTAGTATCAAATATAGACCCTAAGTTGGGAAGAAATTTCTGAGAATATAAGTTTGGAGCACAGCATTGTATGGTAGTGAAACATGGACTGTGGGAAAACCAGAACAGAAGAGAATCAAAGCATTTTAGAAGTGGTGCTACAGACAAGTGTTGAAAATCAGGTGGACTGATAATGTAAGGCATGAGGAGGTTCTGTGCAGAATCAAAGAGGGAAGGGATATGTGGGAAACACTGACAAGTAGAAGGGGCAGGATGATAGGACATCAGGGACTGACTTCCATGGTACTAGAGGGAGCTGTAGAGGGCAAAAACTGAAGAGGAAGACAGAGACAGGAATACATCCAGCAGATAATTGAGGATGCAGGTTGCAAGTGCTACTCTGAGCTGAAGAGGTTGGCACAGGAGAGAAATTTGTGGTGGGCCACATCAAACCAGGCAGAAGACTGATGACTCAGAATTCCACATAATTTTCTGTATTTATAGAAATGTAGGCAGATCTGTTGCTAGATGTTGGTTTTTCTGCTATAAACTGCTTCAGTATTGTGCACATATTCTAAGTGCAAATGAGTCACTTCCGTGTTCATTACTTTATGTTAATGCTAGTTAACAGTGAATTGTGCCTCTCTCAGAACTTGTTTTGAAACCATAGTGGGCTTTTTACATAAGCTGTCATGAGTGATATGTTGGGACTTCAAAAGGACAATTATTCACACTATTGTGTAATTTCAAATTGCTTATTAATAACCAATAAAAAAGTCATAAATATTACATAATGGGTCTTCTCTTGAAGTCATCATTTCAAATCCACAGTTCTGGTCCATAGCATAGGACAGATTCAAACATTAGCCTACTTATTCTTTTCTTAGTCTTGTTGGAAATGTTCTCATCCCACCAAAAATAGTTCGTACACCCTATTATTGCTTTGTGGTATTCTCATTTTACTTCTGTGTGACACAACAGACTTTTGTCAATATATGCCCCTAGATATTTAAATTTTTCTGTCTCATAACTGTTCTGTCACTGATGAGTACTTTAAATCCAGTGTCACTATTTGCTGACAAAGATTAAATTTTTCATTTATTCATTTGTAGTTCCCATTTATCATGTTCATGATATCCACATCTTGTCATAAATTCAAAATCATATTAGTCTTGTGATAGAGTAGCATGCTAATCAGTAAAACTTAATAAATTAACAATGTTTTATGTTCCGTTGGATCCGAAGCATAATTTGTCATTATAAGACATAATGAAAATAAAAGCTCCAAAACTAGCTGCAATTTAATATTTTACATGAGAGGCCTGTTTCATGGTGATGCCACTGTCAAGTGATCTGCAAAAATAACATTGGTGAGGTTATCTGTCTGTATATCATGGCTGTTTTATGATTGTATTTTGCATTGGTACTTATGTCTAGTTGAAAGTAGATAACCTTACCATTGTTATTTTTGCAAGTCACCTGATAATGGCAATTATTTTAAGCTGGAACAGGGCTCTCATGTAACATATTATCTATATTACCTTATTATAGCTAGTTTTGGAGCTTTCATTTTCAGAATTAATAGTGATTCCCATTCCTTCACAACTGTTCTTCCGTCTTCAGAGAGCCACTTTGACATATGAATTGAAAAAAGACAGGTGACATTCTTCAACCTTATTCCAGTCCTTTTGTGACCAAAAGTTCTGATAACTTGGCCCCCATTTAATCAGTACCTCATAATTTCTATACATTTCAATAATAATCTCCAGAACCTGGCTATCTGTGTCTGTATTTTTCAGAGCCTCTCACAGGTTGTTTTTTTTTTTTTTTTTTTTTTTTTTTCTGGGAACTACGTCATAAGCTGCTGCTAACTCTACAAAGGCACAGTATAACTCTGTCCCTAATGCTACAAATTTCTCTCAAGATGAAGAGATTATTTGTACAGGATCTGTCCTTTCAAAACCCACTCTGGTCCTCAAAAATATAGTGGCAAGCATTCTGCTTATTTTCTCATAAGTAATTTTGCCAAATAAGTGAGTAATTTTGTAGTTCACATTAATGCATGCATGCATGTATGTTTTCCTAGACCCCTTCTTGAAACTGGAAACCGCATATGATCTTTGACTCATGATATTTCAGTCGATTGACAACAATTGTTCTTAAGGTCCATTGTTCTTTCTTTTCTTCAAATGGTGTCTTCCAGCTATACCTGTAATTGTTCTCTACACTTCTGTAATTAGTGATCTAACTATTAAAGTTGCAATCAGAATGCATTTCTATTCCCAAGTCTTGTGCCTTTCTGATGTAATTCTGTTCGTTAATTCCTGATATATTGTCTGGTAATTTGGTCTTTGTTGAGGCGATTTAGTTGATTTTTTCCCCCCAAATTGACGTCTTAAGATCATCCAATACTCATAGAGATTCCTACTTGTCTGCACTCTTACTCTGTCCCCATAACCTCCAGAGCAATTTTCCTAATTTCTTGTTTAATTTTCTCACATTATATTTCAACATTGCTATCTCCTGGCGTTATTCTTGGTTTTTGCTCTAATCTTTGCTCAAATAAATCCTTTATGCTGAATTGGTAGGGGAGAAAGAGCTTGTATGATGTCTGTTTCAAGTTCTTTTCATTGCTTTGGTTAGTTAGTTGTCCTGTTGTTGATAGTTTTCTCCTAAATGGCTACACGAGCTTTGATAAAATTAAGATCAGATCCACAGTTGTCTCCACTACATGACTGCAATTTGAAACTACTATTTTTTATCTTTGTTTAGTTATGATGTAATTATTTAATGATTTCTACTGTAATGAGGCTTCTTTCCCATACGTAACTGTGAACATATTTATGTGTATGATATGTGTTGAGAATTCTCAAGTTATACTGGTTAGATAATTCTATAAGATTTCCTTCTGAGTCATTAACTAACATTTCTTCGCATTTTCCTATTACTCCATCATTTACTTGCGAGTCCGCTTGTATGTTATAGTTTCTTACTATTATTACTTATTAATATTCTTAACGTGATTGTGTAGGTGGTCTGATTCCTGGTAGAAATGATTTTTGCTTTGCTGAGGTATATCAGCACTTAGTACATATACTCCACTTAAAACCATCATAATTCTATTAATTTTTTAATTGTATTTACATATTCATCCATCTACATGGAATCAATGCCCTCATGGTTAATGTACAAGAGGTTTTATAAAGTATGATTGACACATTAAGAAACACACACACACTATCATTTTACACATAATTAAAGAATGCATTATAAAAGAACATACATGATAAAACAACATAGGTACACACAAAGATTTCTTTTCATGGTTGATGGTTAAATATGGAACTAAACATTGTTAAGTTACTAAGTTTCATATAATGAAAGAGTATAGACCATACATAAAAGTTTCCCAATGTGGGTAATAGTAAAATATGAGCTGAACATGATTTAGTTACTTGAATATCCATTATATGCATAAGGCAAGATACTAGAAGGGAAAAAAAGAAAGAAGGTACAAACAAACAGTATCATGAGTTATTTAGTAAATTAGATCAACTTTTGAAGAGTTTTCAAATTCTTTAAATTTATAAAAAGCTTTTCCTTTCAGCCATTTTAGTCTTATTTTCAAAGATATTAAGAGAGGCAGCACATGTCTGCACGGGCAATTTGTTAAAAGCTTTATTTCTACATCTTCATAACTACCTTGTGTCTCTTTAAACTTGAGTTTAGAAAATATGAGGTACCGTATGTCTACCTTTAATGACTGACAAATATTATGATTATGAATGGACTGCCTAAGGTTTGTAACTGTTAAGATTTTCTTTTATGTACAAAAGGCAGCTGTATATAATGAGAGATGGACTGGAATTATCTGTAATTCTTTTGGTAATCCAAAAGAGGTCCCTGATGGCTTTCTTCTGCCAAATAAAAATTTTCCTGGATCCTGGAGAATTACCTCATAGAAGAAGGCCATAGCTTAGGCAGCAATGAAAGAATGTGTAATAGGTAATTCTCAAAGTTTTGGCATGTACCTATTGGTCAATAGTGCAACAAACGTTACTAGAAAGATTGTACCAGTAATTGATCATGTGGCCACGAATATTGACAGGGAAAATAACAACAGTAAAATCAGGCATCCAATCATTCCCTAAACTACATGCCTAAAAATGACATCTATCAGAAATCAAAATAAAAAGTTTTTCAAAAGAACTAGCAAAACAAAGCTGGGATGAAGTGTACAAGGAAACCAATGTGAATATGAAATTCTCCACATTATTTGAACTGAAATTTGGAAAGGCATTCCCTAAAGTATTAATGTCTGTATCAACATCTCACAAAAACAGATGGAAAACAGCAGGTATTAAGAAGTCCTCCCAAACGCTTAAATACCTCAGTTCCATGAAAAAGTCACAATGATACAGAATTCTGAAATTTCTATCATAGATACAAAAAATCATTTAATGACAAAGTAATATATAAAGCAGAGAATAAAGGCAAAGCAGTCTGGGATGTTATAGAAAAGGAAATGGGGAGAGGAAAACAAATGCAGAATAACGTGCTGCTAACGGAGGGAGATAAGGTAATAAATGATCCACAGTACTTAGTTAAACATGTAAACAAGCATTTTTCAAGTATTGCAGAGAACTTACAGCAATATTTCCACAAAACAAATATAATATCTGTAAATAATGTTGCACTAAATACAATGTTGCACTAAATAAAATATTGTTACTTCCTACCACAGAGAAAGAAGCCAGTAAAACTGTTCAAAAACTGAAAAATAAAAAGTCAGTAGGCTTAGATGAAGTACCAATGTGTGTACTGAAACAATGCATAGGGATTATACAAGGCCCCTTAACAAATATAATAAATGAATCCTTCACATCAGGGACAAAGCAGTTGAAATAGGCAAGAGTTGTATCTTTGCTTAAGAAATGTAATGCAGAAGACATAGAAAATTACTGGCCCATTTCCTTATTGTCACCATTCTCAAAAATAATAGGAGCAATTTTGAAAGACAGATTAATGAATTATCTGAATAAATAGTTCTTTAAGCGTATCACAGTTAGGTTTCCGAAGTGGCAAAAATACAGAGTCAGCCATAGAAGAATTCACAAAAGTTGTACTTGATGCTCTGTACAAAGATGAGTGTGTCACAGGGATATTTTTGGATCTTTCTAGGGCCTTTGATACATTAGACCACAAGATTCTATTAGATTAGAAGCATTAGGAATAACGGGTAGTTAATGACTGGTTTCCAACATACCTAGCAGATAGGATACAAAGAGTAGAGAGAACACATACTTCAAATAGATGTAAACCTTTACTAAAACACTTATCAGAACCAAACTACATTAATATAGGGGTTCCGCAAGATTGCATATTAGGGCCAATACGCTCCCTGATATACATAAATGACTTTCCCAGTAGTGTTACTCCTGGTGAAAAAATTCTCTTCACTGATGACAATAATATTATAGTCACTGAGAAAACAAGAGAACTCCGCACAGAGAAAGACCGTGTAACAAATGCAAAATTTGTAGGAATGAACATTGACTCTCAGTTGAAGTGATGTGAACACACTAAGGTACTTGCAAACAGAATGTCATCAGCATGTTATGCCCTTAGAATCCTATCATCAGTGTGTTACATGCAGTGTCTTTTAGTTATATACTATTCATATGTACAATCAATTCTTAGCTGTGGCACTCGTTTTTGGGGAACAAGTGCACAAAATATGAATACAGGTTTCAAATTCGAGAAAGGAGCTATAAGAATAACAAAAAATAGCAGTTGAAATCATTGTAAAGATCTGTTCAAAACACTGGGGATTTTAACTGCTCCACATGAATACATTTACCAGTCAGTTGCACACATCAAAAATAACATTGGTAATTACTGCACAAACAGCTCTGTCCATGACCATGGAACAAGAATTAGACTCAACTTACATTTACCAACAAAAATAAACATAAAACTCAAAACAGCATTTGCTACCAAGGAATAAAACTGTACAATAAAGCTCCAAAAGAGATTAAAGACATTGCAGAAATACACTTATTTAAAAAGGCAGCTAAAAAGCACATGTTATGCAATACATTTTATACAATGAAGGATTAAAACAGAGTAGGGGTCTGATAAAAAAAGGTTATGATGACGATAAAATATCCAACATTCCACATAACACTTTTACAGTATGTTTTTCCTTTTCTAGAAAAACTTATCCTGAAGCTATGCACAGCACAATACTAACACCTCTTCCGCTTTCTGAGCTCAACATCTCACTCATTTTAGAGCTGACCCAGCTCTTCAGGATGGCAAATCTGATGATTGTCTCTAACTAGAAGTCTATAAGTGTATGTGTATATGAATTAGCTTATTTGAAATTGGTCTAAACTTGAAAATACTTTGACATGTCCCATATCCTTGTAAAAATAGATCTACGGATGAATAAAGCTGCTACTGCTACTACTAGTTAATCAGTGCTTTCTCAGAAATGAATGTGTGTAATTTTTCAGTGGATGGTTAACTCACGAAAGCTTCTGACATATATTGTCTGTGTGACCCTTTCAACTTAATTTTGTCTCTAGGTATATGCCAATGAGTTTGGTAGAAATGAGCTCTACATCTACAATGGGTTAGATGAAAGAAATATTTACAATCTTTTCATAGTTAGCAGATAATTCATTTGCTTAAACCATATATTGGATAGTCTGAGAAAATCTTTTCTCCTTCTGTTCATTTATGTCTGTTCCAGAATTGATGAAGTTTGTATCATGTGTGAAAAGGACAAATTTGCATGACATAACTGCGAGTCAGGTTCTTTGTAAATATTATAAATAGTAATGGCCCAAGCACTGAACCTTGAGGTACAACTGTAGTAACATTCAGAAACTGTGGCTTTTGACCATTGTAGCTTACAATTTGTTTCCTGCTACTGGGATAGGATTTAATGAGGGAGAGTTCCTGGTCCCTGATGCTGTAATGCCATAGATCCTCCAGTAATATTCTATGGTTTACAGAATCAAATGGAATCCATTATTGTGCCTTCATTACACAATACAAACATTTTGAACAGCGTTAACTGTTAACTGGGACCTAAAAACATACAGACTTTTTTTTACAAACAAATGTAAATTTCCTTTTGTATATAATAATCACTTACGAAAAAATGTGTATCAGAAAAACTGGATGATGATTATTAGTGCAGGATTTATCACCCTTTTTGTGTAGCATGATTACTGCTGTATTTCTTAGGCATTCTGGAAAAATATCACCAACAAACACCCAGTTTATAAGTGTGCAGAGAGGGAATGATATTATGCCCATTATTTTTTTAATCACGAAATTTGAGAGGGTGTAAATACTTGCCAATCTGGAACCAGTTAATTTTGCCACTGATTTAATTGTGTCATGTTTTTCCACATTTCTCCAATTAAAAATTGGAATGGTATCAGCAAAACTTTGTAAAAGCTGGTTTTTATATGCAGATGTGAATTAGGCTTTTGTACATGTTTCAAACTCTTCTTAAGAGGAGGTGAGGAAATAGGATTTACAGAATATTACTTGATAGTGCTAGTGAAAGCTCATTCACCTACAAATCCATAACCATTAATGTAAACTCTCAGAGTGTTGTTAAGCAGAATGGAAATGTATTAAAAAACTAAAAACCCACTTCGATTGTGAAAAAAGCACCTAGTGTTAACCCAGGTTTCGGCGTAGATAACTACACCTTCTTCAGAACAGCAATAAAACCCACAAGTGCCTAAGAAGACCTTTGTCAATGACTAAAAGAACACCATAGCTATACATTTATAAACAAAAAAGAAAAGGAAAACACAAACAGTACATATGTACAAAGTGAAAACCGCTTCTTAACTAAATAGGGTACGCTCCACCTCACACCGACCTATGTTTGATGGGCCATGACCCGCCATAAACTGCAGCTACAAATTAAATTTTTCTCAAACTAATTTTATATGTTCACAATCGTCGTATCTTATTTCACAGTCATTAAGCTTATTCTGTTGATGGAATCTGTGTTCCTTCAAATTTCTTCCAACTATGCATATAATCATATGGATAACACCTTTCTTGCTTACTAGATTGAATAGATTTTGTAGAAAAAATTTCTTAATATTTTTCATTTTACTCCTTTGAGATTTGATGAAACTTTGTCAAGGTTTGAAGACATGAACTGAAATGTGTCAGTAAAACTCATATTCGAATTTTCTGTCGTGTTTCAAAAACTAATACACTTTGCCTTCATTTTTGGTATTCAATCTATATCCTTTCAATCATAACAAAGTTCTTTTACAGACAAATGAGAATTGTATCGTGAAAGATTATGTAAATAAACTGGTACAAAACTTCAGTTCTTTGATGTATGACTGGATCCTTGTAGTGTCTATTGATGTATTTAATATACTAACAGAAACCACTTGGTTCATGTTCGTGATATTTCATTGTATGTGAGTTTTCGAGATTCAGTTGACAATTATTCATCTTTAACAGCAAACTTTGAAAATCTCCAAAAATAATGAATGGAACATTCTGTGATTGTTGATAATTTTTAAAACTTACATATGAATCTGTCTCTCATAATTCTACTTCTATTGATTCGTTAACTAAACAGTTTGTTATGTGAATGTATAATTTTTTCTTACTGTTGAAGTGAAGTAAACACATATTACAAATAAATTTTACTTCTTCATGGTTCGTAATTTGACTTAAAACAAGCCCACACCAAGTGAGGTGGCACAATGGTTAGCACATAGGAGAGGCGTTTGGGAGGTTGATGGTCCTGACCTGTGTCCGGCCATGCTAATGCTGGGACAGTTCCTTCTCCATCCTTGATGCTGTCCAAGCTTGAGCTCAGTCTCAAACGACCTCAAATTCTACGAGACATTAAACTCAGTCTTCCTTCCTTCCTTATTCAAAACAAGCCTAGTTATCTATTTTTGTAACAGTAGTGTGATTTTTCACCATTTTTGGAATAAAGCGATTTTCTGTTTCTCTTTTTTACGTTTTATTTTTAACGGATATACTTAATTTTTTCTTCAAATGAATAAACATTAATAGATACCTTAACTCTAGTCTCAATTGTTGGTATATTATCAAACAGTAAAGGAAATTTAAAGTTTTCAAGTTTTTGATCTAGATCAACAGATTTATATTTTGTGACTCTAGCTGCATTTTTATTTACAGAATATAATGCAGTTTTTATGGACCAAAGAAAACATTTTGTATCATTATTTTTTTTACATTAATAGAAGATTTCATATTTTTACTCTTCTGGCAAGTCAATATAAGACGAACCTTTTAATGGAATGTAAGTAGTAATTCCTAACTTCAAGCTGATTATTCTGTTTAATGAGCAACCTGATTCTTGAGCTTGAAAATTAGACATTTTTGATATGATATTTTGTTTGCCTTTTTAAATTTTTTATTAACTCTCTCTCTCTCTCTCTCTCTCTCTCTGGTGAATTTATAGTTTTATGTTTGAAATCGAAGTTCCATAATATTTCCACTTGCCTACATTCTGTACTCACAAAAATGTTTAAATTTTAATTTGGACCCATGATTTATTTTAAGATAATTTTTAACGGTTTTCATAATTTTTGGCGCCTTCAAGAAGTAGTTTGTGTCAAGCAAGTTTCGATTCTTCTCATAATTTATAGTTTCTAGTCTTTTTGCAAAAGCTTTATCGACTAGATAAGAATCTAATTGTTCTTCTGTTTCTTATATCCTCAAATACTTAAGTAGGAAAGGAGATATTTCTTGTAGTTTCTACTTTCATTATTTTGAAGAATTTCACCTCATTTCCAATTTTAGAATAAGTAAATTGTTTCCAAAAATTTCAATCCTGGTGACTATTAATATGTGTAATTAGAAAAGCATTAGTTAATTTACTATATCAAGTTAAATTTTTTTTGTGCAATGATCACCAAGTTGGGCAATCATGAACTGACCCAGTTTAGTCTCTTATTCAACCCTAAAAGTTTTACTAAGGAATTTTAAAAAAGGCTCAGTCAGATTATTTATTCTGATATTTTTTGAGTACATTATTTTCTATTTACTGGTAAGGTTGTCTTTACAAGATGTGTTTGGGTAACAACAATCTATCTTTAATTTCTTGACAATTTTCACAATTTTTTGAATTTGTATTTTCTTCATCGTTTTTTCTATGTTTTGATCATTTTTAATCGATGATAATACTTTTTATGTTCTTCACGCAGGATTCGTTTTAAGCGAATTTTATAACGCTAATGTATATACTTTTTTCACAAGCACAAGGAATTCTTTTACCATAATGGTCTCTTATAAGATATTTATTTATACATTGCCTACAATTGCTCTATAACTATCTTCTGTATATTTCTGTGACGAATAATTGTCAATTGATTTTCCCCCTCCACAATATTCTCATATTTTATGTCTCATGGCTGCCATTTATTTAGAAAAAACTCTTATTAGGAACTTGAAAAATTTGTATGTTCTAATTTTTGCAATGCATTTTTTTAAATAGTCATTACCTCTGGAATTAATCCTGATGTTTTACTGCTGTCAATACCAAATAGTGACAGATCTCTTGGAACCAGCTGTAACTACTTTTGGGTGAATTTATTATATTCATAGAAACTATCATCCTTGAAAAATACAACGATCCATTAATGTACCTAAAATGAATTTATTACAGTAGGTATTCCTGGAAATTCTCTTGCTATAACTCCTTGTGTTGTATATTTAAAATTGCATTCATTTATCTACACATAGAAAATTTCGTTAAAGAATGAAAATGTTCTAAGTACAAATGTGTTGGGTACACCATTTAATAAATTCTTTTTATATAATTCTGTACTAGATATTGGTTTAGGATATCCTAAAGCTAATTTTAAAGTATGAAAATTCATCATATATATCATATGATCAACAAATAACACCACTTCACCATGAAGTCTTTGATATACTCAATCTGTTTTTTTGAGGATTGCGAGGTAAGAATGTTAACCAATTAGTTATTAATTGAGATTTCATATCTCTACCTACACACCCACATCTGATAACAGATATAGAAATCTCCATCCATAAATAGTAAGTGATCAAAATGCTTCTGTGATTCAGTTGGTTCAGGTATCATAATTGGTACAGTTTCTGAAATAGTTGATTGTGCTGCTGTTGCTTTAACATACAAGCTTTGAATAACATAAATATCATTTTGAGATAATTCTAAATTCCTCTGTAAACATCAGTGTGCTCTAGACCTAACATCTGACCAGTTTCATGAACTAGAACTTCAGATAGATTTGTTTCATCTTTTGGTGTATTCTCATCAGTGTCCAAAGATCACAAATCTTCATCATCCATATGAATTTCCACTGGATCATTATTCATGTTTGTGAAAAAAATGCAAGACCTAACACAGCACTTTTCCCATCTAGATCCTTTGAACAATGATGGCCATATATGTCATAACTGTATACACATACTTTCTTTATTACAAAAATAACAAAATTATTGGTACCCTGATGAAACTGAATGTCAATTAACTTTTGCCATAAATGAAATAGTGCTTTTCTTATCTATAATACCTTTTCAGTTGCACCTTTGTAATACCATTTCAACTTTTGTTATTCCACTTATACATACTAGTTCAGTAGCCAGTATTTGTATCTTTTGCACCACATCTAGGTTTATTCATAACATATAAATTATCTTCACTTGACTCAAAATTTATTCCAAGGCTGTGCGTGTTCTGAAATATCATTCATTCTTCTTAGAATACATCACTCACTAGGGTTTTCCATCTGTTATTGAAATACACAAATAAAAAAATCATTTAAATATTTTTTGCATTACCCCTGTCTCCAACTACTATTTTTACAAGCAGCAATAGTAGAAGTGTCTTCATTTATTAATAACAAGCTTTCACATAATAGTAAACAAGTATTTATAATTATTGATGAAAAGAATAGCCCATAATTTTATGCATATCAAGTTGCTGATTTTTAGGATATGACTGTCCAAAGATAGGAATTCAGAACCATGTAATACAAAAACATTGTTAAACATACAATAATTTTGGTAGTCCCTTTTTTGTACTACCTAAATATGTACAAAATTCTACAATATTTACCAATGAATCTTGTCTGTATTTTTAAGTTATGAGGTCCAATATGGCTCTTGCAGAAAAGGTCCATGTTTGGTTTTGTGAAGAAGTTTCACCTTAAATTTGTAAACATGGAGTGCATAAAATAAAAAAAAACCAAGTGACAGAAATGTAACAATGCCAAAAAATCTCACTTAGGAAATTTAAATCAAATTAAAGATGATGGAATTAAAATTTGAGATGACCATATAGATCATTTAATTGAGTTGGTTGATAATGCATTAAAATTAGTACAAAGAAGAAATAGAGAAATTATCTCATTTTGTACCTGAAACGACTAATGATGATTTCAACCAATTCTCACACTTTTAAAATTATTTGATAAAAACTTTGAATATAATTATTATGTAATTGGAATGCAAAGAAGAACCTTACAGAGGCAATTGTATAGAATTGTAGATAGAGAACCAAATCGTGTAGAAATGATAAGACTTAATTACAATTCTAATTCAGTAAATTTGTACCAAACAATGAAAGGATCTTTAAGAACTGATTATTTGCACAGTTATTTGATTATTTTGGATGACTACACATGAGAACAACTAATTAAACATAATAAATCTTCACCAGGTGTAACAGTCTGGGAAATATTTCTCATGCCGCTAATTTTATCTACATTTCTACACACTGGAAAAGAAGAACTATCTACTAACTATTTATCAGCACATTCTTTCTGAAATAAATTACTACGTTCTGTTCTTACAAATTGATGATGTTGATCAATACAACATGTAGAAAAATCTTCTGTTTGTGACGTATAATTTTATACACTCCTGGAAATGGAAAAAAGAACACATTGTCACCGGTGTGTCAGACCCACCATACTTGCTCCGGACACTGTGAGAGGGCTGTACAAGCAATGATCACACGCACGGCACAGCGGACACACCAGGAACCGCGGTGTTGGCCGTCGAATGGCGCAAGCTGCGCAGCATTTGTGCACCGCCGCCGTCAGTGTCAGCCAGTTTGCCGTGGCATACGGAGCTCCACCGCAGTCTTTAACACTGGTAGCATGCCGCGACAGCGTGGACGTGAACCGTATGTGCAGTTGACGGACTTTGAGCGAGGGCGTATAGTGGGCATGCGGGAGGCCGGGTGGACGTACCGCCGAATTGCTCAACACGTGGGGCGTGAGGTCTCCACAGTACATCGATGTTGTCGCCAGTGGTCGGCGGAAGGTGCACGTGCCCCTCGACCTGGGACCGAACCGCAGCGACGCACGGATGCACGCCAAGACCGTAGGATCCTACGCAGTGCCGTAGGGGACCGCACCGCCACTTCCCAGCAAATTAGGGACACTGTTGCTCCTGGGGTATCGGCGAGGACCATTCGCAACCGTCTCCATGAAGCTGGGCTACGGTCCCGCACACCGTTAGGCCGTCTTCCGCTCACGCCCCAACATCGTGCAGCCCGCCTCCAGTGCTGTCGCGACAGGCGTGAATGGAGGCACGAATGGAGACGTGTCGTCTTCAGCGATGAGAGTCGCTTCTGCCTTGGTGCCAATGATGGTCGTATGCGTGTTTGGCGCCGTGCAGGTGAGCGCCACAATCAGGACTGCATACGACCGAGGCACACAGGGCCAACACCCGGCATCATGGTGTGGGGAGCGATCTCCTACACTGGCCGTACGCCACTGGTGATCGTCGAGGGAACACTGAATAGTGCACGGTACATCCAAACCGTCATCGAACCCATCGTTCTACCATTCCTAGACCGGCAAGGGAACTTGCTGTTCCAACAGGACAATGCACGTCCGCATGTATCCCGTGCCACCCAACGTGCTCTACAAGGTGTAAGTCAACTACCCTGGCCAGCAAGATCTCCGGATCTGTCCCCCATTGAGCATGTTTGGGACTGGATGAAGCGTCGTCTCACGCGGTCTGCACGTCCAGCACGAACGCTGGTCCAACTGAGGCGCCAGGTGGAAATGGCATGGCAAGCCGTTCCACAGGACTACATCCAGCACCTCTACGATCGTCTCCATGGGAGAATAGCAGCCTGCATTGCTGCGAAAGGTGGATATACACTGTACTAGTGCCGACATTGTGCGTGCTCTGTTGCCTGTGTCTATGTGCCTGTGGTTCTGTCAGTGTGATCATGTGATGTATCTGACCCCAGGAATGTGTCAATAAAGTTTCCCCTTCCTGGGACAATGAATTCACGGTGTTCTTATTTCAATTTCCAGGAGTGTATATACAGGGTGTTACATAAAGGTACGGCCAAACTTTCAGGAAACATTCCACACACACAAAGAAAGAAAATATCATATGTGGACATGTGTCTGGAAACACTTACTTTCCATGTTAGAGCTCATTTTATTACTTCTCTTCAAATCACAATCATGGAAGTGAAACACACAGCAACAGAACGTACCAGCATGACTTCAAACACTTTGTTACAGGAAATGTACAAAATGTCCTCCATTAGCGAGGATACATGCATCCACCCTCCATCGCATGGAGTCCCTGATGCGCTGATATAGCCCTGGAGAATGGCGTATTGTATCACAGCCGTCCACAATATGAGCACGAAGAGTCTCTACATTTGGTACCGGGGTTGCGTAGACAAGAGCTTTCAAATGTCCCCATAAATGAAAGTCAAGAGGGTTGAGGTCAGGAGAGCGTGGAGGCCATGGAATTGGTTCGCCTCTACCAATCCATCGGTCACCGAATCTGTTGTTGAGAAGCGTACGAACACTTCGACTGAAATGTGCAGGAGCTCCATCGTGCATGAACCACATATTGTGTCGTACTTACAAAGGCACATGTTCTAGCAGCACAGGTAGAGTATCCCGTACGAAATCATGATAACGTGCTCTATTGAGTGTAGGTGGAAAAACATGGGGCCCAATCAAGAAATCACCGACAATGCCTGCCCAAACGTTCACAGAAAGTCTGTGTTGATGACATGATTGCGCAATTGCGTGCGGATTCTCGTCAGCCCACACATAAAGAGAACATTTGCACTGAAATGAGGATTGACACATTGTTGGATGAACCATTCGCAGAAGTGTACCTGTGGAGGCCAATCAGCTGCTGATAGTGCCTGCACACGCTGTACATGGTACGGAAACAACTGGTTCTCCCGTAGCACTCTCCATACAGTGATGTGATCAACGTTACCTTGTACAGCAGCAACTTCTCTGACGCTGACATTAGGGTTATCGTCAACTGCATGAAGAATTGCCTCGTTCATTGCAGGTGTCCTCGTCGTTCTACGACTTCCCCAGTCGCGAGTCACAGGCTGGAATGTTCCGTGCTCCTAAGACGCTGATCAATTGCTTCGAACGTCTTCCTGTCAGGACACTTTCGTTCTGGACATCTGTCTCGATACAAACGTACCGCGCCACGGCTATTGCCCCGTGCTAATCCATACATCAAATGGGCAACTGCCAACTCTGGATTTGTAAACATTGCACTGACTGCAAAACCACGTTCGTGATTAACACTAACCTGTACTGATGTGCTTGATGCTAGTACTGTAGAGCAATGAGTTGCGTGTTAATACAAGCAGCGAAGTCAACATTACCTTCCTTCAATTGGGCCAACTGGCGGTGAATCGAGGAAGTACAGTACATACTGACGAAACTAAAATGAGCTCTAACGCGGAAATTAAGTGTTTCCGGACACATGTCCACATAACATCTTTTCTTTATTTGTGTGTGAGGAATGTTTTCTGGAAGTTTGGCCGTACCTTTTTGTAACACCCTGTATAAATTTTCGGTGCCTACAATGTCACGTCTTTCAGTGTCACATAAATTTTTATTTTTAAAGAGGATCACTTAAGACTATTTCCATGGGTTCGCCCCTCAAATTTCTCCCTTATATCACAAAATTGATGTCTGATGTAGAACAAACTGAAAAAAAATTCCTTTTAAAGCACAGTTTCGTATATAATTTATATTCAAAATCTTACACCTGTGTCACAGAACAAATCCTACATCGAGAATACTTTACGCAAGTTTAAGGGAAGAAATGCTTCTGATAATTATTGCAGTATTTAATGAACATCAAAATATGAACAGGCTGAAAGGAACAAACAGTACATGAGACTATGTTAATCAATTCAACCGTAAAAAGCTAAGGAGCATATTATTAGCAAAATGAGAAATATGCGAAAGTGAAATGCCAAAATGAGCACTTCTCAATTGGGAGTAAATCAAAACAATCAGAATGGCTGAAAGAGAGCACAATAACATCAGCCATAAACGAATAAGAACTAAGCAAAAAAGAGAATAGGCAAAAATGAGATGCAACAAAAATGAGAGCTGGTCGAATTCCGTCGGCACTTATATAAAGTTGCGCTCGTGGCGGCACCTCACGGCCTGTACGCAACACGCGCGCTTGCGATCGAAATGCACTCTTAGCGCTCGCGGCGCGTCTAGCGGTCCGTACGCAAGTTGTGCGATTGCTATCGATCCTTAATCTATGATGTTACATGTGGTAGATAATATCTCATAAGACTTATTATTTCTTGTGTGAATGGTTTAGATAAATTTTGATCACTTAAAATATTATCGCAGTTACCTTTATGTTTAAATTACATTATAATATATTCTGCTTTTTTGTTCAACTGGCATTTCATCCCAAATTATTTTGTCATGAAATTTTCTCTTCAAATCTTCAGATAAACTCTGAAAGATTGATATATCATTCCAAATTAATTTTCCTTGAAGTTTTCTTACAAAATCTTCAGGCAGTTTATGCCCACCTGATATTTGACTCCAGTCAATTGTCTCATGAAATTCTATGATAAAATCTTCAGGTAATTTTTGTTACTTTGATATACATGTTCAGGCATATTAAGTAAATGTAATTTTCTTTTTAATATAATCAACTACTACAGTTCTCTATGTTTCATTTTTTAAATACAATTCATATTATTGTTCAAAATCAAAATATTTACACATAGGATGAATGATTTGAATATGTTGTTGTTCTTTAGCTTTTCGTTCATTCACCTCATTATTATTATTGTTGTCATTAAAATCTATACATTGTTGTTTTCTGAGTTTAGAATAACCTTTTATCTCTAGCTGTTGTCTCTAGCTTTTAATTCGATTACTTTTAGGCTCTCCATTATCAATATTAATTTTTTGTAAGAAAAATTAAAGCTACCTATTTCCAGAAAAGAGGCGAATCGGTTCCTCTGAAGAAATTGAATAATATTTTACAAAAATCATAAAAAATTATTTTCTTTAAATAAAACCAAAAGCCAAGTAATCTAATTAGGGATGGGCTATGATGGCGCTCGTGAAACGCATAACGCGATTGCAATTTCTTGAGAAGGTCTCGGGTATGCTCGAGAAGTGGACAGTGCTGTGCTCTCTGAGAAATTGTGCAATCCTTCACTACATGAAGCACTGAGCCACAGCGGTCATACTCGTCGTACGTATGTGCACAGAAAACTTTGAAATTCTATGATTGATATCAACTGTACTACTGTTATTAATGTGTACTGAAGTATTACTATATGTCTCATAAGACAAAAATCGTAGAATTGTTGTTTAAAACAAAGCACAGAATTCGCATGAAACAGAAGCTTTATTCTTACAAAATAAATTACCTTGTACATTCTACACGTATGCATGCATGCTTGAATGTAAAAGAGAAGTGCTATAGCCTTTTATATGCAGAAACTGCATACATGCGTTTAATTACTGAAGAAAGAAAGGAATTAAAAGTTGTTCAGCAGAAGGTATTTTTACATCCCACTGGTGCACTGCCGTCGATTTTTGTTTAGAAATATGATTTTATTAACCAATTGGACTTTTAGTCTGCTTCTTTGTTTGTTTATAAGTAGTACTGTTTTCGAAAATATTCTTTCACAGGGAACAGAAGTTGCAGGTATTGCAAGATATTTTTTGTCACGACAGCTAGACCTGGGTAACTGTTTTCATTTTTTTTCCAGTGGTGTAAAGGATTATCCGTGTGTTGTAGGTATGGTTCTTCCAAATATCGTTGTACCTCCATGTCTATGCTATCACAACCGCTTTTCATTAGATTTTTATTGGAAACCTCTTCATCGAAAGAAGCCCACAAGGAAATACTTGTATTTTGTACGAAATGGTACTCGTGGCTAGTGTTGTTAGCAGCCGAATGAGTAGATCGTACGGTCTCTACGATGTTTGTGCACTCTGCAATTAGGCTTGCAACAGCATGTACTTTTTTTGTTTGTATTAATCCTAGCCAGGCTATTAGGGAGTTGTGCAGATGTTGCTGTAGCTCTTGCACTGTCGTGGTAGCCCACTTCCCATTGCATACGGTAAGGATTAGCTGTCTGATTATCGGAATAGCTTTCGAAAGAGAGGTATAGTTTTCAGTTGAGATTTCACTTGTTACCACTTCAAATGGCTCCAGTACACATAAAAATTCGCCATTCGTCAGCTGTGAGATTCTCTACACCTGAAGACAAAGATTATAAACACGCTGCAATGCATTCCTTTTGCTCCACTAGACGTTGTAGCATATAAAACATACTGTTCCATTGGGTTTCGGTTTCCTGAATCAATTTATGAACAGGTTTTTTCATTAGAACCTGAACCTCGTGGCGTTTTTCATTAGCATTGCAACTTGTTTTAAAATAACTAACAATTTTTCTGGCCTTTTCCCGCATTATGCAGAGCTCACTGTTGCTGTTCAAAGAACTTTTCACAACTAAATTGATGGTGTGTGGTAAACAAGGCACGTGTTGCATATCTATGTTGCCACTGTGAATAAGTTGTACGGCTGCCATCATGTTACTGGCGTTGTCAGTTGTGATGCTTACAACTTTGTTCTCAGTGTTCCATCTTGAAATCGCGTTATCTAATGCCTCACCAATATTTAGCGCTGTATGCTTTTCCGGGAAACGGAATGTCTCGAGAGCCAAAGCTTTCAGGCACCAATTAGTGTTAACGAAATGACCAGTTATAGCAATATATGAGGTCCAAAAATCGGTCGTTAAAGAAACACAAGTAGAGTCTTCCACAGCCAAGTTTACAGCCTCTTTCTGTTTATGGTAATCGTCCTCAATCATGCGGCACAACTTTTTTCTATTTGGTATCGAGTACTGTGGATCCAACAGTGAATCAAAACGTCGAAAACCATTGTCCTCGACGATTGAAAGCGGTTGAAAATCGTCTGTTATCATAGCCACTAGTGCTTCATCTAGCTGTTGTTTCTGTTTACTTCCCTCTATGAAGAGAAACGTAAGATTTAGATCAGTGCTCCTGCAAGGGGATACGTTATGCTCGACAACTAGTCCAATAAAATTACATATCGTATTGTGCAAAAGCTAGTATAATATAGGTTTGATTTTGGGGTATATTGTATGTTATTGGAGTATGATTAAAAGATCAATGTTTTTTAAGCATGGCGAACCACTTCGGACACTATCCGAACTTTTGCATGGAATTCACCTTTTGTACCATACGTACATGAATATTTTGTCTGCTCTCACTATTGGAAGAATGAGCCTCTGTATCCACAGACGTCGCCGTTTTATTGCTCGATAAATTGTGTAGTTTGAGATGTCTAATCATGTCCATTGTATTATTTGATACATTACAGAGATTTTTACGACAAATGTTGCAAGTAATGTTATCTCTATTCCTCATAAAGTACTGCTAGCATCATGATGTTCGTTTTCGAGTGTCCGTATTGATTTGAATAACAACTTTACTGGAATGAAACCTGAGACATACTAGTTACGAGCATAGCGAGCAGCGAGCGTGTTTGTCTAGCAGCTGCATTCAATTCATAAAACAACAGCGGCGCAGCATATGTTGTCACAGCCAACTGCCACGTAGTGGCACATGCTACCGAGTCGTTTCTCGTGAGCTTCTCGAGAATTGCTTGAGAACTAGAGGCTCGAGGAATTATCGGTGCGCTCGAGTCGCCGCGCCTCGCCATTTCATCACTGAATCTAATACTGAATAATCTATAATGATCATATTTGAGTTTATTCAGAAGAACAACTATCATCTAACTTTAAGTACTTGGTTTAAAGTCACATGGGTTCCTTTATTTGAGTAAAAAACAAGGTTTGAATACTAATGACATATTATGTTTTATTCACCACAGTATTTCAGCCTCCTTCAACCCAGAGACTGGAAACAGATGTTGATCACAAATCATATTTTATGGTGTATTTATGAGGAGTTCATGCTATCGAAAAAATTTCCATGCCTGGAATAATTCAGATTTTTCTAGGTATAAAAGAAATTAGAAGAAGAAAATGAGTATACTAAAATTATCTTTTTCCTAATAAAACTAATTTTCTTGAAATGAAACCAATTCAAAGCACTTCTGACTTTGTTTATAATACAGGAACACACTGAATGAATATATTTCAGTTTATTCAGATGAACAACTATCAGCTAAATTTAAGTACTTGATTCAAAGATATTTGGTTTCCATTGTTTGAAAAAAATGATTAGTGATAATATTTAACGTTTCTATATAATATCACAGGAACTCTGATTGTTCCAATGTAAATTTCAAATGATGTAAAAAATTTATGATGTATTTCTTGTAGATAATAACATAGCCTACAAAGAGCTAGAATATACTGATACATTAGCTTTAGAATATGAATGTATTAAAAAATATTTTTCTCAATAAAATTTGTTTTATTTAAAGAGAATCAATTCCAGGTACATCTGACATATTCGGATTTACTCAGAAGAAAAACTATCAGCTAAATTTAGGTAGTTTAAAGATATTTCAGTTTCATTATTACCCAAAAAGAGTATTAATAATTTATGGATTAATGAAACAAGTAGTGCTGATTATCAGCACTGAAAATATTAGAAGTATAAAACGAGGTTTAATTAAATCATTCACAAATTATAATTTAGAATGTAAAAAGATAAAGCATGATAATTCATTAGGTTTAGGATACTAACACATCCAAAATGAAATTAGCGATATAACACCTAATAATTAAAATAACAAATCTTGGATTTTACTATCAGTTACAAGTTTTAAAAAACCAGTCATGAGTTTTAAGAATTAAAATTGTTGATGAAATTAAGGACTATTACATACAACCGATGATATATTACTTGATTTTCTCAAGTATACAACAAATATAGAACAGAACAAATCTCAACAACTACAACAACTACTACAACGAAATGAAAAAAATATATGCTGTAAAAACATATAGTGTGTGATGTGGTGGAAATAAAGAAGGAACAAGTTATTTATATTGCCACATCTAAGCACTATGGCACGAGAAACGTCATAAAAGTAGATGATGTTCAATCTAAATTACATTTACACTGTACATTTTCTGCATATATTAGTGGCAGATTAGATGATAATAAATTACTTACGAATGTCATAATTATCAACTTGTTGAAAGCATACTTGAAAAATATTGAGACATAAATAAAGAGATAGAAATGCACTTTAATGATCTATCACACCATATCCTGCTACTCTGTGAAGATACCTATAGTATTTGATCCAGTCGTTATTGAACAAGAAACTGTGGTCCAGTTAACTGTGTAAACAAAATACATAAAATGAAAAAACAATTATGTGACATAATTAGTCTAGACATAAACTAGCTGCGATTATTTCTGAAATCTATGATGAATATCAATATAAATTTATTGCAGTTAAGGAAACATGAAAATTACTTCTGGAATCAAAAGAGTATAAAATTAAGGGGTAGATTATGATACAGAAATGTACAGAAAATATTTTAAGAGCAGTAAATTCACATATTAACTTTACATACTAATTGACACTTACAGCACTCAGAAAAAATATATATTTTTCTCAATTTAGATTGTATAAATAATTCATATTCTCATTGGTTAATTGATCTAAGAATGTGGATACTTCATCATTAGGACACATACAGTAAGTAAATATGAAAATATTCATTTTCTCATTCATATTGTATGATACATTTATATAACTAACTTCTTATTAGTCAAAAATCTCTTAAATGCAACCGTTTCCAAGCAGAACCACTTTAATGACTATATTCCAGAGTAACAAAGGAATTGTTTATAACAATAGAGAAGTGCATTTTATAGTTGATAAAGAAATAATCCTTGGTTTACAACTAAGGAAGTTTGTGATATATTGGAAATAAAAATAATAAGAGCGTTTTAAGAGAGCATGTATGTGAAAATTATAAAACTGAGTGCTCAGATGTCAGGGGTGACTTATGACCCCTTAGTTCTAATGAAAAAGATATAAAAGTATATATTAAAATGCTTTTCGTTGTAAAAAAAATTCTATTAAGTGCCAGCTGTTGCTAAATGAAATCTACCTATGATGAATTTATGTGAATTTATTCGGAACAACAACAGTTTTGTTGATAACAACAAAGAATTGTGTATTGTAATTAATAAAGACAATAAACCTTAGATTAATGCCAAACATGTTGCAGAGATATTGGAGTATAAGGATACTACAAATGCCATCAGAAAAAATATTGGTGTATATTAATCAAAAATGCTGGAAAATACATGTCGTGACTAGCAATCTCCTATATCCAATAACGAAATAAACATATTTATCAATGAATCTAGTTAATATTCATTAATTTTAAAACCTAAAAAAGAAGAAGCAAATCTATTCAGCAAACGTTATATTAGTGACCCTTTAGCGTCAGTTCGAGAAAATTGAAGATTCATAAATTGATAATGAAGATCTGAAAAGGCAAGCGGAAGTGTTTGTATCACAACCTGACGAGAAACATTAGATAATAAGAGAAATCAAACCAGCTGAAGGTATTAATTTGAGAAATATGTTTGTTATATTAAAATTATTTGATAATGACTGTCAATATAATTATTATGTCATTAAAATACAAAGAAGAAATCTACAAAGGTGGGTACATGGAATTAAAGATTGATATCCAACTTGTGAAGAAACGCTGAGACATAAGTACGATTCTAACTCCATATTTATACTAGAAAATTAAAGAAAATTTGAGGATTCTTTACTATCAGAACAACTTCAATATTTTGGATGACTACACATAAGAACAAATGATTAGTGATATAATTATCTTTATCAGATTGAGATTCTTATTCAATGGAAGAGAATATTTCATTACTTTTTCATAATTAAATGTTATGTATCATTCATAATTTTTCTACAGACAACTAATTAAACAGATGCACCAGAACCATAAGATTAAGTGAACTAAAATTTAAAATTCTGAAATAATTTCTTATGCCAAACTTATTAAGTTTTATTTTAATATCAAACCATATTCATCCTACTTCAATTAAACAATTTGCATCATGACTAATAATAATCAATACCAAACATACCAATGTTGTCAGTAATATTTCACATTTATGTACGTAAATCTCTTATGCAATAATTTTATCTTTGTTTATCAAGTAATTGTGTTAATTATCAAATCTTAACAAAGTAACAGATGCTGTATCAACAAGTTAGACATCAGGGTAGTTAGTTTTCTGTAACACATAGTCAAAAATATTTCCTTTCACTCCTTCTCAGTGTAAACGTCATAATTTGTGTGTAATAGAATCATAATGAGAAACATTTCCAATTTCAAAATTAATCTGTGTATCCTTTTTCAAAAATTCCATGTAGTTGTTAATTCTAACTTTATCACTTATTCTATAGTTTGGCTCAGAATATATTACATTTGTTGCACAAATATTTGATTTTTCTTTTGGTTTCATTTTTTGATGTTGAATGTGTTGTGTAGTGTTGTGTTTGGAATCCGTATCTACCTGCTTATGATCTCCTTGAAGGACAAACCTCTTCCGCATTTTTTCATTCAATTTTCTGTTATTTATTTCTGTTATGATGCTTCTAATTCTGTAAAAACTGAATAATGATTAATATTATGTGTTTCATTAATTCTTGAGATTCCTTAATGTAGATTTCTTTTCAATTATCAATTAATTAATTTCTTTGAGTTTTTACTTTAAATATATTTTCGAAAGCATCAACTACATTTTTGCTAGTTTTATCTTTAATTTGTATAGTCCATGCAAATTTTAAAATACGTCAATAACAGTCAATAAATATTCATATCCTTTATTTATTTTTGATAGTCCTTTTAAGTCGCTAGAATCTGTTTCTACTACAACAGATTGCTATAAATCATCTATACTGGATTAAACTAAATTTTTTCCTACAAAAATGTCTTATTGATTTATGTAATTTATTTATTACTTCACGAAAATTCACTCCCTCACTAACAAAGATTTTTTAAAGAATTTAATCATTTTCGTTTTACGTATTGTACATATCTCTTTCATTCTCTGTCTTCCATTTTGAGTTGTACTCTTTGATGATGATGTGTTTTTGTACATTTTCTACATTTCAAGTATGAGATATGTTTATATATTTATATAGATTAAAGATTTATAAATTATTGGTCCATTCTTTCATTGTCAAAAAAAATTCGCAAAATATGTGTAATTCGCCTAAAATAGGGACATTTTAATATGTTGATTTGGAAATGTAAACATTTTATCTTTCCTTTTCATTTCAAGTCATTGAATTGTGTTGGATATAAAATTTGTGGTTAATCTACATTACGTCTTTTTATGTCAATTTTAAAATCAGTAAGTGACAGGTCACTACTTATATTAGCTCCAAAAATAAAAATTCACTTGATCTTTACATCATTTCCAAATGTCTATTTCAATACTCCCTCAGAAGAACCAATATGAAATTTCACTTTATATTTGTCACACTTGATGATTACTTCATTGGTTTAAGTGTGGTTGTAAATCTGACTTTTTGTAACATAGTTTGTTTTATCACTATGAAGTTGTGTTAGAATTCTTGAGTATTCAGTTTTTGTGACAAGGTTGTCTAATTCATTTTCTAAGTATTGTTAAGTAAATACATCACTCCCACTAATTGGATCTTTCAACTATACTTCTTCTGCCTTAAAATTGATATAACTTTAATTGCTTTAAAAATGTTATGTAATTCTTTATGAAACTCTTTAATGTATTTTGGATCTATTTCAATCTTGTTGTATTCTCCATTATCCATGCCACCTTTAGCCTGCAGCTTATTTCTAAAAATGTCCATTTACTAGATTCAACTTATATTTATCTGACATCAGCTTAAATCAAATATTCACAAATGATCACAAATTATTTCATTAAAACTTTGTATTCCTCCTCTTTTATAGTACAACTCAGATCATCCAATTCCTGTGGAATATTTCCTCGGAATGAATCATATACAAATTTTACATCTTTATTCTTATAATAACAGATCCAATCAGCATCACCAGATGTTTCTTAAGTTACTATTTCCAGATCAGTATTCTTTAGGAGGATTAGCTAATTCATGAGTCATAAAAACACCACAAAAGTGTTTAATATTAAATTATTTGCAAGCTTTTCTACATAAAGGTTACTTACATCTACATCTACATGATTACTCTGCAATTCACATTTACGTGCATGGCAGAGGGTTCATCAAACCACAATCATACTATCTCTCTACCATTCCACTCCCGAACAGCGCGCAGGAAAAACGAACACCTAAACCTTTCTGTTCGAGCTCTGATTTCTCTTATTTTATTTTGATGATCATTCCTACCTATGTAGGTTGGGCTCAACAAAATATTTTCGCATTCGGAAGAGAAAGTTGGTGACTGAAATTTCGTAAATAGATCTCGCCGCGACGAAAAACGTCTTTGCTTTAATGACTTCCATCCCAACTCGCGTATCATATCTGCCACACTCTCTCCCCTATTACGTGATAATACAAAACGAGCTGCCCTTTTTTGCACCTTTCGATGTCCTCTGTCAATCCCACCTGGTAAGGATCCCACACTGCGCAGCAATATTCTAACAGAGGACGAACGAGTGTAGTGTAAGCTGTCTCTTTAGTGGACTTGCTGCATCTTCTAAGTGTCCTGCGAATGAAACGCAAGCTTTGGCTAGCCTTCCCCACAATATTAGCTATGTGGTCTTTCCAACTGAAGTTGTTTGTAATTTTAATGCGCAGGTACTTAGTTGAACTGACAGCCTCGAGAACTTATTATTTATCGAGTAATCGAATTCCAACGGATTTCTTTTGGAACTCATGTGGATCACCTCACACTTTTCGTTATTTAGCGTCAACTGCCACCTGCCACACCATACAGTAATCTTTTCTAAATCGCTTTGCAACTGCTACTGGTCTTCAAATGACCTTACTAGACAGTCAATTACAGCATTATCTGCGAACAACCTAAGAGAACTGCTCAGATTGTCACCCAGGTCATTTATATAGATCAGGAACAGCGGAGATCCCAGGACGCATCCCTGGGGAACACCTGATATCACTTCAGTTTTACTCAATGATTTGCCATCTATTACTATGAACTGCGACCTTCCTGACAGGAAACCACAAATCCAGTCGCATAACTGAGACGATACCCCATAGGCCCGCAGCTTGATTAGAAGTCACTTGTGAGGAACAGTGTCAAAAGCTTTCCGGAAATCTAGAAATACAGAATCAACTTGAGATCCCCTGTCGATAGCAGCCATTACTTCATGCGAATAAAGAGCAAGCTGCATTGCATAAGAACAATGTTTTCTGAAACCATGCTGATTACGTTTCGATAGATCGTTCCCTTCGAGGTGATTCATAATGTTTGAATACAGTATATGCTCCAAAACCCTACCGCAAACCGACGTCAATTATATAGGTCTGTAGTTCGATGGATTACTCCTACTACCCTTCTTAAACAGTTGTGCAACCTGCGCAATTTTCCAATCTGTAGGTACAGATCTATCAGTGAGTGAGCGGTTGTATATGATTGCTAAGTAGGCAGCTATTGTATCAGTGTAAACTGAGAGGAACCTAATCGGTATACAATCAGGACCCGAAGACTTGCCCGTATCAAGCGATTTGAGTTGCTTCGCAACCCCTAAGGTATCTACTTCTAAGAAACTCATGCTAGCAGCTGTTCGTGTTTCAAATTCTGGAATATTCCATTCGTCTTCCCTGGTGAAGGAATTTCGGAAAACTGCGTTCAATAACTCCGCTTTAGCGGCACAGTCGTCGGTAACAATACCATCGGCACTGCGCAGCGAAGGTATTGACTGCGTCTTGCCGCTTGTGTACTTAACATACGACCAGAATTTCTTCGGATTTTCTACCAAATTTCGAGACAATGTTTCGTTATGGAACCTATTAAAGGCATCTCGCATTGAAGTCCGTGCCAAATTTCGCGGGTCTGTAAATTTTAGCCAATCTTCGGGATTTCGCGTTCTTCTGAACTTCGCATGCTTTTTCCGTTACCTCTGCAACAGCGTTCGGACCTGTTTTGTGTACCATGGGAGATCAGTTCCATCTCTTACCAATTTATGAGGTATGAATCTCTCAATTGCTGTTGCTACTGTATCTCTGAATTTGAGCCACATCTCGTCTACATTTGCATAGTCAGTTCGGAAGGAATGGAGATTGTCTCTTAGGAAGGCTTCTAGTGATGACACTTTATCCGCTTTTATAAATAAAATTATTTAGCGTTTGTTTCTGGTTGATTTGGAAGAAACGACATTGAGCCTAGCTACGACGACCATGTGATCACCAATCCCTGTATCAGTCATAATGCTCTCTATTAGCTCTGGATTGTTTGTGGTTAAGAGGTCAAGTGTGTTTTCGCAACCATTTACAATTCGCGTGGGTTCATGGACTAACTGCTCGAAATAATTTTCGGAGAAAGAATTTAGGACAATCTTGGAAGATGTTTTCTGCCTACCACCGGTTTTGAACAAGTATTTTTGCCAACATATCTAGGGAAGGTTGAAGTCCCCACCAACTATAACCGTATGAATGGGATATTTATTTGTTACACGACTCAAATTTTCTCTGAACTGTTCAGCAACTATATCATCGGAGTCTGGGGGTTGGTAGAAGGAGCCAATTATTAACTTAGTTCAGCTGTTAAGTGTAACCTCCACCCATACCAATTCGCACAGAGTATCTACTTCGACTTCACTACAAGATAAACCACTACTGACAGACACAAACACTCCACCACCAATTCTGCCTAATCTATCTTTCCTGAACACCGTCTGAGACTTCGTAAAAATTTCTGCAGAACTTATTTCAGGCTATAACGATTTCAGCTTATGTGCTTTCTATTAGCGCTTGAAGCTCAGGGACGATCCCAGCACAACTACAACAATTTACAACTACAATTCCGACTGTTCTTTGATCCAAGCACGTCCTGTATTTGCCATGCACCCTTTGAGATTGCAGCCCACCCCGTGCTTTCCCGAGGCCTTCTAACCTAAAAAACCGCCCAATCCACGCCACACAGCCTCCGCTACCTGTGTAGCCACCAGCTCAGTGTAGTGAACTCCTGACCCATTCAGCGGAATCCGAAACCCCACCACCCTATGGCGCAAGTCAAGGAATCTGCAGCCAACGCGGTCGCAAAATCGTCTGAGCCTCTGATTCAGACCCTCCACCCAGCTCTGCACCAAAGGTCTGCAGTCGGTTCTGTCAATGATGCTGCAGATGGTGAGCTCTGCCTTCATCTTGTAAAGCAAGACCGGCAGCCTTCACCAAATCAGATAGCCGTTGGAATCCAGAGAGAATTTCCTCAGATACAAAGCGACACACGTCATTAGTGCCGACGTGTGCCACCACCTGCAGCTGGCTGCACCCTGTGCTCTTCATGACATCCGGAAGGACCCTATCGACATCAGGAATGACTCCACCCAGAATGCACACGGAGTGCACACTGGATTTCTTCCCCTCCTTAGCCGCTATATCCCTAAGGGGCCCCATTACGCGCCTAACATTGGAGCTCCCAACTACCAATAAGCCCACCCTCTGTGATTGCCCTTGAAGGCTGAGAATCATCCTCTGAAACAGGCCGGGCAGCTGCATCTGGCTCAGCCAGAGACAGTACCTGAAACCTGTTTGTCAGACACACCGGGGAGGCTTTCTGATCAGCCTCCGGGGACGTCTTTCACTGCCTGCCACGCCTTGGAATGACCTCCCAATCAACCACAGGCGAGGGCTCAGTCCGACTGCGTGCAGCAACCGGGGCAACCACAGTGGCAGGCCAATCTGGGCACAGACGGGACGAGGTTGACATCCCCGTGATACCCAAGTCCGGCTCCCCACAGTGGTGCCCATTGGCCTGCAGCTGTGAGCGAAGGGATGCCAACTCAGCTCTCATCCAAACACGACAATCACAGTCCCTGTCCTTTCTAATCGATGTTGAACAACAGTTACTGAAAAACGAGTCCGTGCCTAGATAATGCAAGGGAAACATGTAAAGAATGTATGAACTAACCTGTACAAATGCCTAACGACTGCACTACAATCTGCCTGAATTTACGATTACAGTAACTAAAACTGGAAATTACACCTCCTATACGAAACTCACACGCAATTTAAGTAAGAATCTGCGAAGTAAACATAGAAAAGAAGCTATATATGTATCTTTCTGCGCTGTCGATGTGCACCAACTGGGAGCTCAGGCCACACTGCTCTCTGAGAGCCTACTAGACAGACAAGTGCCACTGATGTACCATAACAAAACAAATGCCTAACGACTGCGCTACAATCTGCCTTAATGCATTAGGATTTTGTTTCATTTCCTTTCTTCTCCATCGCAAAATTTTGTCTCTTTTTTTTCTTCTAATTCTGCATCCCCTTTTTCTTGCCCATTATTTCCTTTCACAATACCTGCTGCTCCAACAGCTTGTGAAGCAGTAGTTGCTAGATATGGTGATGCTACCAAAGTAGTGGAAGAAAACATCTTTCATATTTTGTTGGTCCTGAACCTTTTTTCCTGTTTTGTTAGACATTCAATTTTTACAACAAGAATACCTAGTGTTATGAGTAAATTGCCACCAGTTTTTTTGTCTCTCTTTCTTGTTAAGAATTTATCAGTGCTTTGTAAATGATCATTATTTAGTTTAATTTTAATTGATTTTGGATTAGTTTTGCTGCTTGGTAGCAAAGTACAATCAGTAGTGAAGTTCTTCATTCATATAGATGAAAATGTTATAAGGATAGATATTTTTGTGAACTCCATCCATTAATCATCAAGCTCTAAACCAACACGTAATTTTCTTTTTCCATACATTATTCCTCTGACTTGTTACTGCTGATTTTTCACAAAGAGGAGCATCAAACAATGCATTCTTTCTTTTGTGGCTAATTGGAGCTCTGTATCTGCTTCTTGTCCTGTTCTGAAATCTTTCTTATGCCTACACAGAATATCATGTTTTTGCAAGCTTTATCTAGTGGATTTATTCCTTGACCTCCTCTAGTGAATGTTTCGTTTAATTTGGTTTCTGGACTACAAAATTGGTAGTCCGGTTGATGTGTTTCAAATGGTAGTTTGTCACTCATAGTGTTAACTAAGCCTTTCATTTCATTTTTTGCCAGAATGTGTGAAAAATATTATTGAGAAATCTAAGCCAATGTGAAATTCATTTTTAATGTATGATAATGTATTCGTTAACATGTATGTTACTCCTAATTTTTGAGTATGATAATTTTTATTTCTGACCAATTCTTCACCATGAATTACTGCTAATCTGTCGATTAAATTCTTAACATCATTCATCTAAACATATTCAGTTAGTTTTCCTGCATATTGCTTAATTTAGCTGTCACCTGTTTTTGGATCTGAATAATGTGAATCATCTGATTCTGTTCTTTTGGGTGAGCAACATCGAAAATTTCGTTTACAGAATAATCACATAATTCATCCAGATTTATTTGTTATATATTTAGTCATGGGAAAAAAGCTTTAACAGTTTCTTTTATTAATTTATTGTAATCTTTATCTTTCCTCGATTTTATTTTATTATTATTTGATCAGAATATAAAGTTCCTGAATGAAATAATGTATCTGCATAATTTGATAAATCAACGTCATCAAAATTTCATTCGTATCATTTATAGCAATCTGTTTTTAGTTAAAAGCTTCATCAGTCCATGTGTACTTTCATACGGCTTTCCACTGATCATTATCATATCTCCACTGAGTTCAAGTGGATAACTACTGACTGGTCCCGATCCAAGCACTTGTGTTCACTGTTGTTAATATACTTTATCATTGTTTCACATATATATTCTTTTAATAGCACCATGAGTAGCTGTTTTAATTTTTTCTGATTTTAACCTCTTCTTCATACTTCATCAATGCATCTTATATTTCTGATTCACTTATTGTATTGTCATACTAAGCAGGATGGTTATCAGACCATTCAAATTGTGGACTTTGGTATCTTGGTAAATCACCACTATAAGGAACCATTTGTTTTTCAATCTTTGTATTTTCTTCAATTACTTTCAGAGCATTATCACCTAATCCTTCAATTCTTCTTTAAGTTTTTCGATTGCATCAATAACACATTCATCTTCGTTTTTATATTCTTCATATTCTGCTCTCAGTTGTTTCTTCCATTTTTTGAAGTCTTCATTTAATCCTTCAATTTTTTCCTATTTCATTTAGATTTTTTAAACAACTTCTGGGTCATATTTTCCAAACATTTACATATGTTAAAAACATAAATAAATTGTTTTCAGATGTTTATCTGTTATGACTATAAAAATTAAGAAGGTATTGTACTCTTCTTTTGCACTTATCATATTCTAATAGGTATGCAAAATCATCTTTTAAAACACTCAAAAAACAATAATAAAATTATTATAAGAAATATTTTGTATGACATCTGTATTTCACTTCATTAGATTTCCTAGTCATGTCCATCTTGAAAAATCCAAATTTATCATTCCAACAGTTACTACACATTGATTCAAAATTATCAAACTTTAAACCACCTCCAACAAACTCATGATAAATATGACTTAAATTTGTGTTGTCGTCTCTCAAAATATGAAAAATATTTAGATTATGTCTGACTAATTGTTTAGTTATTTTAGAATATGTCCAAACACAATAAACAAGCTATTCCCTTATGTCTACCTATAGTAAAATATTCTCTTACTACATTCTGATTTTCAAGAATGAAACCGTCGAGTGCTACTAGTGAATTGTCTTGGCACTGGTTCTGCATTATAATTTCATCATTATCCTCAATAAAAGCAGTAATCTTATTTTTTATCTTCAAATTTTTTATTCATTTTTGAAATTCTTGATACTTCGGTTCATATAAGCTTTTTGAATGAACATGCGAGAGATTTATCTTATTCCAGGTTTACTACCCTGGAGGTAGAATCATTAATGTTGTTTTTCCACATACACTTGGTTCTATTATTGCACATGAAATAGAATTTATTAAAAGCTTACCATGTTTATTTTTTTATTGCCTCTCTAGAATTCTTATTTTTGGTTTCCAATCAATTTTCATTTAATTAAATAATTTTTTATTAATGTTGAATGAGTCACCTATTTCAGTTCATTGGTCATCATCTGTTCTCAAAAAGAGATTGACTGTACTTACTCGAGAAAGTTATACTAATTTTGCACTAGATGGGTTTTTACAACATTTCTGACTCCAAATATTAGACAAAAAATAATAAATTATAATGTGATGGAGATACAATGAAATTTCCGATTGGCCAATATACACAGTCCGTCAGAAAATGTATACAACCTTTAAGGAACGACAAGTATTACTTATGTGTTTATTTTACATTTGATAATTGATCTCACACGTTGTATAACCTTCAGTTTAGCACATGGTTACTTTCAATGTTCAAAATGTTCACTTTTGGCGGCTATACACATAACAGAACAGCGAGCGGTCGCCGCAAGTACAACAGTCAGTTTTACAGTGGATATCGCTGCACATGTTGCTGTGTAATCTCCTGGCGAAGTTCCTCCAGCATGCATGGCTTACGTCGATAGACGTTATCTTTCACAGCTCCCAACAAGTAAAAGTCTATAGGTCTTAGATCTAGCGACCGTGGAGGGAACTCAATAAGCCATCTTCGTCCAATCCAGTGCCCTGGAATACTGCCATTGAGAAAGCTTGTACAGTGAGGTGTTAGTGTGGTGCCACCTCGTCCTGTTGTTAGAAGACATCAGCTCCATAAAGCGCATGTATACCTGTCAAATTTAATGTGTGTTACATTTCCAGATACACTTCTCCAGTGACATAAAAAAGGGTCTTACTAAGCCCCTAGATGGTAGTCCACACCACACATGAACCCCTGGTTGATTGACCGCTTTATCCACATGAACGTGTGGATTTTCCAGTGCCCAGTACACACTGTTATGCTGATTCACGGTTCCATGGTGTAAATTGTGCCCCATAACTCCACAATACCTTTGTCACAAATTGTTGATCATCAGTTATCATTTCTGATGCCATTCGCAAAATTGGATTCAGCAATCAGGATCGTCATCATTATTCACGTGCAGTAATCATGGAATGTATACTTTCCACTTTGCAGTTTTCAGAATTCTTTGTACATTTGTATTGCTAACACCCACTTCACATGCACATTGTGTTGCAAAATTCTGTCGAGAATTAACAAACGTTTCCAACATGAGAGCCAGCCAAGCAGGACTTGTAGCTGTATGCTGTCTTCTTTATCTTGCTTTGTGAATATCACAAATCGTTCCATGCAGTTCAAACTTGTCAGTGATGCATTTAATTGTTAGGTGGGTTGGCGGTTCTGTTCCAAACTCCCACCTCCATTGATGTTGCACTTCAGCGGCATTATCAAACTTGAAGAACCTCTTGACAATATATTTCATTGCTCGAATGTCATGCGTGCTCCATCTTGTTTTCTCAATACTGAGATGAAAGCACTAACATCTGTTGAGCCAAAGACCATACTACAACACATTCGTAACTCAAATCGAACATCAATATCTCGATAGAGTCTGACAAAGATTGTATACATTTTTCTGGCGGACTCTATAGTTTGAAAAGGCTGGAAAAATTTATTCATTCAAAGCAAGTGACTGAAGCAGACTAAATTTTAAGTAGAATAATTATCGAGAGTGATGTTAAATTATATGCAGTTAAAAAATATAGTATTGGAAGTGTGCTTGGATTTAGCAGTCAAACTATTGAAGCTAGTAAAATAGCTGTTGCTTGTGATATTACTAAAATTATTCCATTTTAGTTGATTAATATTAATTTTGATTTAGCTGATGTAATGCTTGTGAAATATACAGATAATTTTCATCGAGATACTAATATTATTGCTTCATTCAAACCAAATGCTGATTTTGGTGGACTGCCACATTCCTGTTTAAATTCCAATTTTTAATACTATTCAGGATTTGTAAATTACTATGACTGATGAAAATGATAATTTAATTGACTTCAATGGTGCTACTGAGACAATTAGTTTAGAAATATCTTAATAAGATTTTATTGTTAATAAATAATGGCCGGCCGTGGTGGCCATGCAGTTCTAGGCGCATCAGTCCAGAACCTCACGACTGCTATGGTCACACATTCGAATCCTGCCTTGGGCATGGGTGTGTGTGATGAAAGCAAAATTATAGTCGAATCTACGGAAATTCGTGTGCCTACTCTTAAATTCGAACCGACTGATGAGCAGGAACAACTAGAAAATATTCTGAAAAATCCCTAAGTTCCTACATCGTTTTATCAACTGCAAACTGTTGACATAGCAAGATTAAGTGGGAAGAACAATTTCAAGCTAGATATCATCAATTACCATAATCAGTAGAGTTTGATATGCCTTATTCATATTTTTTGCTTTTCGAAAAAATGGTGAAAATTATCTGTTACTTGATGCTTCATTGTTCGACCACGTTAAGCTACAGATCATGTACCTTAAAAATGGAAGAAACGAAGTTTTCTCTCACATAATGCGGAATATTTACCCAGCACACGATTTTCTGAAAGCATATGATGCATTTCTCGATTTTAAAAGTGTTACATTACTGAAAGGAGATGTAGATGTTAGTCATTATAATTTAATAACAAATTATTCAATGTGTGCGATTAATATGACTCATAGAAAAATATTGTTACAAGTCAGAAGACAGCAGTGAAACTAGTTGCAACTTTTAATGAAAACATTTCTGCAAATAATGTAACATATGTAGTTATGTATGGTACAAAAAATTTAACATATGACACTTAGCATAAGATACTAACTGATTCTTTGAACTTAAAAATTTTATATATTAAATTTTATACATTGTAATTTTTATGGATAGTTCTTTTTATGTTAGCACTTTGAATTTTTAAAATTGTTTAATATTTGGCTGAGAAATGAATGAAAATCGATCTATTTGGAATACTGTTGCTAAATGAGTTACTGTGAATGGGTACAATATGACAACTGTGTCTTCAATGTAACCAGGAGAGGAAATCAGATAAAGATAACATTGCAGGTGGTATCATGCAGACTGATTAAATTCAAATGTGTGTGATATCTTACGGGACTTAACTGCTAAGGTCATCAGTCCCTAAGCTTACACACTACTTAACCAAAATTATCCAAAGGACAAACACACACACCCATGCCCGAGGAAGGACTCGAACCTCCGCCGTTACCAGCCGCACAGTCCATGACTGCAGTGCCTTAAACTGCTTGGCTACTCCCGCGCGGCGCAGACTGACTAGCTATCGCGAGATAATGCTGGGCTTCCACTGAAAGAGATATAAAATTAAAGCCAAGGGTCAGTAGCTCAGCATGCTAGGTGAGTGGATTAGAATCATTAAATGTTTGTTGGTGATATTTTATGATTTAAATCCTGTTCAAATAGAGCATTTAAAAAAATCCTGCTTTGTGTGATCCAGTGATCCACAGTTTCTCCTAACGAGATGGGCGTTTTGCTGAAAAAATTGTGTTTTAGTAGTAAATATTCAATAAAAATTTAAAGTTGTGGTTTTTTATTTGTCATAGTAGAGTATATTCCTTGTTTGAAGTTTATTTTTTCCTTAATAAAAATTTTCAAGAATTTCATAAAGATAAGTATAAAAAATATGGCTATCATTATACATGTATCTTTTTACCATGAAACTGAATTTACAGGTATAAAAATCAGTTCATAATTATCTTATGTACGCTAAAAATAAAAAATTATTGAATATGTGGAACATTTAAAAAATTCAATAAATGGAGCCCATTTCTCTTATTTTTTTAAAGTTGATTTAATATGAAAAAGGGAACTGAAGAAAAAACCATCCTCCTCATTTCTTTTCTCTTAATTTTATACAGTTTTTTCAATAAAATTTATATTTTTTTAATTTTCAGGTAAAAAATGAGCAAGTGAGCTTACTTTTAAAAAATTTAGCCCAAACATGCTATTTCCTTATACTTCAGCAGTCTCTCACACTATGAAATGGTCCATTTCCTTAACTGTTAATGCTGAACAAGATATAAAATCCACTAAATCTGAATTCAAGACCATGGTGAGTAAGCCAGAAGCTGGTTAAAGATACTCCTCAAAAACCTGAACTAAATGGTGTATATAGTAGTCTTGGCATGAATGAAAAATACAACACTTTTTTAAATAAAGTCCTATTCTAAATACTACAGATATCAAAAAATGTTTTGATCGACACTGTTCCCAGAACTCCCGAAGACAGATAATGGCTCTGGATATGGTATCGCAGAAGCAGTCCCTTTGAATGAATCAGAGATGTCACTAAACTCGCCCAAAGCAGTAAACAACCATGTATGAGCAGCACCTATTAGACAGAGGGGGTCCGACAGCTGATCAGTTCCAGTCATTCCACCAGGAAGGAGGTACACGGCTCATGTTGTTCGTAGTTCAATCATGCCTATAGGGTCAATACCACAGTTCGATCATGGATCATGCCTGCATTGCTACTTTGTTCCAGGAAGGGCTCTCAACAAGGAAAGTGTCCAGGCATCTCGGAGTGAACCAAAGTGATGTTCGGACATGGAGGAGATACAGAGAGCCAGGAACTGCTGATGACATGCCTCGCTCAGGCTGCCCTAGGGCTACTATTGCAGTGGATGACCGTTACCTACGGATTATGGCTCGGAGGAACCCTGACAGCTACGCCACCATGTTGAATAACGCTTTTCGTGCAGCCACAGAACGTCGTGTTACGACTCCAACTGTGTGCAATAGGCTGCGTGATGCCCAACTTCACTCCCAACGACAATGGTGAGGTCCATCTTTGCAACCACAACACCATGCAGTGCAGCACAGATGGGCCCAACAACATGCCGAATGGACCACTCAGGATTGGCATCATGTTCTCTTCACCAATGAGCGTCGCATATGCCTTCAATCAGACAATCGTCGGGGACGTGTTTGGAGGCAATCCAGTGTGGCTGAATGCCTTAGACACTCTGTCCAGCGAGTGCAGCAAGGTGGAGGTTCCCTGCTCTTTTATTATGGTATTATGTGGGCCCAACGTATGGGTTGGTCATCATCAAATGCTCCGTAACGGCTGTACAATATGTGAATGCCATCCTCCGACTGATAATGCAACCATATCAGCAGCATATTGACGAGGCAGTCGTCTTCATGGACGACAATTCGCGCCCCATCGTGCATATCTTGTGAATGACTTCCTTCAGGATAAAGATATCGCTCGAATAGAGTGGCCAAATGTTCTCCAGACACGAACCCTATCAAACATACCTGGGAGAGATTGAAAAGGGCTGTTTATGGACAATGTGACCCACTAACCACTCTGAGGTGTCTACGCCGAATCGCCATTGAGGAGTGGGACAATCTGGACCAACAGTGCCGTGATGAACTTGTGGATAGTATGCCACGATGAAAACAGGCATGCATCGATGAAAGAGGACGTGCTACTGGGTATTAGAGGTACCACTGTGTACAGTTATGTGATTTCCTGTCAGAGAGGTCACAGTTCATAGTAATTCTCAGAAAGTCATCGAGTAAAACAGAAGTTATTTCTGGCGTTCCTCAAGGTTATGTTATAGGCCCTTTGCTGTTTCTTATCTGCATAAACGATTTGGGAGACAATCTGAGGAATCGTCTTAGGTTGTGATGACGCTTTCGTTTATCGACTAATAAAGTGATCAGAAGATCAAAGCAAACTGCAAAACGATTTAGAAAAGATGACGAAAAATGTGTGGTCATCCGCATGAGTGCCAAAAGGAACTCGTTAAACTTCGGTTACACGATAAATCAGTCTAATCTAAAAGCTGTAAGTTCAATTAATACCTAGGTATTACAATTACAAACAACTTTAATTGGAAGAAACACATACATAATGTTGTGGGGAAGGCTAACCAAAGACTACGTTTTGTTGGGAGGACACTTGAAAAATGTAACAGATCTACTAGGGAGACTGCCTACACTACACTTTTCCGTCCTCTTTTAGAATACTGCTGCGCAGTGTGGGATCCTTACCAGATACGACTGATGGAGTACATCCAAAAAATTGAAAGAAGGGCAGCACGTTTTGTATTATCGCGAAACATGCGAGAGAGTGTCACAGAAATGATACAGGATTTGGGCTGGACATCATGAAAAGAAAGGCGTTTTTCGTTCCGATGGAATCTTCTCACAAAATTCCAATCACCAACGTTCTCCTCCGAAACTGAAAATATTTTGTTGACACAGACCTACATAGGGAGAAACGATCACCACGATAAAATGATCTCGGACGGAAAGATATAGGTGTTCTTCTTTCTGCGCGCTATACGAAATTGGAATAAGGGAGAATTATAAAGGTGGTTCGACGAACCGTCTGCCAGGAACTTAAATGTGATTTGTAGAGTATCAATGTAGATGTAGATGAAGATGTGTTACGGTACTGTAAAAAATTTCTGCTATAGTGGGCTCAAAAGAGCAAATAATTCTTATTATGACTTTACTGTCCAGCCGTTCGTGCCAGCTTATACTTTATAATGACCATTTGGCCGAAAATAGTAGCGAAACGAATTGTGCAAAATAAAGGACAAATGAAGGTTCACCATGAATTTTAACGTACAGTATGTATTGACAGTACCGAGAATATTTTGACGTTCATCAATACTTCTCGTCAATATTTCTAGTACTGACAATAGCCTAAGCGCGCCCTCAGACGGTTAATATATTGACTGTTTGACAATATTTTTGAACGTGTAAGTGTCCCTTTAACGGATGTCTCCGCAATTCAAAGAAGTTCGTCGTGACGTTTAACTTCCACCACGATAATCACGGAGCTGTCAGCTGTCTACACGTGTTGCAGTGACGTGTAAAGCTATTGGTCTGTCTTCGGTCGAATCTGTTTGGGCAGTCAAACCAGTGTTGTGACTGTGAAAGTTTGTGTGGTTGTGCTTATCGTTTCAAAGCATGAAGGTGGTTTGGATTGTTTTAGGCATATTTTTGATGCTTTGTGAGATGACATTTGGTCTTTATTTTCACATTGGTGAAACTGAGCGCAAGTGTTTTATTGAAGAAATACCGGACGAAACCACAGTTATAGGTTAGTAATGTGTATAATACAATATTGTTTCTTTAGATCATCGTTCTCCCTCCTTTATCTTGTGTAAACGTGAGAAGTGGTGTTTAAGAATCGGAGACAATTCTTTATTATCAATCATACTTCTTAAATAACGTTAATATTTATCTTTTGTGAGGAGTACTCAAAATCAATGGAAAGCGGCAATTGATGTTATTTGAATATTCATTAGTTTGAGTTTGGAATGCTGAACTTTTAAGTAGATAGGTTGGTGAACACTGCCAACAAAGATAATGTACGTTTTGTTAAATTTAATCTAGCCTACATTTAGGACAGACTTCAGTCAAATATGGGTAACTTTAGGAAGTAAGGAAAAATTTGTCAAAGAAGCTTATGTTATGTCAAGGGAAAAATGCTGTGGAAGAGATCTGCACTAAGCCCAGGGTAAAATGCTTTTGAGATATATTGATTACGTGGTTCTTCTTTAAGTCGAGAATGTTTCAATCCTTCATTGTGTATATGCCTTTAAAATATGCCATATGAAACAAATAAGGATGTTTCTCATTTTCAGGAACACAAGAAAATGAATCTCATTATTTGTAGTAGTACTTTGTTGCCGATTTGTGTACCAATTGACTTGGGTTTTATAGTGTCTTTTTCCCTCCCATCCTCTTCCCTGCCTGCCAGACACCAACAAATGTTGGTTGACTGAGTAACCTGCAGTTTAACCCGATGTGAATGTTATTTTGGAAGTTGAGAAATTTTTTTATGTCTAAGCAGTGCAGAGAGGAGAAAACCATTGATGTAACTATCTTTTTTTTGTGCTGCTTGGTCTATTTCAGTTACTGTATCTTTCAAGCATTCATTATTTTATGAAATACAGTTTACTCACTTTGTGATCTTCATTTTGCTGACTCTCTTGTTGTATCTCTAGTTGTATTTTTTTTTTAATTTTTTTTTTTTAAATGTAGTAGTGTAGTGGCCTTAGGCAATCGTGGCTTAATGGCAGGAATGTGCGTAGCCTAAGTACCAAATATGCAGTATTTTTACTTATTTTTAGTGGTGTCATTTGTCCACAAACAGAACAACAGAACAGAACATTGACAATAGCCTATTTCTTTTGTGTCTAGACCTGTATTATTTTTTGGAATGTAACTTATAATGGCATAGGCATACTGGTCTGTAGCAATGGCTGATGCCTTGGCTACAGTGAAAGATGCCAGTGTGGTTGTGAGTTAGCAAAGGAGTATCAGAGGTTTCCGTTAATCTACATTTTGTACCGATTTACTCACCCTACAGTTCTGGAACTACAGCAGAATGTAGCTACACACACACCCTGATGTTACCACCTAAAGTTTCCTCTAGGTGAATAAATGCCAAAAATTGAAATTTATAGTAAACCTAGTTATTGAAATTTGTGTGTTAGTGTGTGTTGTGGTGGTCT
Source organism: Schistocerca americana (assembly GCF_021461395.2). NCBI lineage: Eukaryota > Metazoa > Arthropoda > Insecta > Orthoptera > Acrididae > Schistocerca > Schistocerca americana. Next base: position 568,118,171 of record NC_060119.1, on the reverse strand, counting down.
TTGAACTGTAGAATTAATTTTTAGGAACATAATCTCTGCTTTACAAGAACATTCCATCTGAAAATAAGAGGATACGTTATGACTTAAGTTCCACTTGAAACTACAGGCATTTAATAAACTGAGTAGATGAGCCTTGATCAAAATAACAAAGTGATCCCAGTTGGAAAGGGGACAATATAAGACATTTGCCTTGGCCAATGCACAAGACATGGCTGCAGCAGCAACAGCTGTTCACTCCAGTTTTACGTAGGTTCACATGCTCGCTGTGAATGAGCAGTATTGGGTTTACTTAGGGGGATGCTAACAGCCTTGTCAATTTCCTGTGTACTTTGCAGTTAGTTTAATATATTCTGTCACATAAAATGAACAAAACGTGTAGAGAAACCAGACAGACAGTATCAGTGAATCACTTTGTTATAGTACTAGCATAAAGTGCTGTCTGTAACTGACTTTGATAACTAGCTCTTGACATAGGAGAGTGAAATGACACCTTTGAATATGACTAGTGTGACCAAGCTGATTCCCTGAGTGGTTGTTGTTATGATAGTTGTCCTTTAAACAAATAGCTCTCAATCATGTTATTCTGATTGAAATGTAATTCAGAGATTGAAAGGAGCACATCACTGCAGACAGGATCTCACATTGTAGTGTGAGAACTCTACAAGAGGTATGCACAGAGAGAGGGCATTAGCCTCATAGTTGTAGATTTTAGCAGGCATTGTGAAACTGTATATTTTTTCTTCCCTCATCTGTTTGTGTATTTTAGGTAATCTGCTTGAAGGCTGTGACCTTTACGTATTTTAAGATAAGTCACCTGTGTTTATTAACAGTTGCATACCAATGGTTGGGGTCCGTAACTGGCCCCAACAAAGTTTTTGGGCTAAAACTCCTGTTGTGTTCAGTAATTTATTTAATAAATACATGACATTTATTGTAATTACAATTGCTACAATCGACAAGAAGAACATCTTTTGGTTTCTCTCATTGTTGAGTTATAGCGCTTGTTATAACGGAAGGTGTAGCAGGTCAACAATCACCACTCGCAGACAACCGGTAAACAGTGTGGTGAGTGGAAGGTAATATCTTTGTGGCATTTGACAGAATGTCCAAGAAATTAGAAATTAGAAATTTGCTTGAGAGTTTAGATGATGAATTTAGTGGTGAACTATCCGAAGGCTCAAAGAGTACCTGAAAGATCTTGCTCGTGAACTTTGTGACCTCAACGTGAAAAGACGCGCTCAAAATGCTGTAGGCCTACACTCAAATTACACTACAGCGTTATCAACTTTTGGGTATGAGTGTAATCAAAACCAAGGTGCTGTGAGCAGAGGTAAAAACGCTACGGAGCCGCGACGGAAAGTAACACATGGAGCTGTGCATAATCTGCCAAAGAAAGGACGCTGTTACTTATGCACCAGAAGCAAAGACCGTAAGTACATGAAGCCTTTGACTTTTTGCAGGAAGTTCTGCACGCAACAAGAAAGAAGAAGTAGTTCTTATTGTAAAGTGTTCTGAGTGATCCTTGTAATTGTGAAATTAATACAAGTAAATGTAAAAAAACTATTATTTTTACAAAAAATGTCATAGAAACCCTTTCCCAGTAATAATAATCAACATTTTAATCTTATAATCTGCCAAAATTATGGAAACACATAAGTAATGTGATTTATCCTAGATAGAGAATGTGTGATGGTTGTGGGGTTAATCGCTGACCCCTCCCATTGGTGTTGGCCAGTGCAACATACAGCATTGGTATGCAACTGTTAAGTAAGGATCTAAACCTAAATTGAAAAATGCAACATTACAAGACTGAAGAAACAAATATAAAATTTGCTAACCAACATCATACAACTGGAGGATGTGTCTGTGTATGTGCAAAGTGTACGATTTCTCAAATACTTAAATAAAACAGAATGAAAATAATTGCTTGGCTCTCTCACTGATCACAAGTTTCTAATTTGGTTCATAATATTTAAGTAATAATGGAAGAAAAGTTTTTCCGATAAAGAGTAATGTGGTATGTTTAAAGGACAGTAACAATCAACTATGGAATGAATATGGTCACACATTCTGTTGTGTTCAAAATTATGTTGCTCAGCTACTTCAACCATTGGTTCCCGCAGTCAGTTGCAGCTGGCACCTTAGACCAGTAATGTATCAGTGTGATTCATTGTCACTATATGTGTTGTTTCTCTACATATAAATTTAAAGTGTTTGGTCTTTTCTGAAAGTATTTGTCTGGAGTGTATCCTTACATGGGGGGAGTGAAACATCGACAGTATAGGCGAGATAGGAAAAGCTGCAGATGTGGTGCTACAGGTTAGGTGGGTGGATTGGATGACCAATTAGGAGATACTGAATTGAATCGGGGAGAAGAAATTTGTATGACAACTTCACTAAAAGAGGAGATTGGTTTATAAACATTTTGAGGCATCAAAGAATAATTAATGTGGTAGTAAAGGGAAGTTTGGGGATAAAAAGTTGACGGGGATATCAAGGCTTGACTACAGTAAGCAGGTTCACATGGATTTAGGGTGCAGTAGTTAGGCAGTGATGAAGAGGCTTTCACAGCAGGACTACGTAGTGTGCAGAGCTGCATGAAACCAGTCTTTGGACTGAAGACCATAATAGCAATGGGTGATCTGTTAGAACAGTGCAATACCTTGTTGATAGTCCAGTGGCACTATTGACACGATTGGGATATAAGCGTCAAGAAATGAAGAACAGATGGTATCACTAACAGTACGAAAACATTAGCAAAATATAAATTGACAGTCTAACAGAACCTACACAGGATTCTTTTTTTGTGATTAACACATTTAAAACTTCAAAAAGTCAGGTACAATGAGAAAGTAGGGATTTAGGGATTTCCATTATGGTCATAAATGTAACTATGGCATGCTCAATGCATATAAAAAATAATGTTATAATGCTTGTAACCAAACTATCACCTTTGAATCTACAGGGGCATCAGGGTACCCTACAGATTAGTCTGTCACTGCATCTTCATAAAAACCTGTGCAGTTAGTATGCAATACAAACCAAAACATTGTTCTCAAGGCTCACCAGCTCCACTAGGCCTATATAGATATAGTAAATAAAATTATGTGAGCCACCACCCACAAAATCTAAGCAAGTCATTGTGAACAAAATTCTCAACTAAGATCTAAAACTGAAAGATACAAACTAAAACATTCCAGGCACTATGTAACATATGATATCATTTTCAAGTAATGTATTCGTGGCTAATGTTGTTCACTAGACCCCCAACAACGGGTGGTTCTGAATGGCTCAGTTAGGACAATATTTCGCATGTGTTAGTGTGTGTGCACATGCACATTTTCATAAATAACTTACAATATAGGATGTTATTCTTTCTTCTGATTAAACCACTGTCATGTGTTATATATGCTCCCCCAAATTTTTCCGTTTCGTGCGTTTTGACTTGAAATCACTCCCGAGTATTAATGAAAGTAGTGAATTGCAGTTGTATTTGGGAGGAGTGAGATTAAAATCTCTGTTCAGCTGTCCAGAGTTAAGGTTTTTTTTGGTAGTATCCTGAATCACTTTAGGTAGAGTTGAGATGTTCCCTTTGATAAAGGCTGATGCCCTTTGCCATTCTTGTACAGTCAGAATTTGTGCTCAGTCTGTGGTGACCTTGCTGTCATTGTGATGTGAAACCATAATCTAGTGCTCCATTCTTGTAAATATTTCAAGGTTTCTACCAATTATTGTAATTGTTCTTAGCTGAAGCCACAAAAAAATAGAGAAAGGCAAAATTGTATTTTTAGATAAGGCCATTCCTTTTTTTTCCTTTGGTTGTAACTGCAGCGGATCATGCTCTCCTTACCTACCTTTTGCGCAATCTCAGTGTGTACAATAGTGGGAGTTATCATTCGGAATTCTGCCAAAGTGATTTCTGAAATACTATTGATTTTTTGCTTTATGGTGTCAGCTCTGGTTATAATTTGTTTGATTGTGATATTTTGTTTCAGTTAACTACAAGGTTGAATTATATGATCCCAAAAGTGGAGGTTTTATGCCATCGAGTCCAGGAATTGGGATGCATGTTGAAGCAAGAGATCCTGATGATAAAGTCTTATTATCAAGAGTAAGTCAAATAATCTACTATACAGACACAAAGGTCACATCATTATATGAAGTTTCAATTCAAAAGTTTGGATGAAGAAGTTATTAAGCATCTATACTTCTTGCATTAACTGTTAAAAACACTGTTTTGTTATACAATAAACGGAATTTTTTTACATGTATAATTGGTAGGTGTTGTAATTAAAACTGCAGGTATATTACTTAAGTACATTCTTAAGTGTTATGATGATGTATACATATTTCTCAGGATGAGCTTACAGTAGAGCTTTATCTCTTATAAAGGTTTGCCCATAGTTTTTGACTGGGAACATCACTGTTGTTCTGCAGTAACAGAAGCTAAACAGTCCCAAAAACATTTCAGACCGGTTGCATATCTACAAATCTGCATGGATTTAGATGCTAGGGCAGCAGGGAATCAAAGAAGAAGCCTTAGAAAAGAACTTTACTATAAAATAAAAACAAAGCAATAACTAACCAATTTCTGTTGGTTTGAAAGTGTACAGCCATGAAGAGTCAAAATCTGCTGCTGGGTAACATCCAGTACCATCTTGGTCCATCCTGTGCACTGCAACATGATTGGATCCTGCTGGATGTGCTGGTCCTCTCTTTGATGGCAACCTTCCTTGAGATCATCCACTGTGAGAAAGATCTGTGCAACTATGCACTACAAGATTCAACCAGTCGCCTTGTACTCAGCTGGATTCATACCCGGGAATACTGCAGGCAATTCAGTTCATTTGATGCCTGCCGTCTGGAGGATGACTTATAAGATGGGTGCAGTTTTTCATGCGTTATTGTCTCGAAAGTTAAAGCCATCATTGAAATGTTTACTTTAGGGTAATGTTGGTTACAGGTTCCTGTTCAGGTACTGCACATCCCTCCAATTACTCTTGAGAGTAGTGAGAAGTGCCCAAAACATGACTTAACCACTTACCCACTCAACACATGGGACTGTATGCCTGAGACATACATTGGTAATTGGCCACCACCAAACTGTGCGACGATGGTGATCTAGCTTCTGATAAGTCGTGCATTTGTCCACGAAGAGAGCCCAATGCCATATCATAGATGAAAGTCGTCCATTCATGTTCCCTCTTCCACCTTTGGTGCTGGCAGGTTTGTACTGTTCAAGCAATGCATGCCTCTAGGCCAAGTGTATTCGTGTGGCGGAGGTGGTTGCTTTCCGACTAATTAGAAGGCCACTTTGTTTTGTCTCCTGTAGCAGTGTGCTATGGTGTTGTGGTGCAAGAATTTAATGTGTACCAGGATTGCAGACAGGTACATACATACAGATAAAAAATAATTACTTTTTTTGAGGGTGTAATTGTTAAGAAAATCTCATTTACAAGGAATCATCGATAGTTCTGAAATTATAAACTTGATTATATCCTGAAAGACTGAAAAATTAGAAGCCTATGTAAACTATGTGAGGATAATGTTTATAATCACATTTTTGATTGTTTCTACAGTCTTTAATTGTAGAATGTACTCCGGGCATGCTACAAATAAAAAGAAACAAGAAACCAAATTTCATTGACACTCAGCATTATTATTGTAAAACATCAGAAACTGGAAAACCAAATTTCCATCAGCAATTTTCTAGCATTTATGTTCTAACAATATTTTAAAACTGTATCAGGCACAGAAGCATTGCTGAAGTTCCCTATTTTTAATGATGTGTTTTTCTGTGATACACAGGATGTCCACGTTAAATATATAATAATATAAAAGGTAATGATTAGAGAAGTAATCGAGGTGGTTTGCTTCAACAAAATGTTTTTGTTCTTGCTCTTGGCAGTTGATACCACTTGCACATGTGCGTAGCTGCTTTGTTTGCGTAAACTCACATTGGTAACCGCATAGACTCTACAACAGAAGGTATTCTGTTGCTTTTTCTTGTGGAGCTTAAGTCTGTTACACTGGTACAAGTGATTTTCAGTGAGAGTATGGACTGCGACAACTGACAATGCTCTCACTAATGTAACAATCAAGAAATGGGACAAGTGGCTTCAGGAAAGCGGGATTTAGTTTTTGATGTCTGACCGCCACACCAAGCACACAGTGCCAGAGACAACTGTTGAATTAAGCCATATGTCCTTCCAGCAGAGCCTATGTTAAGTAAATCCAACAAGCAAGCAGGTAGTTATAGTTACCTCGTTAGACAGTACATGATTTAGTCTGTATACAAACTGTAACAGAGTAAATCCTGAGGATAAGCTGTGATGGAAGGCATTCATGGAGACAATTCTGACAAAAATGGATGAAAATGAGGCTGTTTGCAATTTGATCTGTTTCCTGGATGAGGTTACATTCCACACATCCAGCATGGGGTGCTCTGAATGTGTGTGTGCGCCATGTAGAGTGTTGAAAGAGAGTTTTATAGGTCCATTGTTCTTCATGGAGCCTACAGTTAACACACCAATGTAAATAGCCATGTTGGAGCTGTTGCTGTGGCACAACTTCCTCGTGATGTGATCTTTCAACAAAATGGTGCCCTAGGGATGAGTAATTCATGAACAAATTAGTTGAAATGAACTAGTCCATGAAAGGAAATGTTCAGAGCAGTCTCCTTGCTTCCCCTACCTATTGGAAGTTGGAATGTGCACAAATAAATTTCCTGTCCCTAGATATGTGAGTATACTCCACTCCCAGGACCTAAGTGTCCATAGTCCTGAACGCCTAATGGTGAAATGTACAAACTGTGTCTGATCAGAAGTCCAAAACCGTATCGTTAGTTCACTTAGTTCAGCTCGGGCTGCAGTTCTGAACTGCGTGAACTTGTTGGGTAGTTCATTTGAACTAGTTCATCAAGCTAGACCAGTAAGAACTACCTCACAAGGAATAGTCCTGTTAAAAAGACCTACTTTGCTAATCTATGGTGCACCATTCCATTTCGCGAGCATTGAGGGATTTCTTGGATCATGAGTTCCCAGATTGCTCGAGTGGGACAGGTAGTCTATCGATTGCCCCCCCCCCCCCCCCCCCCTTCTCCCCCTAGAAGCCTAGACGTTAAGCTACTTGACTACTTGATTTTTTTTCTTGTGAAGTGATTAGTTTGTAATCTACCAGATGTGTACCTTTGCATTCGTGTAGCTATCGCAAATGTTATGACGGCAATGTTGCAAAGCACTTGCAGTAAAGTGGAGTACAGGTTAGATGTCTGTTGTGTCAATTGAGTTACCATTCTTGTAGAAGCATGTCATCAATAAATACCTCAATTACATCACAACTTATTACATTTTACACTGAGGTGACAAAAATTGTTGGAAATGATATGCACATATACAAATGGCGGTAGTTATCATGTACACAAGGTTTAAAAGGGCAGTGCATTGCCAGAGCTGTCTTTTGTACTCAGGTGATTCGAGTGAAAAGGTGTCTGATGTGAGTAAGTCCGCATGACGGAAATAGACTAACGGACTTTGAAACCAGAATGATAATTGGAGACTGGCAAATGGGACATTTCATTTCAGAAATTTATAGGGCATTCAGTATTCTGACATCCACAGTGTCAAGAGTGTGCCTTAATACCAAATTTCAGGCATTACATTGCACCACGGACAATCCAGGGACAGACAGCCTCCACCGAGGGCAGTGCCATTTGTGTAGAGTTGTAAGCACTAAGCGACAAGCAAAATTGCGTTGTACAACCACAGAAATCATAGTGGGACGTACGATGAATGTATCAGTTTGGACGGTTTGGTGAAATCTGGTGTTAATGAATGGGATATGATGGAGACGACAGATGTGAGTGAGTGCCTTTGCTAATAGCACGGCACCACCTGCAACACCTCTCCTGGGCTCGTGACCATGTTGGTTGTATCCTAGTTGATTGAAGAACTGTGGCCTGGTCAGATGAGTCCCAATTTCAGATGATAAGAGCTGATGACAGGCTCGTGTGTGGTGCAGACCTCATGAAGTCATGGACCCAAATTGTCAACAAGGCACAGTGCAAGTGGGGGTGACTCCATAATGGTGTGTGCTACCTTTACATGGGATGGGCTGGGTCCTCTGTTCCAAATGAACTGGTCATTGACTGAAAATGGTTGTGTTTGGCTATTTGGACACCATTTGCAGCCATACATGGACTTCATCTTCCCAAACAACGATGGAATGTTTGTTGATGACAGTGTGCCATGTCACTGGCCACAGTTGTTCCCAATTGATTTGAAGAACTTTCTGGACAATTTGAGCGAAAGATCATCACCCAACATGACTCCCGTAGAACATTTATGGGACCTAATCAAAGGATCTGTTTGTGCACAGAATCCTGCACCGGCAGCACTTTCAGAATTATGGATGGCTACAGAGGCAGCTTGGCTCAATATTTCTGCAGGGGACTTTCAACAACTTGTTGAGTCCAAGCTACATTGAATTTCTGCACTACACTGGTAAAAGGAGATCCAATGCAATATTAGGAGGTAACCCATTACTTTTGTCACTTCAGTGTATATTATAATGTGGTTAGCCTGGGCACCCTGTACTATAGTTTCTGATTCTGTTATGATTATCTACCAATTTACTAGTCAACTTCAATTAAGTTTTGCAGTTGCATTACAGATTTAAGCATTAGTTCACCTTGGACATCGGTTTCAAATTTTGCTGATGCTGTGGAAGATGCAAGTCCTGCTTCTCTTTTCGACATCACTGTGTGAGATAGTCAGTTTCCCCCGCAACTTTCAAGTGTAGAGTGACGTGTCCTTACCCTCCGTATCTGCCTCATAGCATCAAGGACAAATCATTGCTGATACAAATACTGGTTGATAAAACCTCAATTTCCTCTTGACACTTAAAAGTGCAGCTAGCCAGAGTAAAATGTATGCTTAGAAAAATGGCAGCATTTCTTTAATCTTGTATTTCTTATTTGCAGGGGAAACTAATACACACTTTAAATAGTTATACTTTCTGTTTTATATTTTTATTTGATGTTTGTATCTAAATATTTCAAATACTTCCCTCAGAAAAGGTACAGTGGGCAGTGCTGCTGTAATTACGAGACACAAGCTTCACTTGGTTGATGTGATTGCAGTATACACTCATTCATTCATACATTGTGCTGAGTGCATCATTTTGTTGCTACATTAGGTGGGAATGAGATACAACTTGTACATAAACAGAAAGATGATGGCAGTATTAACTATTGTAGGCAACAATTTATTTCTGCCATTTACACTCTAAAAGGCTATTACTGAACATATTGTTGAATTCGACAGAGCATTCAACTTGTGGAAAACGTAGCTAGAGTGGATAAGTAATTTCATGAGTTGTTAGTTGATAGTATTACCTCTACTCGTTATTTCATGTGTGAAAGTGTTTCTGGTGTTTTTCTTACCAGAACAGCATGACTGTCTAAAAATCTTAAGATGCCCTTTCTTTTGTAGGTGTATAGCTCCGAGGGTAGAATTTCATTCACATCGCAGACCCCGGGCGAGCATGTGATATGCCTGTATTCCAACAGCACTAGCTGGTTCAGTGGATCACAACTAGTAAGTAATGTGTAAATGGAGAAATAATGCAGTTCTTTTCTATCAAAACAAATTTCATACAGAGTGCATTTTTGTCTTTTCTTCTGCAACCTCTTGTACATACTTATAAGAAGGTTTCCAAAGTGCAGTAAATATACTACATTTTCATCACAATCTGATGTGTTTAATATATTGTAGCATAATAATATATCGGGCATTATATTCTGAGTAATGATACAAATATTGAAAGAATCTGACTGAAAATCAATACCTGCTTTAAAAATAAACAAGAGTATGTGACAATCATACCAGTCTGTGCACCACTATATTGACATTCTGATGATGATGTCAATACCTCTAAGAAAAATTATTGAATCTGATAAACAATAGCAAATCCAATAAAAATGATAAGAAGAATTTCAAGTGAAAGTAGGACAAACACTTTAGAATGAACATTCAGTGGGTAGCTTCAGATGTGACACCATAAATGACAGAGGTCATAAATGCATTTTATCAAACAGAGAAATTGTATGTTTTATAATGGTCCTAAACGACTGTAGAATTTCTAGGGTCATAGACTTTCAGGATGCAGAGTAAAGCTGAGATCAGAATTGTAGATTGTAGTATTTTTTGAAGAACAGGCAGATATGTCAGATTAAAAAAAATAACGACTTCAGCTTAGAAGAAAATGGAGGTTTTTCAGTCACACACAAAATAGGAAATTATTTAACAAAGGTACTATTGCAAATTACAAAATGTAGATATGAAGAAAGCAAAAGAAAAGATAATCTTAAACAAAAGAAGGCAACAATTAACCAGTTAGTGAGAGTTTCAAGCAAATGGTAATGGGGATACATACAGAATTACTGAGCAAGGTGGCATAGTAGTTAGCACACTGGACTTGCGTTCAGGATGACGATGGTTGAAACCCACATTCAGCCATCCAGATGTAGGTTTCCTGTGATTTCCCTAAATTGCTCCAGGAAGATGCCGGGATTGCTCCTTCCCCATCCTTGAGACCATCTGAGCTTGTGCTCTGTCTCTAATGACTTCTATGTTGATGGAATATTAAACCCAGTCTTCCTTCTTTCTACATACAGAACCAAACAAAGCTATTAGGAAATACACTGATGAGGCAAAATATTATGACCACCTGCTTAATAGCTTGTTTGTACATCTTTGGAACAAAATACATTGCCGATTCTATGTATCCGGGATCCAACAATTTGTTGGTAGCTTTGTGGAGGTATGTGGCATTACATGTCTAGGTACAGGTCGTGTAATCCACGTAAATAACAGGCTGCTGATTTGCTTGCATGGAGATGGTGACTGATAGTGACCCAGTTGCATTCCATAGGATTTACGTAAGGCAAGACATCAATGTGGGTTCATTACAATGCTCCTGAAACCACTGTAGCACGGTTCCTGGTCAGAGACATGGACGATTACACTGCTGAAAGATGACATTGCTGTCAGGGAAGACATCAAGCATAAACTCTTCGTTGATCCATTATGGACCATGGGACAACGGCTGGCATGTATTTCTTGATGCAATAATTTACCAACAACCATATGTATTGCAGAAATTTATTTTATGAGTTTCTTATGTGCTACCAGTTTCGGCATTACATTGATACCATCTTCAGGCCCCACACATCATAGTCGCAAAATCGCTATACACGGAAGGAGCCATATAACTGGATCTGTGAATCAAATTGTTATGCAACAGCTCTTGATGGCCAGGCGACACAGACTGAGGCGGTTTGCAAACATTGATGTTTGCGAACTGCCTCAGTCTGTGTCTGTGTCATATACCCACTCCTATGATTTGGTTGGACCTCTTATGTGACCCCAAGGAAAATGCTGATCTCACCATTCTCCATAACTATCTCAATTCGACATGCATCCTACACAGATAGGTTGAAAGTCAGTGACTGGGTTTTTCCAAGCACAGGGGGCAGGAGGAGCATTCTCTACCTAGTGCATGCAGTTCATGCTCTACAAATTTGGTCACTATATCGTGTGTCTATTGTTGAAGAGGGCCTTAAGGACCGAAAGCTATAATTGTGAGATTCTTTTTGTTGCGCCTATTTGCGACTCAGCACCTCTGCTATATTGTCAGGTATGATGTTGTGTGTTGAAAATTGTGTAATGCCTATCAGTTATTTGGATTTTAAAGTGAATTAATAAATGGCAGACTGCAACACATTTGGCATATTTTCAGAGAGATTGAAGTGTTCAGTTAAAGATGTGACCTGCAAGGCTTTGTGTCACACAGCTTTGAACCATGCTCATCTGTTGAATTGATACCAATATGAAAAAACTCTGTATGACTCATCATCATGTTTTTTGTTAAGCATGAGTATTTTACAAAGAAGCACAACAAACCAAAATGGGGACCGTTACAAGAAGTGTTCTTTGTATTATAAGGAGAAACTGTGTTTATCAGGAATTATCAAGCAAGTTATCCAAATTCTGAACTCTTTCACTGTACTTTACTATCAAATATTTTGGAGTCATGACATTTTCCTTGAACTGTTTTCATTAATGGAATTAGTCTTGACATACCAATAGCTGATTTCCTATACCATCATATAGACACCATGCTATAAAGCTCATTTCTTTTCTCTTTTTCCATTTGTTAAGAGGGTGCACCTAGACATACAGGTTGGAGAACATGCTGTGGACTACGCCAATGTTGCACAAAAGGAAAAGCTTTCTGAGATTCAGCTCAGAGTTCGTCAACTTCTTGATCAAGTTGAGCAGATAGCAAAAGAACAGAATTACCAAAGGGTGAGTTACTTTTACCAATTAAAATGAGCAGTTTTGTTGCCTTCTGTTGTTTCAGGTACTAAACATGTGGTGTTGAGTTATGGGTTGACAAAACTGTTGGATGGGGTCAATATATTATAATGTTACATTTTTATACATATAAAAAAATGAATTAGTGTTTAAGATGGCATGCAGCCGTAGAAATGAAATACAGATCCGAAACAAACAGTTCTACTTTCTTGTTATGATTTAATTTTCATCACAATCTAGCCAGTAATCTCAGTATGTGATTTTGTGTTATGGTAAATACTGGGTGTCTGGGTTAAACATACAATAATATAAAATGTAATGACTTGAGAAGTAATTTATTGGAGGTTTGCTTCCACATGTATGGTAACTCTAAATGTTTTCTGTTTGTTCGGCAATTGGTATCCTTGTGTGCATGTGTGTGGCTGCTTGCATCATGTAAATGCATGTCAGTAGCCATGTGGACTCCACAGCAGAAGGCATTCTGCAGCTTCCTCTTGTGGAACTAAAGTCTGTTACACAGTATGGACTGCGATCAACTAATGATGTCCTCATTTATGTAACAATCAAGAAATGGGACAAATGGCTTCAGGAAACTGGGAGTTTGCTTTCAATGTTGGCCACCATGCCAAACACAGAGTTCCAGAGCTTGCTATTGAATTAATCAGTACATATCCATCCAGCGGAGTCCTCATAAATCAATCTGACAAGCAAGTAAGCAGTTACAGTTATCTCATTTGAGAGCACACGATGTTGCCCATTAAAGGTTGTGCCTATAGGCATAAAAACTGCAACTTCATCACAAAATCAAGCCTGAGAAAGGCCAAGACAGAAGGCATTCAGGGAGGCAATTCTGGCAAAAATGCATGAAAGTGATTTCATCCATTTCTCAAATGAGGCTACATTGCACATTTCCAGCAAGGTAAACATGCACATTTTCCACATATGGGGAACTGAAACCCCCCCCCCCCCCCCCATCCCCTCTCCAGTGCGCAAACGTGACTGTCCGAAAGCGAATTTGCGGTGTGCGTTGTTGGAGGACAAGATTATAGGCCCCATTCTTTGTCGCAGAGCCTGCGGTTAATGCAATAACGTACATAGACATGTTGGAACTGTATGCTACACCACAACTTCCTCATGACATAATCTGTCAATAAGATGGCGCACTATGCCATTTTGCGAATGTTGAAGGATTTCTTGAATCATGAGTTTCCAGACAGCTGGATTGGCAGTTGTTATCAATCAGTTGCTTGGCTCCATAGAAGCCCAGACATTATGCCACTTGATTTTTTTCTGTGGGGTTTATCAGAATCGAGTGTACCAGACACCAGTTTGTGATTTACCATATCTGCACCATTGCACTTGTGTAGTTATTGCAAATGTTACACCAGCAATGTTGAAAAGCACTTGGAGAGAAGTGGTATACAGATTACATGTCTATTGTGCCACTAATTATGCTCATATCTAGGTGTATTACGTATGTAAAAAAACATATTGATTTACCATACATGCAGAAACGTACAATCAATAAATATATCAATTACTTCTCAAGTTATTACATTTTCTATTATTATGTGGTTCACCCAAGTACCTTGTTTAAGTTTTAGCAATAAGCACTAAGGTGCATATAACTTTCATTAGATGGGACTGACCAAATTATCGGACAACTAAATAAAGAATTTTTCCCAGCTTCATGATGTGTGATACAGAATTACTGCATATACTGGGCAAGTAGACAATACGCTGATAAGGCTAGTGCATAAGCATTCAAGTAATTTTGTATATAAAGCATGAATTGCGTAGTATCAGATGTAGAAAGCTCACAAGCCTTCACATTAAGACAACTCGCTCAAACATAGCCACCATCATCTCTGGGTCTTAAGGCCTGACACTTCGACCCTTACAAGGGTTTGTGTCAGCCTCAGTCTTAATGTCCGGAGACAGCAGTGGCCGTGTTTGTGTGTCTTATAATTACGTGAGTGTGTATGGTAATGTTTTGTTTGTAATGTTTGTAATGTTTGTTTGTAATGTTTGTTGTGTTTGTAATGAAGGACTTTGAAAGATGGATATTTCTGGCATTATTTTTCATTGTGACTGTCTGCGACTCAGTGCCCCCTCTATGTTGTGAGTAGCAATCTATCATTTCCATATTGTCAGGCAGCAGCAGCAGCCAGCTGAGACACACGCAGCAACAGGAAAGTAACTTTGTGACTTTTATGAGTTCCTAACTAGGAACGAATTTTGTAATGTCATCTGTATGCTTTAATAGTTTAGTTCCTTGAGTTTGTGCATGTTAATTTAATATTTAAATATGTCTGCTTGTGTCTGTATGTGTGGATGGATATGTGCGTGTGTGCGAGTGTATACCTGTCCTTTTTTCCCCCTAAGGTAAGTCTTTCCGCTCCCGGGATTGGAATGACTCCTTACCCTCTCCCTTAAAACCCACTTCCTTCCGTCTTCCCCTCTCCTTCCCTCTTTCCTGATGAGGCAACAGTTTGTTGCGAAAGCTTGAATTTTGTGTGTGTGTTTGTGTTTGTTTGTGTGTCTATCGACCTGCCAGCGCTTTTGTTCGGTAAGTCACCTCATCTTTGTTTTTATATTTAATTTAATATTTAATAGCCAAAGTTCTCGCGTTTTCGTTTGCATCAGAAAGTAAACCAATTTTGTCACATTTTAGAAGTTCCTACTCAGGGGCAAATTATTTAGTTTCACCTGAGTGCTTCGGTAGTTAGGTTTTTGAATCTCTGCGTATTGATCTAATTTATTAGACACAGCTTTGCATTTCCATCAGTGTCTACAGTAGAGTTGCTCTGCAGGTGTCGATAGTCCATTTATCTGCATAGTTTAGTTTTTCACGGTCTTTAGTATGGATGGGGACTGCGATTGTTGTCTGCAGATGAGAGCCGAGTTGGTGACACTTGTTCACAGCTCCAGTCTGTGATGGCTATGGTTACACAGCTTGAGGCTGCAGTGGATGGGCACAACTGTTGTGGGCTGGCTGTGGGGATCCAAATGACATCCAGCATTTCTGAGTCCTCCGATTGGTCTTCACCGGTAGCCAGCTCAGTTATTGCTCGCACTGAGGTCAACCTCTCACCTGTGGTCAAATGGGAGGTCATCCCGGGGCCCAGCAGGTTACAAAATACTTCCCAGGTGGCCGCATGTAAGGCCTCCTCGGTTTGTCTGACAAACAAGTTCCAGGTGCTGTCTGTGGCTGACACTGTTGCTGAGCCAGATGTTGTCACTTGTCCCTGTTTCAGAGGACAATCACAGAGGGTGGGATTATTGATAGTTGGGAGCTCCACTATTAGGTGCGTTATGGACATGGCTGCTAAGAAGGGAAAGAAAACCACTGTGCACTCCGTGTGCATACCGGGTGGAGTCATTCCAGATGTGGAATGGGTCCTCTCAAATGCCATGAAGAGCACAGGGTGTAGCCAACTGCAGGTGGTGGCTCACGTTGGTACCAATGATGTGTGTCACTTTCGATCAGAAGAGATTCTTTCTGGTTTTGAGCAACTAACAGAAGTGGTAAAGACTGCCAGTCTTGCTTGCAAGATGAAAGCAGAGCTGACAATTTGCAGCATAGTCGACAGGACCAGGACCGAAGCGCCTCTGATACAGAGTTCTGCTGAATAGGTCAGGTGGCCACTATATGCAGGAGGTGGCTACACAGGTAGCAGGTGCTGTGTTTTGAGGACTGGGCAGTTTTCTAGGTTAGAGGGTCTCGGAAAAACACAAGAAGGGCTTCATTCACAAAGGATGCAGCCTGAACACAGGAAAAACGTAGATACAGGAACCGTTGGTATAACAGTTGTAAATTGTTGTAGCTGTGTTGGGAAAGTACCAGAGCTCCAAGCGCTAATAGAAATCACTGATGCTGAAACCATTATAGGCACTGAGAGCTGGCTAAAGCTGGCGATAAGCTCGGCTAAAATTTTTGCGAAGATCCTATCGGTGTTCCAAAAGGATAGGCTAAACATGGTTGGCGGTGGTGTGTGTGTTGCTGTTAGAAGTAGTTTATTATGTCATGAAATTGAAGTAGATAGTTCCTGTGAGTTAGTATGGGCAGAGGTTATTGTTGGCAACCGGAATAAAATAATAATAGGATCCTTTTACTGATCTCCCACTTCAGAAGATACAGTTGCTGAAAGATTCAAAGAAAACTTGATTGATTTCAAACATGTACTCGACTCATATAATTATAGTTGGTGGTGACTTTAATTTACCCATGATATGTTGGTAAAAATACATGTTTAATTCTGGAGGTACGCATAAAACATCATCCGGAGTTGTGCTAAATGTATTCTCTGAAAATTTTTTAGAACAGTTAGTTCATGAGCTCATGCAAATAGCAAATGGTTGTGAAAACACTTGACCTCTTAACAACAAATAATCCTGAGTTAATAACAAGCATCAAAATGGATACAGGGATTAGTGAACACAGGGTTGTCATAGCGAGATTGAATATTGTAACCCCCCAAGTTTTCCAAAAATAAACGAAAAATATACTTATTCAAAAAAGCAAATAAAAATTACTTGGTGCCTTCCTGAGAGACACACTCTACTTCTTCCGAATTAATAATACAAGTGTAGACCAGATGTGGCTTGAATTCAAAGAAATAGTACCAGCAGCAATTGAGAGGTTTATACTAAATAAATTAGCAAACGACAGAGCTGATCCTCCTTGGTACACAAAACAAGTCAGAACACTGTTGCAGAAACAAAGAAACAAACATGCCAAATTTAAACAGACACAAAATCCCCAAGATTGGCGATCTTTTACAGAAGCTCAAAATTTAGCGTGGACTTCAATGCGAGATGCTTATAATTGTTTCCGCAATGAAACTTGCCTTGAAACCTGGCAGAAAATCCAAAGAGATTTTGGTCGTATGTGAAGTATGTTAGCAGCAATAAACAATCAATGCCTTCTCTGTGCGATAGCAATGGAGATGCTATCGAAGACAGTGCTGCCAAAGTAGAGTTACTAAACACAGCCTTCCAATGCCTTCACAAAAGAAGACAAACTAAATATTCCAGAATTTGAATCAAGAACAGCTGCCAACATGAGTAACATAGAAGTAAATATCCTCGGAGTAGTGAAGCAACTAAAATCACTTAATAAAAGCAAGTCTTCTGGTCCAGACTGTATACCAATTAGGTTCCTTTCGGAGTATGCTGATGCGTTAGCTCCATACTTAACAATCATATACAACTGTTCGCTCGACGAAAGATACGTACCCAAATACTGGAAAGTTGCACAGGCCGCATCAATATTCAAGAAAGGTATTAGGAGTAATCCAATAAATTACAGGCCTATATCATTAATGTCAATATGCAGCAGGATTTTGGAACATACATTGTGTTTGAACATTATGAATTACTTCGAAGGAAAAAAAAAGTCGATTGACACACAGTCAACATGGATTTAGGCAACATCATTCTTTTGAAACACAACTAGCTCTGTATTCCCATGATGTGTTGAGTGCTATTAACAAGGTATATCAGATTGATTCCATATTTCTGGATGGCTTTTTACACTGTACCACACAAACGACTTGTAGTGAAATTTTGTGCTTATGGAATATCGTCTCAGTTACGTGATTTCCTATCAGAGAGGTCACAGTTCGTAGTAATTGACGGAAAGTCATCGAGTAAAACAGAAGTGCCTTCTGGCGTTCCCCAATATGGTGTTACAGGCCATTTGCTGTACCTTATCTGTACACACGATTTGGGAGACAATCTGAGCAGTCGTCTTAGGTTGTTTGCAGATGACGCTGTCATTTATTGACTAATAAAGTCATCAGAAGATCAAAACAATTTAGAAAAGATGGTGCGAAAATTGGCAGTTGTCCCTAAATAATGAAAAGTGAGGATCATCCACACGAGTGCTAAAAGGAATCCGTTAAACTTCGGTTACATGATAAATCAGTCACATCTAAAGGCCATAAATTCAACTAAATAAATAGGAATTATGGTTATGAACAACTTAAAATGGAAGGAACACACAGAAAATGTTCTGGGGAAAGCTAACCAAAGACTGCATTTTATTGGCAGGACACTTAGAAAATGTAGCAGATCTACTAAGGAGACTGCCTACACTGAGCTTGTCCGTCCTCTTTTAGAATACTGCTGTGTGGTGTGGGATTCTTACCTGCTAGGATTGACGTAGTACATTGAAAAAGTTCAAAGAAGGGCAGCACATTTTGTATTATTGCAAAATATGGGAGAGAGAGTCACTGAAATGATACAGGATTTGGGCTGGACATCATTAAAAGAAAGGTGTTTTTCATTGCTACGGAATCTTCTCACGAAATTCCAATCATCAACATTCTCCTCCAAATGCAAAAATATTTTGTTGACACCGACCTACATAGGGAGAAACGATCAGCATGATAAAATAAGGTTATTCAGTGCTTGTATGGAAATATACAGGTGTTAGTTCTTTCCACGCACTATACAAGATTGGAATAATAAGAGAATTGTGAAGAGGGTTCGATGAACCCTCTGCTGGGCACTTAAATGTGATTTGCAGAATATCCATGTAGGATGTAGACGTTGGTATTCCATATGAACTTCAGTTGTTTGAACCGTGAATTGCCGGAAAGTTGTACAAATGCTGATAGCACATCAAAGGTATTGTTACTTCTTGCGTCGCACAGCTGTGATTCCAACATATTTTGTGGGGTTCAGAATTACAATTTGACCTTTTACTATCTTGGAATCTTTGTGAAATTAGGAAACTTCATTTCACCGTGTTCTCCAGTATAGTTCCCTAGACCAAATATTGATGAATTTTTAAATTTATGTTTTGTGAGCAGTCTCTGATGTGGGAATAGTAAAGTTAGTATGGGATGTGGGGATAGTAAAACTGAGGCATTACAGATCATTTCCAGGAAACAAAAACTATAAACAGTTCCAAGAAAACACTGCCCCACACTTGTATTATATAGGTTAGTGTTCAGCAGTATCACTTTTTCCTGTACACACGTCAAAGGCCTCAATTTAAGCATTAGTTCTTAACGAAGTGATTTTCATATTGGACTTCCTCAGAGTAATTTTTTGCAGTTTACAGATTAGTGTTAATCATAATTGCTTCACATGTTGAATGAAATTACTGTTTATTGAAGGATGCTGTTTGCCATAAATGATAGTTCTGTTTTGTGTACAGTGTTTTGTATTTATAATATCTATTCCATAAGCCACCTTATGATGTGTAGTAAAAGCACTTCTGTTACCACTATCTTCCCCCTCTTTCCTAATCCATTTAAAAATGGTGTAGGGGAATAATGATTGTCAGTAGAGCTCTCCATGTGACATCCAATATCATCATGATCACTGTGGCAGATCTATGTGGGAGGAAGTAATAAGTTATGTACATTGCATCACAGCAATAGTGTTAAGTCACACAGAGCGAATTAAGTAAGTATGGTTTTGTTAAGTGTGTTTCAGTAGTTCTGTGCCAATATATACATTATATGAAAAAAATTGAATGACCTGTAGTGGGGTCATCTTATTTTTCCTGTTTGTGGGAGCTGCTGGTGACAGATGTTGACTTTGGGATCAACTGCAATATGTTAGAGCGAGCAATATCTATTTTATGAAAAACTGTGTGCATCAAACTGTTTCACAAATTACACGTGCATCACAATTTTGTCTAATTATCTGTTTCTAATGGATCTCATGGCATTGTTTCACAAGACAATGAAATGAATGACTGAAGATCAAACTGAATCCATTTTTCTTGTTGGTCTGTCAGTTTGTTGATATCTGACAGGAAGTGCAACGCTACATTAAGTTTTGGTAAAGATCACTGGTGGAAGAATTATTTGTAACTGTATAGTGCCTCTAAGAAAATGAGACATGTGTTTATCTCTTGAGAGTGTCTCTGATTCCTTGCTTTATATGAATAGCAGTGTAACTAAAGCCAGTGATTCACTATGTAGTAGTAGTAGTAGTAGTATTAGTAGTAGTGGACAGGCTTCTGAGCTACAACTTGTACCCAGTGAATGAACTTACTGTTCAACATTGAAATGATATCTTGGAAGCAAGCACACATCAGCATATCATTGTAGATGTAACATGTCAATTTTGTTTCTTATGTAACTTACAGTTTCGTGAAGAGAGATTCCGCCAAACAAGTGAGAGCACCAGTCAGCGAGTTCTTTGGTGGTCGATCACACAGACAGTCATTTTGCTCGCAATGGGGGCTTGGCAAATGCGCCATTTGAAGAGTTTCTTTGAAGCCAAGAAACTTGTATAAATCTGTGCTGGTTGCAAGTGACACCTTAGTTGTGCATGGCCAGAAGTGTAAATAACATTTGAACATTTTGCAGAGTGAACACAATGTTATTTTCATATGGTGTAAAATTTACATGAGTATTTATTTGCTGTTGATATAAATTTGGATTAAAAAATAAAAATCTTAAATTTGTTTACAGTTAATTTTCAGAAGGTAACTTATAATGTAAGACATCTAAATACTCGTTGCCTCTCCTCCTACTTTCTCACCCTTCCCCCGTCTCCTTTCTTCTGTCCCTCCCTCTTTCACAGTCTCTCTTCGTGCGTTCTTTTTATTTTGATATTGTTTGCATTAAAAAAATTAAAAGATCTTTTGTTGTTAACCATGTCTGTGTGTGTAATATGTGGACTTCATTGTTAATGTAAAATAACTGAGTGATTGTGACAATTTTTATATTGAAGATAAATTTGTTTTGTCTTTCTGAGTGGAAAAATGGCTATAAGGTTATTGTGCAGTTGCGAATCAGAACAAAGACTGTAAAGAGCTTGTTTAAATAAAGAAGCTTTATTAAAATAAAGGAGAATTTCACTACAAAAATTTTTATATGTAGAGTAGTCTGCTTATTGATAACAGAGGTTCTTACAATATTGTAATTATTCAGTGTGTGCAGTTACACAATATGAATATTTGTAAAATTAAGGGCAAAAAATGAGATCTGCATTCATTGGTAATAAAAAAGTGAAAACTGATTTAGCTGACAGAAAAACATAAACTCAAAGCTCTCCTTCCATTCTGCAGTTCTACTTAACGCGATAGGGTATTTGCTAGACAAGTATGCCCACACTGAAACTCAACAAATTGTTTCATTGAGTGAAGGAAGGTCTTGGTTGTAGGGTACCAGTTGTACGGAGCTAGCTTGTGAATGGGTGAAAAGTACACGTGAAAGACGATCCACACAGTGTCCGAACAGTGGCATGGTACAAATTCAGAAATTTTGAAATCAACAATAGCGAAATGTAGCTTTAAAAATGGCATAATGAGCTCACTGGAAAAGTTAGTAGTTTTCTTCTTAAAAGAGCACACTGGTTACTTAGAGTGCTGTAAATGGTGTAGAAGGTACTAGCATCATATGACTGTGAAGTGGTGTGCATGTGCCAGTCGACTACATGGAATCAACATAGTAAGGTAGGTAGTGTTGAGACGTGACGGAATGACACAAAGGAGATATTTTGTGTGGATATGCCCATAACTGTACTGTGAATGAAGTTGTCCAATTTGTTGGTGTATCATTGCAGACTGTCCAATGTGTCAACAAGCAAAGGTGTACTGCTCAACAGCCATATGATTGTGTAATAATAGTGATAGTAAAAACATGATAACTGACAGGGACCAGAGACAGATTTTATTCCTTGTCAGTGGCAATCAGTTTTGTTTGTGACGAGAACTGCATGTGCCCCCCCCCCCCCTCCCCCCCTCCCACACACACACACACTCACACAAACAGAAATTATCAACAGCTGGTTATAAATTCTGTGCTGTCAACAGCAAATGCAACAACATGTGCCTTTGGGTGAGATCGAACCGCCAAGTTAGCTTATCAGAGTGCCATGTCAGCCCAGTCAAAGCACCATGAGATCCAAGACCCTTTATGTATATTCCTTGTTTTAATACACTGATGTTTGAAATTGCAACTGCTTTTCACCACTTAGTTATTCAGATATATTGCCCACATTCAGGAATATATGTCTTAGTTCCGCAAAGAATTGACATTTGGCTTGTTTGATAATGATGAATTTTGGTGGCCAGCAAAAAGGAGATTAAATAATATCTGAGCACAATTTGGATGTCACCACAGTGAATATGTACAGGTCGCAAATTTTGGCCTCGCCCCTTGGTGATCGGTTGTAGTCTGCTGACTTCATGCTGCTTCGGAATGTTTATGCTTACTACCCACCTTCACTACATAACACTATTGTGGCCTGTAGATGTAAGTAGCCATTGTGAATATACTGTTGATCCATGTGTGGTGTTGAGCCTAGTGACTACGCTGTTGAGTGTAATGATTTTTATTATTATTATTTGCAAAAATGAGTGAGGAGGCTGTACCTGGTCCTTCTGATGACTCTCCATTGATTTTCATATAACTTCTATGATGAATTAATCCATTATATGTTCGTTTCTTTTATAAGTTATAAGCTGACTGCTCTGTGAGAAGGAGATGGGGCTTGTACCAGCAGCCAATTTGCAATGAGCTGTCCCTAGGTTCCACTCTCTCAGCATCCATAGGTCAGGGGCCGAGTAAAAGTGTGCAATCTTTACCTATTTTCATGAACGCTCAGGCGCTATTGCAACTTAAGTGATCCCGTAAATTATCCAATCGCAGTCTGATAGATGATTTTAGGGTTATCTGGGACAATAGATGAAACATAACAACCAACATCTTCAGAGCATGGTAGTTCTGTAGGATCTAATTATCAATGACTGGCTCCAGATGGTTGTGGATTACCTGAAGAAACTCATGCACTTGATATCCTGTAGAATTGAGGGCATTGTCAGGACTAGAGTTGATATTACACCGTACTAGTAGATGTCTCCTGACGGTGACTAATTTTTTGTCCATTGTGTTTACCAGCTTTTGATATGACAAGTTGTGTTTCATTGTAATTATTGTAACTCACAACATAAAAAATAGTGAGATGACATGTCCACAACAAGTATATTTAACTCTCTCACAGGACAATAGTCTACTAGGGAAACAATGTTTGGTGTAGCAATGTGGCAAGACAGCCCAGTTGTAGATAGTGTAGTAAATAGCATGATGCAAGATAGCAAGTTGAGGGTGATCGCATAGCATACACAGATGGCGTGCTGCGGGTGGCACTGAGAGGTCTCTGCATAGCTGAGCTGCATTGTCTGGTGGCCATGCTTCGCAATAGTGACTGTCACGTCATATGTAGCTCTTGTGTGACATCAGAGATGTTGGTTGGTGCCCGACATCTAGGTGGTAGGCCAGTGAGTTACTGTATCTCTCCTTCCATGAGGAAGCAGCAAACCGCATCTCGCTGAGTTGACACCCAGCAAGGTGTCAGGTAGAACTCCAGACCAGGCTGATGTCTATCAAAATGTTGGACGCCCCTTCAGTTTTACTAGTTCCTGGTCAGCGTAGATGGGAGTGTAAAGCTGCAAAATCCTTGCCCTGACACTGCAGTTGGAATTGTGGTCGCTTTGACTAATAGCAGAGGTCAATCTGTATTGGGTCCTGGCATGGATCCTGCAGAGGCAGGAGCGGGGCTGGTACCACATCCTGATCTTCTCCCAGCATCTGGTTTATCTCAGGTGACCTATAAACTAAGGGAGATGGCAGTGTGGTGGGATTGATGAATAGGGCTAAGAAACAGAGGTCAGGAATAGATCGGGAGCAGGAGGAGAGATAGCAGAGGGTCCAGCAGAAGAGAAACAGAAGGTGGCATTGCCACAATGTATTTCACCCAGAGGTGGCAACAGCTGGATCCACTGCTGCAGATGGAGCTGATCTTCATGGTGTGTCCCCATCTGGACTCTGGCTTGAGTGAACACATGGCATCCCTGCTGTTGCTGGATAACTGACAGAATCTATTTGTCCTGGCATCTGAAGCACCTAACCCAGACACGGGTGCCCACCTGGAGGTGTGGAGACAGCGCTACAGCCAGACCCACAGGCATTGGCAGCATGAGATGGAGGAATGTGCTGGGATGAGTTCCTCATCCATAGAAGTGTCAGCCAGATATTTCTTCATCTGTATCCTAAAAGTATGCAGGAGTCTTTCGCCCTCCTCATTTGATTCAGTAGAAATGTGGAGACAGCAGGTGTTGAATGCCATTACTGCAGCAGAATGCGCCAAAAACCTGGAAGTCCTCTCAGTTAGCTTTGCCAGAGGGAGATCAATGGCTTATGATCAATAATGAGGTGAAAGTTTATTCTGTATAGGAATACATGGAATTCTGTCAGCACATAGATGATCGTGTGTGTCATTGAGCATCTCTGACGCAAATGGAATCAGATGTTCAGAGACTTCCATGTCTCTGTGTGCCACGACATTCCCCAGGCCCTGTTCAGAGGCATCCACCGCTATGTCTCCTCCTCGTAG
The DNA here is from genome assembly GCF_021461395.2 of Schistocerca americana. Lineage (NCBI taxonomy): Eukaryota > Metazoa > Arthropoda > Insecta > Orthoptera > Acrididae > Schistocerca > Schistocerca americana. Next base: position 568,093,428 of record NC_060119.1, on the reverse strand, counting down.
TATGGCAATAGTCAACCATGAATTCCCACTAACTACCTCTGTAGTAGTGCAAGAAAAATTAATCTTACACCCTACAAAAGTAATAGGTCCTCCTAGTAGTTGCTGTTGTGCTGTAGGTTTTGGTGTAACATCAAAACTGTCTACATTCTTGTAAACTGGTAGTAGATTCTTCCTTGAATATCTTCTGCGACGGTAAGGCATGGCTGTGTGTACGGTGCGGCTGCCTTGAGTCGAATGAACATGCTGTTGCCTCACGAGAGAGACTGTGCCCCCTCCAGCGGATGTCGTTACTGATAAGAAAGCCCCAGTAGCCAATCAGCGAGCGCCGGAAGGGCGTCGCCGCACCGGAAGCGAGCAATAACTGCGGATCGCGCTCTGTTAAAACTAGAGCGCGATCCTGCGGGGCCCTGATGGCAGCGAGTGGAACTCGTTTCAAGGTCACCCACATGGCGCAGCGTTGCGCAACTGCAACACAGCCACTGCGTTTTTGCCCAGTTGAAATGTGGCAAGACATGGTACTGATAGGAGGGTCTGTTTCAGAGTCTTGAACACCTGTTGACAAGCCTCTAACCATTCAAAAGGCACTATCTTCTTCTGTAGGTCACTGAGGGGGTATGCAATTGATGCCATGCTGAGAATAAGCTTTCTGTAATAGATTGTTTTTCCCAAGAAGGACCTGAACTATTTTAAATTTGTGGGGCGAAGAAATGCAGTGACAGCTTTGACCAGCTTCTGTGTGGGCTTAATACCTCCATGAGAGATGATGTGTCCTATGTTGAAAAAAGAAAATATTTTTGAGATTGCATTTGAGGTCTGCAGGGTGTGGAACAGTATATGCAAGTTCCCTAAGTGTTCTTCCATTGTGGCTCCCCTCACCACAGACTAAGCATATGGAACGATATAATTCATGTGGCATGATGAGTACCAGTACTTTCAGTGATTTCTCATACAGGGGTAGATGTGAGCTTTGAAGTGATCGACCTTTGAATGTACTGGCCTCCCGCAAGTGCAAGGGAACACTTGTTTGGTTTCAGAATGGGATACATATCAGTCTCTGACTGAAAACTGACCGTAACCTTAAAGTCTCCACACAGGATTGGTTTCATTGACATTTTTTTCACAATAACAAAAGGTGTTACCCACTCATATGTAGATATGGGTTCAATGACGTCCAAAGGCTTTGAATTTATCTAGCTAATTCTTTATGGAATCCCGCAGTGTGAGGGGCATGGGTCATGCACAGAAGAAGCGAGGATGTGCCGAGTTCTTTAATGTAATGGGTGCCATAAAGTTCTTCGCTTTCCCTAGACTGTAAGAGAAAAAGCCAGGGTTTCCAATTGTCTAAACAGTACTTGTTCCGAGACCAGGTGGACTGATTAATGGGTGATAAGTCCGAAAGCAGAAAAATCATCAAGATTGAATAGATTCTCAGTATCCATTCCATGAATCACAGAGAAGGTGAGGTGTCATATGCATTTTTCTACATTGTCCTGATTCTGAATTGTCCTTTGAATGGAACAAGTTGTTGTTATATACCACCAAATGGCAAGCTGTGGATTGAAGGGGTGGCACTCTATAATTTCGAGAAATGTTTGAGAGAGTAACAGGGATATAGAGGCATCAGTGTCAACATGTAGCTGAGTTTGTTTGTTGTGCAAAGTGAGCCTGATGAACCATTTCTTACAAGGGAACCTCCCCATCACACCCCCCTCAGATTTAGTTATAACTTGGCACAGTGGATAGGCCTTGAAAAACTGAACACAGATCAAAGCGAGAAAACAGGAAGAAGTTGTGTGGAACTATGAAAAAATTAAGCAAAATATACAAACTGAGTAGTCCATGCGCAAGATAGGCAATATCAAGGATAGCGTAAGTTCAGGAGCGCCGTGGTCCTGTGGTTAGCGTGAGCAGCTGCGGAACGAGAGGTGCTTGGTTCAAGTATTCCCTCGAGTGAACAGTTTACTTTCTCTATTTTCGCAAAGTTACGATCTCTCCGTTCGTTCATCGACGTCTCTGTTCACTGAATAAGTTTAGTATCTGTTTTGCGACCGCACCGCAAAACCGTGCAATTATTAGACGAAAGGACGTGCCTCTTCAATGGGAACCGAAAACATTTGATCGCAAGGTCATAGGTCAACCGATTCCTCCACAGGAAAACACGTCTGATATATTCTATACGACACTCGTGACGGCATGTGTGTCACATGACAGGAATATGTTGTCGACCTACCTAACTTGTACACTTGGCGAATGGGTAAAAAGATTCTTCTACCTTGCCCGGTTTAGGTTTTCTTATGGATGGGATAATCACTCCCAAAAAAGTGATGAAAACATAAGAGTTTGTCACATAAACTGCAACAAATGAATGCAACAGTTTCACAGTCTCTCTGTTTTCCCTGTGCTCTGTCAAAACATATGTTTTTAACGTTTTCAAATTTTTCCGTGTGTAGACCGTCAAATCCTGGTTGTGTCTAAGCAAATCTGAACATGTCCTGGAATTTTGGAGAGCGAAGTTGATTTGTGTGAGTGCCTGAACTTTGATAATTGTCTGAAAATAAAAAATTAAATTTTTCACTCGGGGGAAGACTTGAACCAAGGACCTCTCGTTCCGCAGCTGCTCACGCTAACCACGCGACCACGGTGCTCCTGAGCTCACACGATCCCTGATGTTACTTATCTTGCGCATGGACTATTTAATTTGTATATTTTGCTTATTTTTTTCATAGTTCTTCACAACTTCTTCCTGTTTTCTCGATTGATCTGTGTTCAGTTTTTCAAGCCCTACCCACTGTGCCAACTTATAACTAAATATGAGGGGGGTGCGATGGGAAGGTTCCCTTGTTAGTGCCACCACTGTGGTGTGAGACTCCTTTGAAATTACATTAATACTGATTAGGTCCTGTCGAGGTGAATGTTCTTCATCCTGCAGGCAGGTGTAAGATATCCTTCCTTCTGATATACCTAGCACTGTGTGAAGCTTTCGGGACAGTCCTCTCTGATGTGTTTGAGAACAGTCTGGGCATGGTGGAAACGAGCACTGGTTGGGGTGGGGATAGGGGGCAAGACTTCTATCCTTGTTTATTACATAGAGCTGGAGTGCACTTGTGTTTGCACTCTACTGTTGCTGCATTGGCTGTTTTGGCGAAGTTGGTTCACTCTCCTGGGTACAACATGAGACGCACTACTTCACCTGGTATTCTAATCTATGGCTTATGGCCTGGGAAAGTTGGAAGGATTGGGCTCATTTTGAAACACCCTCCAAAATAAGGTCCTCCTCATGTGGATCCGCCTGAATGATTGTCCTCCTAATGATTACATCTGCATACAATTCTTTATATACTGTAGTCACAAAAGGGCTTTTCCAACTGAGTCCCTGTAGTTCAGCCTCCAATGCACCATAGGTTTTAACTAATTAGGCTATTTATGACTGATAAAATTCCACAGGGGATGCATCGATATGACAATGTTCTGAAAGTAGATAGTTGATAGAGCACACACTTCATCAAGTGCAAGGGGCGCCAGTTCTGTGAGAGGGGAAAGTTTCCTTAAAAGCTGGTATGTACTGGGCAGGATCTGTGATAGCCATGTGCAGGACAGGTACAGTACAGTTCTAGCTAGGATAGTAAATAGCAAAGTGGCCGAGAGCAGACTGAGGGCGATCGCTGGGTGGCAAACGCATATGTAGACAGCATTCCACAAGTGGCCCTGGGAGGCACCTGCACAGCCATCATGTATGGTGTCTCTCCCTGGTAGCCATGATTCTTAATAGTGGACACAGAATGACTTTTGCGTTGTATAAGGGGCTTTCAAATGAAACCCGGTCACTAGTAATGATTTTATTAACTCAAAAATGTAGTTATACACAGTACACAAACTCAAAAATAGTCACCAAAACTGTTGGCACATTTATTCCACTGTGACAGTAGCCGGTTGATTCCATCCTTGAAGAAGCTAGTAGGCTGCTGTCGGATCCAGACCTGGACCCAGTCACACACTTTGTCGTCCGTTGCGTATCGATGTCTGCGATTAGCTTGTTTTAGAGGTCCAAACACGTGAAAATCACACAGTGAAATGTCAGGATTGTATGATGGATGTTCCAGCGTTTCCCACCGAAACTGCTGCAATGTTGTCTTCACTGCAATGTCCATGTGTGGGTGGGCATTATCATGTAGGAGGATAACGCCACTGGACAACATGCATCAGCATTTCGATTTGATGGCTCATCTAAGGTTCTGTAAAGTGGCTTGATAACACTGGGCATTGAGGGTAGTTCCCCGTTCCAGGAGCTCGACAAGCAGTATGCCCTTGACATCATGACCTTACCAGATCTGGTGTGCACGGCCTTTGATTTCTTTGGAGGTGGTGAAGTCGCATGTTCCCATGGCTTGCTCTGACGATTGCTCTCTGGTTCAAAATAGTAACACCATGTTCCATCACCTGTGACAATACACGAGAGAGAGCCATATTCCTCCTCAACATTGGTGCCATTCGAGTACTGCGCTGTTCAGCAGTCAGTTGCGCACAGATTTTTCGAAAGTTCAAGTGTTGTTGCATTACGGATACCCATTAACCGATGGATTTCATCCACGGTGATTCTGCAATTGTCCAAGACTAAAGCATTCACTTCTGCAACCGTTTGCGATGTGATGATACAATGAGCCTGCCCAGGATGAGCATAGTCTTCCAGTGACTCGTGGCCCTCAAGGAATCATTTGCACCATTCCACAACACTTGAATGACACGGACTGTACTCACTGTACACAGCCTTCATTCGTCGATACATTTCACGGCCTCCAACTCCCTCCACCACCAAGAGTTGAATCACTCTTTGTTGTTCCTGCTTACTTGCCTGCTTGTTCGGTAGTGGACGATAACTTGTGTGGCCACTTTCTTTATGGCGTGAGATCACACTGGCGCTATGCAACATCAAATGGTGCAAATCATCTCTCTACCAACAGATGGTGCCAGCACACTTGCAGTTAAGTGGTGCCATCTTAGATGTAAGGCAAAGGTAGACGCACTGACCAGGTTTCATTTGAATGAACGTCATATGTGCTAGTCATGCAACGATGGCTGACTTTAGATGGTGCCTAAGGTGTAGGTGGCAGCCAGTGTGTTAGAACATAATTAAACAGTCTGATATAAAGGATATAAACAGGAGACGAGGTACTGGCTGAATTAAAGCTGTGAGGACGGGGCGTGAGTCGTGCTTGGGTAGCTCAGTCGGTAGAGCACTTGCCCGCGAAAGGCAAAGGTCCCGAGTTTGAGTCTCGGTCTGCCACACAGTTTTAATCTGCCAGGAAGTTTGATATAAACAGATGTTTTCACAGAGTTCGATAACATTTTTGTTGTTTTGCTGCATGTCTTCATTGTGATATGTATGTATTTTTTCTTTCATGACTCATTACAGTATCACTTCTTCATTTTTTTTAAGAGTTGACGAATACATTTGAATGGCTAAATAACAGCATTTTAATTACCATATTTTACAGTCTTATGATCTGTTTATGGCATGTACAATGCGGTAAAAGGCAGTACTAGCACATTTGTTTTTCTGCTTCTTGGTGCTATTATCTTTTCTTTATGATGAGAATGGTATTGTATGCTGCTGGCTAGGAAACTGACGGTAGTATTTCTTGGTAGAGACCATATTGAACCATCAGTGTAAGATTTGACACTCAAAGCAATTACTATTTGAAGCATAAACAAGGTGTGCGCAATTTAAATCTATTTCCGAGAGACTAAAACAATAAAATCATAATGGACAAAACCAATCAGTATTAGTTTGAAAGGAGACAGATACTGCTGTTTGTAACAATTAGATGTTACTGTTACATGTTAAGGAAGAACCTTAAATCAGTCACTGCTTCTTTGATGTAGCTAGAGTGCAGTACTGTATTTCGCTGTTTTATGTGAGTCATTTTATGTAAATGTTGTGTGGCTTATCGTAGAGAACTAGATTTCAAGAATTGTTTAGAGGCAAAGAGGCACTGTAATTTATTTTTTACCTGTTAGAACAATTTGGGTTGGACCAACCTTTTGTGATTACTAATAGATGTGCCATATTAAACCAAGTTAGGGCTCACCTGAACTAGATTCACGAGCCAAGGGACGTATATTTCCTGTTCATTTAAGGATGCAATAAGTGTTTGGAATTACACTGCTCACCACTAAAATTGCAACACAACGAAGATGGCAACAAATATCAGATTAGTGTGAAGCATACGATCCAAGGAGTATGAAAGGTGCCAGAGTGCATTTGTCACTGTCTTACGAAATCAGTGATGTGATGCTATGGACTGTCATTGTGTAACAACATGACCACTTGTGGTTTGGATAGCTGGTAATTTGGACAGCAGACATAGTATTTTTCTGATGTAATGAGGTGGCTTATTATAGAGGTCACTGTGACATTATTTTTCTATAGGATAATACAAGACTTCACCTTTCCCATTACTGTCCTGACTTACCTTGGTACAGCAGGAATCCGACTGTAAAATAAAACTTAATTAATTAAGAAATACCTTTTATGTAATGTCACTTAATACGCAAGTTGAACATTAAAACTGCTAATAGTAGGAAGGATAGAAAATAATTAAATTTTATTTATTGGACATACACAGTATAGTACAAGAAATAGTTGATTAAATTTGGGGGTACGCATGTACAAATTCAGAACACGCAGCTGTAACATCTGGCAGCAACAGTGGATCTAATGCTTCTAGGCACGGAGTTGAACGGAGCTTGGATGACAGATACGGGTACATAATTTCAACTCTGTACCAGAATTAATCTATTGTAGTGGTGAGCACGTGGTGCCATGCAGTCTCTTGACAAGTCTTCAAAAGATGTTTTCAGTCGTATATGTGCTGGTGTACTGAGTGACAACATGCACTCCTATTTCATTTTTATTTAATTTTCATTGTTCTTGTGTTGATTTTTATTATTGTAGTAACCAAGTAATACACAAAACTGATCCAACCTTTATTCATAATCTATTAACTATAATGAAATAGCTTCTCGGGACTCCACAAGACATAGTACACTGATGTGAGAGATACAAACTAGAATAACTCAGAGAGAGAGATCAGTTGGTGCTTCTCCCCTCCCCCTCCCCCCTCTCACACACACACTCACACACACACACACACACACACACACACACACACACACACACACACACACACGCGCACATACCGGATGATCAAAACGTCAGTATAAATTTGAAAACTTGATAAACCACAGAATAATGTAGATAGAGAGGTAAAAATTGACACACATGCTTGGAATGACACGGGGTTTTATTAGAACCCAAAAGAAAAAACAAAGTTCACAAAATGTCCGACAGATGGCGCTGGATAGCAAAACGTCAGTGACTGCGCATGACAGTCGTGTATAAAAGGAGCTGTAATGAGAGAGATAATCAGCTGCACCAGCAGTCGCAGCATGTTGACGTTACCTGAAAAGGCGCTTTTAGTGAAGCTGTATTATCAGAATGGGGAATGTGCTAGTTCAGCGTTATGATCCTATCGCCATAGGAAGGGGATTCGAACGGGTAAAGGTCCATTGACAAATGCAGCTGTAGCGAGAATGATTTCGAAGTTCGAAGCCATGGGTTGTTTAGATGATAGACCCTGTAGTGGCCGACCGAGCACAAGGCGTAATGCTGCTGAGACAGTTCAAGAAGAAATGGAGACTGTAGTGGATTCGACTATGCATGGAAAAGTCAGCGCTCGTGCAGTCGCACCGGCATTCCATACACTACTGTTTGGTTGGCACTGAGGCGTACCCTCCAATGCTATCTGTACAAAATCCATTGGCATCATGAACTGTTACTTGGCGATTTAGTAGTGAAGCGGAGGGCATTTGCGGTGTGGGCGTTTCAAAAGTTGGCAGAAGATGACGATTGGTTGAGTAACGTCTTATGCACCGACGAAGCTCATTTAATGCTCCGAGGGTCTGTCAATGCCCACAACTGCAAAATTTGGGCTACTGGAAATCCTAGAACTGTCGTGGAAACTCCATTGCACGACGGGAAAGTCACGGTATGGGTTGGATTTACCATAGCTACCATTATCGGGCCTTTTTTCTTTGAGGAAATGTGTGATTCGGTTTTGTAACTGCTACCGTGGTGGGTGAGAGGTACGCCGATATGTTACAGAATCACATCATCCCCAGCCTGGCTGATAAACACCTGCTGGAATGTACAATGTTTATGCAGAATGGCGCTCCACCCCATATTGCTAGATGTGTGAAAGATCTCTTGTGCGCGTCGTTTGGTGATGATCGTGTGCTCAGCCGCCACTTTCGTCATGCTTGGCCTCCCAGATCCCCAGACCTCAGTCCGTGCAATTATTGGCTTTGGGGTTACCTGAAGTCGCAAGTGTATCGTGAACGACCGACATCCTAGGGATGCTGAAAGACTACATCCGACGCCAATGCCTCACCGTAACTCCAGACATGCTTTACAGTTCTGTTCACAACATTATTCCTCGACTACAGCTATTGTTGAGGAATGATGGTGGACATATTGAGCATTTCCTGTAAAGAACATCATTTTTGCTTTGTCTTACTTTGTCATGCTAATTATTGTTACTCTGATCAGATCTGTCAGACATTTTTTGAACTTTTGTATTTGCTTGGTTGTAATAAAACCCCATGTCATTCCAAGCTTGTGTCTCAATTTATACCCCTCTATCTACATTATGCTGTGATTGATTCAGTTTTCAAATTTATACTGTCTTTTTGATCACCTGGTATATAATTATGCGCGAGTTGCTGTTAGACAGCTTGGTGGACACTGCGCCATGTGCACGCCTCCTACAGGTGGCCAGAAGTGTTGATACAATTGGCAGCCGATTGAAGCTCACATGTACTGTGACACTCTCATACACAGCATACATAGCAGGATACAGCACATCTCTCCCAGGCAGTGGAGGAGATGCTGGTGGCCCTACAAGAAAGACATCCATCGGTTCCAGAGTGGTGGAATTGGTGCTGATGGTTGGGGGTGGGATGATGTCCTGAGTGGGCACCAAGTATAGGGCTAGAACGCGCAGGGTTGTGGGCTTGCCGTGGGCCTGCACAGTGACCAATGACAGTACTGAAGAGGAGGGTGCCATCACCTCAACATCAGCAGGCAGGTTCCAGTGTGGAGGAGATGGGTCTGGATCCATCAGTGGCGATGGGTGTGACGAAGATGGTGAGGCAGCTGGTGGAGGCGGCCCAGCTGAAACAGCAGGCTGCGGCAGTGGACCAGAGGCCAGAGATGGACCAGCGCACGGTGCTAGGAAGCTGGAAACCTAGGTCACCACCCTTGGAGGAGGTGCCAATTGGATGTGGATGCCTCCAAGGTAGGCAACAATGGGCTCGAGGCTGAGGGCAGTGGGCTGGGCTGCGCCCATGAACTGGTAGCTTCCGGCGGTGACTGGGGGCCCACCCAATCAAAGTGGTGAGCCACCAGTCCACCGGCCATACAGACATCACAGAGATGAAATCCCCGGTGGGAGACAAGAGTCCCTGGTATCCACTTGGGCCAGTGGTCAAATCCACGAACCGACACTGGCGATCCTGGCACAAAGTTGCCAGACAAATCTGCCAATGCCAGGTGTGGCATAGGCCACAGAAGGTGGAAGAACGTGTATGGCTGCTGGCCACGAAGCAACTCAGCCGGGCTCCAATCCCTCATAGGCATGTAGCGTTAGGTGCTCATGCTCAGAAAATGGAGAAAGGCATCATCCAGCAGAGAATTCACAATAAAATTTTTCATTTGGGACTTGAATGTACACACTAGTTGTTCCTCCTCACCGTTTGATTGAAGGGACATATCAATTAAATGGTGTGAAAAAAGAAATGGGGCCATTATCAAAACTAAGGTACAAGGCAACTCCTCAAAAAGAAAAAAGAAAATCTTCAAAAGCATGCAAATTGTGACCTCAGCTGATGTCAGCACACACAGGAGAATGTAAAGAAACTGAGAAAATGCACCCACAGCCAAGAGGCAATAGGAATTCAGGAACAGACTTGCAAAGTCTGCATGACTGTGTTCCAATGGCTGGCTGGGAGCAGGCCAGCGGGATGTGGACGCCTTGGGACCTCCCTGTTCTTGGGCACACTGCTCATAAGCCGCGACAGAATGGACAGTTCTGACATCAATGCCTGGCCGAAAAACATGTCGCCTAGCTAACAGTTTAGTGCGTGAAACTCCCCAATGGCCCTGATGGAGAAGGTGTAGAACCTCACACTGTAATGCGGCAAGAATGACTTCTCTGGAAGAGAAGTCTTCGGTGGACAACAGCAAAACACAGTCAAAAACAGAGAGGCCATACAGTGGTTATCTGGCCAGACCTGTTGAACAAATCGAACCACCTGGTGGAGAACTGGGTTGACAGCAGCAGCAGCAGCTGCTATGCTTGAGCTCGTAAATGGGAAACCCTTGACAGTGGCCTGTGTTTCAGTATCAAAATGGAAGCAAAGCAATTATTCGTGATCAGAGAAGAGATCAGGACCCATAGGAATGAGGGACAACACCTCCGCATTGGCATGTTTAGACGCAGGTCAAAAATGGATTTTGTAATTGTAGCAAGACAAGAACCGCATCCAGCATTGTAGGCAGTGTGCTGCGTTTTTAGGCAAGGAAGTTAAGCATGGCAACAAAGGGTTTATGGTCAGTAATAAGGTGAAACTTGGAGACATAAAAAAAAAAATCATGAAATTTCCTGAGAGAATAGATGAGAAGAGCCTCTTTTTCCACCTAGAGTAATGCTGATGGGCCAGATTGAGAGATTTAGAGGCGAAAGCAACCAGTCATTCAGACCTGCCAGCATATTGGTGTGCTAGGACCATGCCAAGGCCATACTGTGTGGAGTCAGCCACCAAAACCATATGCTGGTCCATAGAGAACGTAGCTAAATAAGGGGCCGAGAGGAGTTTGGATTTCAACATTTGAAAAGCATGTTCGCAATCTGGGCTCCATCAGAAAGGTTCATTATTGCCTGACAAGGCATGGAATGGGTGGGCCAATGTGGCCACCCCCCGACAGGCTATCTTCACTAGGAAGGCCTGAAGCTACTTCATGGACAAGGGGCAAAGCATAGATGTAACAGTGCAGATATGCTCTGGCAGAGAGTGAACGTCATCCCATGAGACCTCAATCCTCAAATAAACAGCAGAAGGTCTTTTTTTTTAAAAAAAAACAAAACTGAGATTTCATGATGTTATGCTGTAAGTCCATGGATTGTAAGACAGGAAACAAAGTGCACAAATTTTTCAAGTGACTGGCCACGAAGGAGCTCGTGACAACAATATCATCCAGATAATTAATCCAACCGAGGACAAGCAGAGTCAATTGCTCCAAAAATCAAGGGAGGTGCAAATATGTGTATCAAATCAATTTTACAACAGTGCTGGCCACCTAATATTTCCGCCAATAGTTGCTCCCAGTGTGGAAAATGATATGTATCCTCAACTGACTGTGCATTGACAGCAGTACTGAAGTCACCACGAAAGCAAAGTTTTCCCCTTAGCTTCTGAACTACAATCAGTGGAAATGACCATTCACTAGCCACAACAGGTTGTACCACCCCTAGGGACCGAAATCTGTCAAATTCTGCTTTCACTTGATCTTTTGGGGCAAGAGGAATAGGATGCACGTGACAAAAATGAGTTCAAGCTATGGATTTCAAAGAAACAGGAGAAGAAATATTCGTAGCACACCCTATATCTTCCAAAACAAGTCTGAAAACTTCCCACATGATGTTTCCAATTGAGAATTTGGTACCTGATCAGACACAAAGTGAACTGCGTTGGTGGTAGTAAATCCAAATGCCTGAACTGCGTCCGTCCCGAACAAATTCTCAACACTGATATCAGCTACCACCAAAAATGTAATGGAAGAAACCTATGACTTGTAAGAGGCAGATGCCATAAATTGTTCCAACAGCTAATTGTTTGTTATAACTGACCAGCTTCCATGTGACAGCTATCAACGACAGCTAGCCTAAACTAACATAGGTTTGAGAAATCAGTAATGTCACTGCAGCACCTGTGTCAAACTGCAGCCAAAACACTTGGCAAAAAACACTTAACTCAATAAAGAGCTTGGAAGAAGTTACTATCATTGGAGCGATGCAGTTTACATCCATGTCTATACCCTGAGCAACCTGCAGTGAACAACACATGGCGGCGATGTGGCCTTGCTTCTGGAAAGCATTGCAGGTGGTTCAGTGCTTAGTGCACTCTGAATATTTTTGCTGGACAAACCAGAAAGGACAAGATGGAAACAGAGAACACTGATGCTGGTGCTGCGGTGGTTGTGGCTGCTAAGGCTGGCCTTGGTGAGCTTGGTGATGGGCCCACATGTTTACCGCTGCCACTGCCACTTCCTTGTGTGAGCTGTCCGACATCCTAGTAGGCACGTCTTGTGACACTACTGCTACATCACCCCATGCTTCAATTTGGTCACCTGCTGCCTGAGAAACCACAAAAGAGTGTGCTATTTGCAAAACTTCAGCCAGTGGGGAAGGGGGGGGGGATGTGATCGTTTCAGTGGTTTCATAGAGTAGAGCCTTCTGGCGCATTTGCTTGTCCATAGCTAAACAGATAATTCCACCACACACCATAGAGTCTGCATAAGTCATTATGAGCCTCAGTAATGAACTGAGACTTACGGCTAAGATCGTGAAGTTCAGCTGCCCAGGCCTGTGTGACAGGTTTGGTTTCTTGCGACATTGGTGGGATTCAACTCGTGCCACTATGACGTGTTCATTTGCAGTGGTAGCTGGACAATAAACTGTACATTTGATCAAAAGTAAGAGCAGCTGGTTACTGAAAAGGGGCAACCTGACACAGTAATTGATACATCTTAGGTGGAATCCACAAGAGGAAGAAGGCTTTGCACAAATTCGAGTTTGTCACACTGAAAGCCAAAAAATGCTGTCCAAGTCTTTTTCTATAAACTATCCAATCCTTGGGTGAATCATCATACAGAGGAAAAGTGAGTAGATGGACCAGTGGAATGGAAGTCACAGTTGAAATATGCTGGTAACACAGCATCCGTGATGAATAAACCCGATGAAACCACACATTCCAAACTCATCACCAGTTGTGTAGTAACCAAGCAATACACAAAACCAGTCCAAGTCTCACAAATATGGCTTTATTCATAATCTCTGAACCATGACAAAAATATCCTCTTGGGACTCCACAAGACACGGCACACTGATGTGAGAGATACAAATTAGAATAACACAGAGAGAGGTCAGTCAGCGCTACTCTGTGCATACATATGTGCAAGTCACCAGCAGAGTGTGGTGGCGGAGACCGTGCCATGCTGCACCCTACTCCCATAGGAGGACTCCAGCGGGTGGCCCGTGCTGATACAGTTGGCAGCCGATTCAGTTGCACATGCATGGTGACACCACACTTGCTGCACTCACACTCACACGCCCTGGTAGCAGGACACAGCAACTATTACATTTTTGTTGGATCAAACCGCCACCTTTCCATTCAGTTTCACATAAGAAACTTCTTGCAAGCTTAAAACTATGTGCTGGATCAAGAGCCCAACTCAGGACTCCAGATATTTGATGGAGGTAACCTGGCCTGAATTTCAGAGATGAGATTTTTTTAAATTTCTTTGTGAGGGAAACATTAACACATGTTAAAATTTGTTTTATTTTGGCAGGTCTGGTGTGGATGATGGGATTTTTATCAGATATGATCTTTCTGATTTTGCAAAAGTTAAGGCATTTTGAGCATTTTATACAGCTTAATGAATCATTCACTAAACCTTTCAGACATTAAACAAAACAACACATATTAAAAAAGTAAATAAAATGACATCTCATAAAATTTTAAACTACCTTCCTATTCATTTTAGTCCTTTCTCTGATTTACATAGAAGACGTTCTCTGAAGTTGACTGCTGCAGGCAGATTTATTCTTATACAGGTTTGACAAAGTATTACTATGAAACATATTTACACTGTAGTAAGTGAAACTATAAATGCCATACTTAGAAATTTGGATGATGTAGATTTTAGTACAGCTAGCACAAAACAGTGTCATGAGTGAAGGAAGTAAGGGTTTCTCATTGCATCAAAAGATTCCATTTCATGATTATCCAAAAGATTTCGAGGCGCAAGAGAGAAAACTCGCTGGGCACAATACTTCCTACTATAGCGCACTTCGGGGAATTGTATGCACTGATCATGTTGTGTGATTAAGTGTACAAAACAATTATTTATTCTTTTTGATTTGTTGCTCCTAACATAAGAGAGAAGGTTGATTTCTTAAAAATACGTTACTAAGTTCATGACCCATAGTAAGACACAGAATATTAGGCAAACGCCATATGCCTGGATATTTCTCTTTCTCTCTCTCTCTCTCTCTCTCTCTCTCTCTCTCTCTCTCTCTCTCTCTCTCTGTGTGTGTGTGTGTGTGTGTGTGTGTGTGTGTGTGTCGGGGTTTCTATAGAATCAAAGCCTGTGGCTTTTGTTTTCAGTAAATGAATTCCTAGAGATGGAGTGGGAGTTAAATACTGTTCAGTTTCAAATGAATTTGTGTTAGGAGGTAGAGCAGACAAAATGAAATGCTTGTCAAGTTCCTACTGACAGGTTTCTACATGTCTCACCTGCTAGTGTGAGACATGGCTTTGTCTGTGAAAATGGTGCTAACTTCTAAAACCTCATGTTATTACTCAAATCTTACACTGCTTGAACACAGAGAGAATCTTATAAAAACATGCAACACTTAGCAGAAACATTATCACCCCATATTTCAGTTATTTAACAAGACTGAAGATGAGTAAAACAATATATCTCTGCATTTATTACATCAATCGAAACAGAAACAAGGCTTTTAATGTTCATCGGTAGTCATGAAAGCGGTCCTGTTTTCTACTTTGGCATGCTTCAGGTATGGTACTGAGTCGCAGTAAAAAGTTTATGATTAAGTCCAATAAATAAATAAGATTTTCTGTCACACACACACACACACACACACACACACACATGTGCGCGAGCGCGCGCGCGCGCATGCACGCACACCACATTCTTAACTAGTTTCAGAAACTGAACAATTTAAAAGTCTGTTGCACATCTTATTTACACGAGAAAGAGGAATTCACACTACAGATAATCTCCGCTTTTTGTAATCAATTCTTTATTTTCTCATACCACTTGAAGTCTCTAAATTTTACATTTTGCATCTGTTAAACACTTTGGCATGTTCTACATTATTTGTCTAATTATTGGTGTTTTTTAATTTTTATGTTCAAGCAGCAAACATATATGTTTAATGTTTCTGAACTTTTGTATCATCAATTAGCAAAACTCTGTTTGAAGCTACAAAAGACCACAGTACACTGAAAACATCCATTTTGAAATTAAAGTGAACATGAAAACTCTTACATTTGCAATCGAATGCTTATCACATTTTCAGATGAACACATTGTTATTGAAAAGACTATTTGCTGCATAAATATAAAACGGTGTGAATCACAACTTACAGGCTCAATCTTTTGCTAGTAAATGCTTTTAGTGACAAATTTGGCACTAGTAGCTCAAGGGATGGGCGTGGCTTCAAAAGGCAGACTTTCAATGCCGACCTCATTGACGCCACGAATGATTCTGAAGTATCCATTTTCACCCCATTCCTCTCCCCAGCTGTTCTTCACTATCCAATACTTCTCATTAGTCTCATCATCTACACCATAACCCACCAGCAGTACAACATGATTCGTCTCCTAAAAAGCAAGAAGGAATAGATTATGCAAGGATTATGAAATTATTTATGAAATACCAGAGCTCTAACACTATATGATGATAAACTGAATACGTTTAACATAATGATTTATTTTTAGCAACTACAGCAGTACATGATACTTTACTCACACAGGCCTTGTAAACAATAGCACAAAGATTCTTGTAATGTGGTAGGTCTATGCATCTTTATTTGGCATACAAAACAATCCAGATGAATATGAGAACGGACACTTATAAATCATGAATGGTTGTCAACATGGTTTTGCATTTTGCTCACAAATAGACTTTCACTGCCACGTTGTTTATTGTTTTCCCAGAAGAGGCAACAATGGCTAAATAATACTTAGATTCTATGGTTAAGGACACCAAGGAAGACCAGGTACTTTACTCTGATGGTCATCAAAACATGGGCGTTTTCTGTCTTGTCTTTTCATCTCGAATGAGTTAATGTCCTGCTGAGAACAGCCGGGGCCTTCTTCAACAACGAATGAAAATAGTCATGTAAATTTATTTCACAGGCCTTACTAGTAAGCTTACCCTTCAGTGCAACCATAGACCTACTGAAAACAATTATATGAGGTTGGATCAAAAAGTAATAGTTTCGTATAAAAAAAATTAATAGTGAATATATAACAGTGGAATTAGTACAGATCGTATGCTGAACTATCCTCTAAACAAACTACCATCCAACATACTCACCATGCATTTCTACACATTTGTGCCTTTGCTGAACAAAGCATCAAAACCAGTTTGGGAAAAATCATGGTTTTGTTTCTTGACCCATTATTTTAAAAATCCAGGTTTTGTTGTTGATTACAAATGCTTAACATATCTGTCTCTTTGAATACTTCATCAGCATGCCCTCACTTGGCATCTGTGCCAGCCACTGTGCAGTTTATCTGTGATATACGTTTCTGCATTAACAGATTTCTTCATCCCAAGCTGCACATTGCTCACGTACATTACAGTCCCCATATGCTTTCTTCATGGATGAGGTTAAAATCACTTTAAAATCTTGGGTCAAGAAGCACAATCCTGAATTTTTCCAGACTGCGTTCAATGATGGTGCAAGTGTGTACAAATGCATAGTGATTATGTATAATGTTGAACTGTAATGCTGTGTAGAAGTGCACCATCTACCCCTCCAAGAGTGTCAACACAACAGTTATGAGACTGAATAGTTAAAATTTCTACCCGGCTGTACTTGTTTAGATTATTAGTGACTTTGTGACACCAAATGCGAGTGTCCAGGTGGTTTGTAAAACAAGCACAGATGCTGCATCTCCAATAACTTGAAGATTTCTTTCTTAACTGTGTATCACAGTGAGAAGTCAATAAAATGTGTTTTTGCTATTTAGCAGTCTGATCAGTATTCAGTCACCCAACATTCAACTCCGTTGGCTATGAGAAGGACACTGGAATGAAAAGTGTGTGTTGAATTTGATGAAAAACCTAGCATTTTCACCTGTCTTATCATAACAGATTTTTCAAAAGGTTCTACATTAGTCAATAGGAATATATTTTGTAACATACACTATCGTAAATTAATGTACATTCAATATTTGTTATGTTCAACATAACTGAATGTAGCAGGGATTCATTGCCCTTCTACCAAAGAATACCACAATTTTACAATTTGTGTATTGCACATCTCTGCATTTCTCTGCATAAGGTAGCTGTCAGTCTTTGTACCAGGGTCATATTTTGTGGTGATCTAACGAGAAATTACTAAATTTTGATACAAAAGTATTTCCTCATAGATAACCCCATCACCTCCAAAGAGCCTGAGTTACCTGCGCACACTACCTGCTAAAACATTGATACATAACCTTAACAGTAATGACCCTAGAATGAGATTTTCACTCTGCAGCAGAGTGTGCGCTGATATGAAACTTGGTGGCAGATTAAAACTGTGTACCGGACTGAGACTCGTATTCGGGACCTTTGCCCACAAAAGGCAAAGGTCCCCAATTCGAGTATCGGTCTGGCACACAGTTTTAATCTGCCAGGAAGTTTCATATCAGCGCACACACAACTGCAGAGTGAAAATCTCATTCTGGAAACATCCCCCAGGCTGTGGCTAAGCCATGTCTCCGCAGTATCCTTTCTTTCAGGAGTGCTAGCTCTGCAAGGTTTTCAGAAGAGCTTCTGTAAAGTTTGGAAGGTAGGAAATGAGATACTGGCAGAAGTAAAGCTGTGAGGACGGGGTGTGAGTTGTGACTGGGTAGCTCAGTTAGTAGAGCACTTGTCCGCGAAAGGCAAAGGTCCCGAATTTGAGTCTCGGTCCGGCACACAGTTTTAATCTCCCAGGAAGTTTCAGTAATGAATCTATTACACCTTCCTGGGGTACATTAGATACTACTTTAGTGTCTGTACACAACTCTCCATCCAGAATAATGGGCTACATCCTGCCTGTTAGGCAATTTTTGATGCAGATGCAAAACTAGTAAGCGATCCCAAAGGTACTGAATCAGATACCCTCCAAAAGTCTAGAGAAAGTGAATCAAATTGATTTCCTCTATGCATGATAGAGAGAATGTGCACTGACGAGCCTAAACATAATGATTGCTGCTCATAGTAAGACTAAATGTTGCCTGGTAGCACTGTGGGCACAAAACACAATAAGGAAACTATGTAAGTGGAGTAGACACAAATCAGACATCAATCTTGTGATGATAAAGGCCACAAATAGGAAAATCCATTGATATAAGTGACTTTGACAAAGACCAGATTGTCATGGCCCAGTCCCGAGGAATGAGCACTTTAGAAATAGTGAAGCTGTTTGGTTGTTTTGGGGATATGTGGAAACTGGTTGAAGAATGGTCAAACCAGGGAAAGATGAGAAAGTGTTGGACATTGGTGCCTCATCACAGAATGTAGAGGTAAGTGGCAAAGTGTGTCAGATTTGATAACAGAGTACAATGGTGGTGCAGGCTCAAGTGTTACAGAGCACTATGTTGAATGTGGGACTCTGTAGCTGTCACCCCTTAGTTGTTCCTAAGTTGACCTAATGACATGATCAATTACAACTCCAGCAGACACGAGACCATTGAGATTGGAATGCGGATCAATTGAAATGTTTCTGCTGGTCAGATGAATTATGATCGTTGTTACACTGGCCTATATCTGCATCTACATCTATACTCTGCAAATGACCATGATGTGCATGGTGGAGGGTACATCCCACTGTACCAGTTATTAGGGTTTCTTTCTGTTCCATTCATGTATGGAGTGCAGGAAGAATGATGGCCCGAATGCCTCTGTGCATGCAGTAATTATTCGAATCTTATCTTCATGATCCCTATGTGAGTGATACATAGGGAGTATTAGTATGTTCCTAGAGTAGTCATTTAAAGCTGGTTCTTGAAACTTTGTTAATAGACGTTCTCAGAATTGTTTATATCTATCTTCAAGAGTCTTCCAGTTCAGTTCCTTCAGCAGCTATGTAATACTCTCCCACAGATTAAACAAACCTGAGACTATTTGTGCTGCCCTTATCTGTATATGTTTAATAACCTGTTAGTCCTGTCCGGGATGGGTCCCATACACTTGAGAAATATTCTAGAACTATTCGTACAAGTGTTTTGTAAGCTATCTCCTTTGTAAATTGACAGTATTCTATCAGTAAACTGAGGTCTACCAACTGCTTCACCCATGACTGAAACTATGTGATCACTCCATTTCGGCCGGCCACTGTGGCCGAGTGGTTCTAGCCGCTTCAGTCTGGTGGTGATGGTGGTGGTGGTTAGTGTTTAACGTCCCGTCGACAACGAGGTCATTAGAGACAGAGCGCAAGCTCAGGTTAGGGAAGGATTGGGAAGGAAATCGGCCGTGCCCTTTCAAAGGAACGCTTCAGTCTGGAACCGCGCGACCGCTACGGTCGCAGGTTCGAATCCTGCCTCAGGCATGGATGTGCGTGATGTCCTTAGGTTAGTTAGGTTTATGTAGTTCTAAGTTCTAGGGGACTGATGACCTCAGATGTTAAGTCCCATAGTGCTCAGAGCCACTTGAACCATTCGAACTCCATTTCATATCCCTACAAAGTGTTACATCCAGATATTTGTATGAGTTGGCCAATTCCAACAGTGACTCACTGATATTATAGTCATAGGATGCTGCATTTTTTCGCTTTGTGAAGTGCAAAATTTCAATTTCTGAACAGTTAAAGCAATTTACCAATCTCTGCACCACTTTGAAATCTTATTAAGATCTGACTCAATATTTATGCAGTTTCTTTCAGATAGTACTTCATTATAGATAACTGCATCATCTGCAAAAAGCTTGATTTTATTATAAATATTGTATGCAAGGCCATTAACATGCAACATGAACAGCAAAGGTCCTATGCACTTCTGTGGGGCATACTTGAAGTTACTTCTACACCTGACTAACACTCTCCATCCAAGATAACATGTTGGATCCACCTCAATCCAGTCACAAATTTTACTTGATACCCCATATGATTGTGCTTTTGACAGTGAGTGTAGGTTTGGTACTGAGTCAAATGCTTTTTGGAAACCAAAAAATACAGGCTGATGGTTGTGTCTGGGTACATGGTAATCCAGGTACAATGCTATGGGGGACATTCACCAGGCCTTCCATGGGACCTGTGATAGTAACCAAAGGGACCATGACAACTGTGGACTACATGAACACGATTGTGGACCAGCTAATTACCTTCATGTCTGACGTTTTCTTCGAAGGGGAAGGGATCTTTCAGCAGAATAACTATCTGTGTCACAAGACCAGAATTGTGTTATAGTGGTTTGAGGAGCATGATAATGGACTCACATTGATGTCTTAGCCAACAAATTCACCTGATTTGAACCTAGTGGGACACATCTGAGGTGCTATTGGGTGCCATCCCTGAACTAAAAGACCACTGAACAGTAATTTAAGCAAATGGTGTGACCTGTGTGTAGACATTGAGTGCCACATTCTCTGGAAAATACTCACCTTCAGGAGGACAACTATTTAATCGCCATTTGGCCATCCCAATTTAAGTTTCCCATGATTTCCCTAAATTGATCCAAGCAAGTAAATGCTGGAATGGTTCCTGTGAAAAGAGCACAGCTGATATCCTTTCATAAGCTGAGTTTGTGCTTCATTTTTAATAACTGTGTTGTTAATGAGGTGTTAAACCCTAAATCTTTGTTTCTTCTCTGGAAAGCAATCCAGAATTTGTCAAACCCATGCTATGCATTATCATTGTTGTATTGTGTTCCAGTGGTCCAGTGGTCGACCAGTGAATTATTAATCAGATGGTCTAATCATTTGGTTCATGAGTGTATGTAATGATAGAGATGAGTTTTCCATGTTCAGCATTTTCGGAACTCAAGCTGATTCTACTTTAAATAAATCTGAGTGATATATGATGGTAGTTCTGTCAATAACTTCCACTTCCCTTTTTTTATAGATTGTTATGATCTGTGCTTGTTTGCAATTATATGGAATATACAGACAGTGGACAAAAATGTGGAAACACCAACAAAAAACACAATAAATTACCATGCCTAATTTGGTGTAGAAAAACGTTGGCATCAAAATAGCTTCCAGTCATCTCAGAATGGATAAATACAAGTCCTGTATGATTTTAAAGAGAATCTTACACCATTCTACCAGCAAAATTGTGTCAAGTTCAGGTAACAGTAGTGGAGGTGGATAGTGGGAGTGCATCCTTCTCTTCAAATCAGTCCACAAAGACTCAATAATACTGAGGTCTAGTGACTGTGGTGGCCAGGGGAGATGTGACAATTGGTCCTTGTGCTCACAAAAGTAGTCCTGGCTAATGGAAGCTGTGGGACAGTGGCCCTGTTGTCTTGGAACACAGCATTACCATTGTGGAACAAATATTGTACCATGGGATGGACATCATAAGCCAAAGTGATCACATAATCCTTGACAGAGTATCCACAGCACCCAAGGAGTACCACGGTATTGCTGCACAAATCATAACTGAATCCCAGCCATATTTTATTCTTGGGATGTAAACTCAGCCTGAAGTTAGAGACAGTGTGCAAGTTCCCTTCCTACTGAATGACTTACTTCCGTAGTTCCATAATTCAGATTTTTTGCCTTTCGCACCATGTTCTCCTGCCATGACATTTGAATCACTGCCAAGTGGTTTTGATATTCCAACTCACCCTCTAGTTCCTTGCTTATGGAGCTCTATTTTGTGTTGTTTTCGTGCTGACAAAGTTCGAAGATGCCACATTCAGCTCTACAGTGACTTTTGTGGCTGTCATCCTCTTTATTTTTTGTCATAATCCTCATCAATGACCATCTGTCACAATCATTCAACACACACTTTCGGACACATTGTGACTTAGTGGATGATGTTTTTCCACTTTCCCTGTATGTGGTGTAAATTTTCAGTTTTGTGCATCTTGAAACACCAATCACATCAGCTACCTTGGCTATGGAGGCATTCGCCATACATGCACCAAGAGGTTGCCTATGTTCCAGTTCATTTAGGTCCAACATAAAGCACCCATAACTACACAGAACACTGCTCTGGCCATGACTAACACTTGCAACACATTCACAGCTGCTGTTTATGGTCAAATACAGGAGCACAACCAGCAGGCTTGGCTAGCATCTGCATTCATGTTCAAGCATTCATTTCTCTTGCTGTTTATATAATTTTGTCCAACTCTGTAGGGCTGTACAAGAAATCTACAGTAAATTATAGAAGTTACCAGCACAGGTGCAGTGCGGAGTTATGAGCTGGGATAAACTGTGATCACATCATTAGGCTAGATCTAATGCTAACCCAACTAACAGGACCAATCTATCTAATTTTTCTCAGATACCTTCTTCCTACTGTTTTAAATAAGGTACTACTGGAAATTCATTGGTAATGTTGCTGAACATGACATAATTGCAATTCTTTCTGATGTAGAACCGTGACACCACTGGTCACCTCATACTGAAATAATGTATTGGTAGAAGAGGACATGTTCCGTGACCACTATATCTTATCTGTATTGATTGTTTTCTGTGGGGTGCAATGATGACTCGTGGATTTTACTCTTGTAACATCTCCTTATCACACAAAGCTACACTAGAATTGAAACACCAAGTGCACAGCCACACTTTTTTCATTTTGTGCTTCAGTCTCTACATTGCTTGTTTACACTCTACATTAAAACAGATCTCAAAGTTTTGCACTTCTTTTTACAATTACAGCATGAATAGTGCTATAATGGAATTCACTATATCTGAACTTGTGAACCATTCTCAAACATGCAAGCACAACAGTGCCCGTCAAGTGGTTTTCAGACAAGGGTTTTCGTGCAAGAACAGTGAGGTTACTGCTCCTCCCAACAAAAGTTTCACAAGTGTAGTCATTGCATCTATTTTATACTGATGGAAGGGTTTCAATAAACCTTGACACCACCAGTCTGAAGCTTCGATGCATATTTGGGCCCAAACTATGTATTTTCGGACAACCCATCTGAATATCCATGTGTGTTAAAAGTGCTGATTCCATGACAGGGAGGTTTGATGGCCCCAGATCGAATCTGCCTGGTGGATTAATAACGCTGGATGTTGTTTTTTAGATGGTTTCCCACATCCTACTAGGTGAATACTGGGCTGGTATCCAAGTCCTGGCTCAGTTATATGATTTGCAAACATTTAGTAAACTTCAGTCATTACACACAGACAGTTGGGATGCACATATTCAACCTCAGAGGGAGGAGGGTGGAGGGGTAATGGGGTGGCAACAAAAAGAGTGTTGGTTGCTTTTGACCATGGTCATGTGTGGACTAGCTATACACACTAGGCAGTGGTCTGCTAATGAAGTTGTTTATTTGTGCATCACAGTGTTTGTGTTGTATAGTGTTAATCAATATTGTACCTCATGTTGCACTCTTACCACTGAGTGACACTTAAGTTACATTCCATGACAAAATTACATGAATATGCACTTATGAAATTGAACAGTTCATTCGTGAAGAGCTGCACCTGGTCTCACAAGAAGTGATAGGTATTTACTTCTCTATCACCAGCAGCATCATCTACATTAAAATGACTATGGAGGAAGCATGCACTGATGTAGTTCGAGAGCACTCACACGGACGAAAGTTTAAACATTCTGACAGGCAAATTGGGGAGGTGATGGAAGACCACACTGGTTCTGGTTTTCGAACATTTTGGCTGTTCAAACTCCCTTTTGAGAAGGCACAATATGTGATTGTTGAAGCCTTCCGATCCTTTGGCAACATTGTGGGCCACATTGCGGAAAAATGGCAGATGTTCACAACATACCACATTTTAAATGGTGTCTGAGCGATCAGATTGAACTGTCAAAACATGTACCATCCTACCTGCTAACAGATGGTGCGTGAGCCATCATCATGTACGATGTCCAGCAAAGACATATGCGGATGTGGACAACAGGACAATGTTAGGTCTGATTGTCTCTGTTGTCATTTGTTCCAGATCCCGACTGGTGACATAGCTCCCAAACTGATGGTCACTGCTTTACGTAACACCTGCGCATCAGCCATGCACAACTTGAATGCGTCACTTCAGGAAACACCTGTTCTCCTGTTGGAACTTCCCCTATGAAATGATGGAGCAAATGAGACCTCACTTGCACCATCTCCTCTGATGGCAATGAGACCAACAACTCTACAGAGGTCAATGAACAGCCTGTCCACTGCAATGGACAGCAAACTAAGTGTGGTGCCTACCTCTGCTTTCCTTCAGATGGGCATAAGTTCAGATGACAAAATTCCAACAAAGAACAGCACCTCTGAAAGCAGAGGGCACCCCAAAAACAAAAGAAGCAAAGTCAAAGCCCACCAACAACACACTTCTTCATGTAGCATCACGGGTAGTCAACCAGATTCCAGACACAGATCTACTTTGAGCACCCTGACAACAATAGTGGCTGCTCCCAATGTCCCGTCTGGGGAGCATCCTTTCCATGGCCTGTGATCCCACCTGATAATGACAGATTACATGGAGGGAGGTTCCCCAGATCTAACCATGGCAGTGTCACCAGCCTTAGCCCTCGATGGGTGTGGCAGTCATCTGCCACAAATTTTGATCTCCTCGGCTGACAATGTTGACGATGTAGCAGATTGGGATGCTGGTTCACCTGTCAGGGTGTGCGCCATGTTGATGCCCAACCCAGCTTCCAGCCAGTGATTGCAGCCACAGTGGTTGCACTGAATGTTTCAAAACAGCTGGACATCTCTGCAGGACCCTCTGTGTCATTAGGGAGAGCCCATCCACTACACTACCACATTATGATGATGAATCGGGCCATCACTCAGGCTCCACATAAACTAGCAATGTTCAGAGACATCATGTACACTGCTGATGTCAACATCGCCCTTCCCTGAGAAGCGATCATTACTGATTTCTATGCTCCAACTTGCTATACGGCCCACATCTCCCATGCCTCTGATAATGGTAGTGGAGTCCTGCTCCTCCTCACAAGGCCCCGTGTACCTTTCTGATGCCAGGGGTGTGACCCTCACGCTGTTTGGTTTCTGGATCCCAAATGTATATGCACTGTCCAGCTGCAGTCAATGTCAGAATAACACATCTTCTTTACTGACAAAGTAAGGTCACATTTTTAGGGTCTCCTGGATGACATGGTTCTCGGTAGGGACTTCTACTCCACACAAGGGCCTACTGATCAACTCCCATGGCATTTCCTGCATGCACCCCTCTCTGTCATCATCGACCAACTTCAGTTTATCAGCACATAGGTGGAGGTTCATGGCACCCATGCAGGTTTCATGTACTATACGGCGCATTTATCCAGGTGACTATACATATCTCACACATTCCCTTGCTGGAGACACTCGACATGCCAAAATTTAGCTTCTGGCTTTCTCTGACCATGAGGCCTACATTTGCAATGTCACTCTCACTTATCAACAGGTGTGGCACAGTTGTGGACTGTGGAAATTAAACATTGCCAACCTGACTGTCCCTGACTGCTGACAGATTGCTGAGGATGTGCGGGCCCTCTGTCATTGGCGTCACCCTGCCTAGACATCCACCGTATCCTGGTGGCTATCCTGCATGAAACCGGCTCTATGCAGGCATTGATGAGTTATGGCTAACACGTCAAGGCTTGGCATGTGAGCAACATGGACTTCTACTACAAGATCCTACATGACTGCACTTCGATGACATTTTCTCCTTTCCATCAGGCGATAATGCATCATGCTAAAGTGCAGATCACTTCACTCACATGACATTTGGAAGGGACTCTTGTCCGGTTCTGCTCCCATTACTGTATGACTCACAAAATACCATCAATGTAACACCTCCTCATAGAACACTGGCCTCGTCGTCAAGATCTCATATACAACCTCATCAATGCGGAAGGATGACGATATATTATGCAATGCACCACTGATCACGCTTTCCATTCATATTTCACCTGGCCGCTGTATGCTGCCATCCCACATCTCCCAAATTTAATTGAGGAGGTAGAGGCACTCACTGTTAACACTATATACCAGAGGACGTGGTTTAAGAACTTCAGGAAGACATTATAACGATAGAGCCAAGACTCTAATGAAGAGACTGATACCATCTTATCACCCCCCCCCCCCCTCTTTCCTTCTTCTATGCATCCAGGTGGCTGTCGTACGAGTCAGTGCTTCCTATATATATATATATATATATATATATATATATATATATATATATATATATATATATATATATATATATATATATAGTTTGCTAAAACACTTGATATTCATTGTGAAAGCATATAGAATGTTCTGGAAGGACGTATATTATCATGATTGTCAGGGGATTGTTGTCAGCCGGCCGGGATGGCCGAGCGGTTCTAGGCGCTACAGTCTGGAACCGCGCGGCCGCTACGGTCGCAGGTTCGAATCCTGCCTCGGGCATGGATGTGTGTGATGTCCTTAGGTTAGTTAGGTTTAAGTAATTCTGAGTTCTAGGGGAGTGATGACCTCAGCAGTTAAGTCCCATAGTGCTCACAGCCATTTTTGATTGTTGTCATTAACAAAATTATGTACAGGCGCTGAGTTACATGTTTAATCAAGAAATGTTGGCATAAGTGGTTGTCACCTCTAATTACCTTAACTGCAGTTGATTGGTGGGTTGACACAGAGAACATCATTATCTCGAGAAACAGCTTAAAAGTTATTACCAAGCGATGTATTTTCATTTGTTATCTATTTTTATGTCCTCTTCTGTAATTAGTATCCTTTGTAATTACATTTATAATTAACTCTCCAATTGTTTACACCACACAACTTTCCGGTTTTCGGAATTTAAGGCCTTATTTGTAAAATTTACGTATGTAGTCAGATAAAGCATGAGATTTGTACTGCCATCGAATGTTAGTAATCAAATTCAAACTGTAATTAAAGTTCAGACTGATTTTTAATATTTAAAACTACAGATAATACTAAAAAAGTTATGTAATATGATATTGTATTTTATACCTTATTCGGCAGTAACATCAATTTCTTTACTTTTGTAAATTTTAATTGTAACATCAAAATTGTACAAAATTAATAATGGGTTATTTTGAAATTTATTGTTAAAATTCTATATAAAGCGATTCAGCGAGGCTGGAAGTTAATCGTTGAGTTGTTGTTTTCAGTCTGTCAAAGAGATCTGTGAAGTATGTCAGTCAGTGTTTTTGTTAACGTGACAAGTATGCAATTCAGTTGTCAATAAATTTTGTAAAGTTGGCAACTGTTATATTCTTTCATCAAAATGAACTCCATGCAATAGAAAGTTAAGTTAAATGTCACTATCCGAGCAGAACATTATAACATGACCACAGATGAAATCATAGAAGCTCTCAAGGTGGGAGCTGCCGATAAGTTCGCAGGCCTGATGGTCTTCTCCTCGAATGTTATAAGTATTTTAGTTATGTGTTGGTACCTACTTGAGCATCCATCTGTCGTGAACTGATGTCCCTAACAACGACGATCCCAGCCACCTTCCTTGATAGTGTCATCATCCTGGTCCCTAAACCGATTGGAGGGTCATGGATCTGTGATTACTGGCCCTTTACTCTACTCAACAGCGATATATTCATACAGCCCTTTGCTGTTACAGGGATGTGATCACACTCACCAGGTCGCGTTGTCTGCCTGGTGCATTTTCATAATTTGACTTCAGTTAGGCATTTGACTGTGTCATTCACATGTTTCTGAAGACAGTCCTCCAGCACAAGGGTTCTCTGGCTCATATAGTAACAGTAGTAATACACCTCTTGATTGGCGCTACTTCAAGAATACTCTAGAATGGACGCCTCACCGTGTCTCTAGTGATCGAGCGCTCTGTCCAACAGGGTTTTCCACTTTCCACGATACTGTACACTTCACAAGCATCTGGTGGGCCTCTCAATAATGCATATGTACTACTTCTGTTGTATGTCTTATGCTGATGATCTCGTTCTCTACCTACACAACGAGGATGATGCCCACTTGGCTCTATCATGGATGACAACGTATGGGAAGGCATCAGGCAGTTCTCTTAACTTTTTCAAATAGCAGATTCTGCTCATTGTTGAAGGCTTACCTGAGAGATGTGTCGCTCCTATAAGTGTGGCCACCACTGTGTGCTACTTAGGTATTTATTTTATGAATGATCTCCACAGTTTGGAGACGACAAACAGCAGACTCTCCTCCAAATGATCTGGGTGGCCTTGTTGATCACTGACTTAGATCCCTCAACACTGTGCAGCACATATGAAACGTGAGTGTATACTGTACCTCTCGCATCCCTCATGTGGCACGAGTGTCCCTGTTCCTGATTACCCTTGCCCATTGTATGTTGATGATGATGGGATCCTTTGTCTGTACTGGGATGCTATTCAAAGTTCAATATGCCTCCCTTGCCCTCCCATGGGGGCGTGATGGGGTTGGCTTATTCCACATGCCAGGCAGAGTTACATCCCTTCCTGTTAGCTGCCGGCTGACCGGTGTGGACGCGTGGTTCTAGGCGCTTCAGTCTGGAACCACGTGACTGCTATGGTCACAGGTTAGAATCCTGCCTTGGGCATGGATGTGTGTGATGTCCTTAGGTTGGTTAGGTTTAAGTAGTTTTAAGTTCTAGGGGACTGATGAGCACAGATGTTAAGTCCCATAGTGCTCAGAGCCATTTGAACCATTTGTTAGCTGCCAAATGAAAGTCCGGGCCCATTGCCCGACGAGCCTCGCTGGACTGACTTCACACGAATATGCGCCAGTCTGTCATGTTATCGAACATTCCATTACCCTTTTATCACTTTCGGTATATCTTTCTGGAATTAAGTTATGTCCTCCACTCCTTACCACTTCCACTAATTCTCCAGACACAGATGATCCATTAAAAAAGTACCGGGCCCTAATCCCACTGAACACAAGTTTCCCCAGGTGTATGGAGAGTGGTACATACAGGCTTTCTCAAAACCAATGTCCAATCAGCCTGTTTCCCACCATCAATGGCAAGCAGGTCAACCAGTTTCGTTTGCACTGCATCCACCTCGCTGACACACCCCTATGTGTGCACTGTGGTGTGGACGACACAGATGCCCAGTGATTCTCATGTGGTCCATCGTCTGATGTCTGGAGGCTTGCAGAGCGTATCTTGGGTTTCCTTATCTGACATACACCTGCTCAGATCACTTTCCAGACGCTTTTGTTCCAAGACGTGATTCATTATCCTGCAACAAATGCTGACGCTGTGAATTGGATACACGACCATACCTTTTCGGCCCCAACAAGAAATTGGAACTGGGTTACTGGACGTACCTTAATGATCAACACTGTACACTTATTTGCAACCTCAGATACAAGCAGTTCTCTTCAAATTTTCTATGGAGCGTCTTTCATGATCCACCTTTCAGCTGGAACGTCCAAGCTGTGTGATACTAATGCTTATTTTGCCGTCATGATGCTAAAGAACTACAAACGGAATTACCATTAAAATATCGAAAAGATACGTTTGAATGTTCCACCATCCGAAGGTGTGAGCGACTCCTGGAATTCTGGTACATAAAAAACAAAGAAGCCCCTACACAACTCCTTTCACTTTCGTCGCTCGCCCGTGTGTCCTCCGCCTGATTTCTTTCTTTCCTACTTCCGCCCCCCCTCCCGCCTCCCCCCCCCCCCACCCCCACCCAGTAACAGGGAAGTTGTCTTGGGTTAGGCATAGATAAGTGTCAACGCCTGAAGAGGTTCATTTCTTCTTTTTCTTAGGACACAAGTGGCGGTGGCAAGTGACACTTTTTGTGTCGTTACCCTTCCCGTTCAGGGGCGAAAAAATAAGGATTAGCTGTGCGAGTTAGAATCGCCGCTTCCGCGACACGGAGGTTTGTTGTTCCCATATCGAATCCGACAGGCAGATTAACGATTAGCGTTGGCGTGCCGGCCACCCTGGATGTGGTTTTTAGGTGGTGTCCCACACACTGCAAGGCAAATACTGGGCTGGTACCGAAGTCCCAGCTCAGTTGCACGATTCGCAGACATTTAGAAAACTTCGGTTACTTTCACATGAACAACACTGCATGCAGAGAGTTGGAGTGCACATATACGGTCTCAGGGGGTAATTGGATGGTAACAAGAAGAGGATCCGACCACGCCTCAAAAATTAACATCGGAAGATCGGTTTATAACAAGCCAGCTCTGTGCCAAAGCAGGACAAAGGCACAGTACTGCAATAATGGTTTGATGGGTGCTGTACTATAATGGCGCCATGAGATGCCGGCTGTTTCAGAGGCGAAGGTGTCGGCTGTTTCAGAGAAGAGTGGCACGGTAAGTGGAAAGTGCCTTACGTGCATACGCAACACGAATAGTGAATTTTTGCGATAGAAAATTTGCCGTCTCAGTGTGGTAAGTGGGCCAGTGTTGGTAGTTCAGGCTGTAGCGTCGGCGGCAACTGCAGTGTCTACAAGCTGCTGCGATTTCTACTGGCGCAAGTGCAGCGTTAGTGCGTTGACGCTACAGCTTGAACTACCAACATTATATAGCTGACAGTGAGATGGTTGATGTTTACCTCAAGGACTTTGTTACTTTTGCTGAGCACACGTGTATGTGCACTGGGAACTTTCCTCTTAATGTGCTTCTCACCTCTATAACCTATCGTGGCCATGATAAAGTGTAGTCCATACTTACGACGAACGGGTTGAATTCCCGTGTCGAGGCTGATGTTTCGACGTGCTTGTAGATGCCGCTAGTGTAGGACCGGAAGTCGTTTAACACCATGAAGTCGACGACGAGAGGTCCACGCTGCACAAGTGCTTCTTGCATGAGAACCTCGTTCCCCGCACCGTAGTAACCTGTGAAAGTAAACCACAGGGTATTGCACTGATTTCTATAATGCATGCCGCAGAAGTCTCATAAGATGAAAGATGAAACATTTTACAGGCTACTGATGGTGCTATTGCTACAATATTGTTGCACAAAATGGACCGCATATAAACCAGCGGTGCAGCAATGCACATCCATTTAGAGGTTGACTAATCCTCTGGCAGCAGCCATGTTTTTCCTAGATTACATGTGGGACGGACGATTAAACATCGACGCTAAGTGATACCAACATGGATTTGATCTGTGCACCAGAGCAGCTCTTACAACCTAGATCTGATATTAGATTATAGTCTACAGGTTTCGGCTATATACACTGACAGAAATGGAAAGTGTTAGACGTTCGGTGGCTGATATTTATCAAACTTCACTAAGATGTTCATTAAATAATGAGTACTAAATTATCTAACTTTCATTTCATTTAGAACTGGTGTCCATCATCATCAACGCATGAGGCGTGACTTCCATGGGCACGATTATCCTCTTGTATTCACTGTAGCATGGGAGCAAACAGCCTACGAATGACAGCTTGAGGAATCGACGTATGAGGTGTTACTTCCATCGGCACGATTATCCTCTTGTACTCATTGTAATATGGGAGCAAACAGCCTACGAATGTCAGCTTGAGGAATTTCTTGCATGCTTGAAACACCTACTGTGTCGCTTCACGAAGATCCTCGGCTGGCAACTTAGATGAAAGTATACATCCTCCTATCACATCTCAGACTTGTGCTAGGGGTGACGAATCAGGGCAGGCCACTCAGTTATCCATATAATCCTAAGGGCATTTGTGGTGTACACTTCAGTGAGGGGTCTTCTGTTATCACGCTGGAATATGCAGTTAGGTATTCTGATCAGTCATTAAGATGCTGTGTCCCTTATGCCAATGATTCGACTTTTTAGAGTTCGAAAGATGGCGATAAGCATCCTTCATCTGTGATGATGGTAGTTTTCTGTACTAAAACTAAGCCCACATAAGGATGAAAAGTTAATCAACATATGCTGAAGTATAAGTTTGATAGTGCACAGTCAGTGTGTCTTCGTGTAATGCTTCCATTTTCTTTTGTGTTTTGAAATGAGAGGGTAAATGATACAGCCTATCACGAAGCAATGTTTGCGTCTCATGAATGAAAGAATTAGTCACATAATTCTGCGTTTTGGAAATAAAGAGAATCAAACTGAAAAGTAAGTTTATGTTTCCATTTTTAGAGAGATAGGGGCGATTTCATTGCTTGCTCAATGTACGGATTGAACAACATGGACGATAGGCTACAACCTTGTCTCACAACCTTCTCAACCAATGATTAATATCTGTCGACTCTTATAACTGCAGCCTGGTTTTTGTACGAGTTGGAAATAACCTTTCACTTCCTGTATTTTATCCTTCCTACCTTCAGAATTTCAAAGAGCGTATTCCAGTCCACATTGCCAAAAGCTTTATCTAAATCTACAAATTCCATAAACGTAGGTTTGTCTGTCTTTAAATTACCTACTAAGATAAATTATAGGGTCAGTCCTGGCTAGTACTCTTCTACATTTCTCTGGAACCCATTCCCATCTTTTGCGAGGTTGACTTCTATCATTTTTATTTTCATTGTTCTGTAAATAAGTTGTGTCAATATTTTGCAACCATAACTTATTAAACTTTCTTGAGGTCTGAGGTCCTGTGGCGTATGTCTTCCTGACCAAGTGGAGTAGTTTCGACACGGCTGGCTCCCTAGGAGGTCAATAGCTCTCAGGGAATATAATCTTTTTCTAGGCCTTTGTTTCGACTTTTGGACTTCAGCGTTCTGTCAAATTCTTCTTACAGTATCATCTTTATGTTTACTTATATTTCGAGTCACTCAAATATAGAAACCTTGTTGAACATACGTTATAAAGATGTATCGTCAAAAGTGGCAAAAAGCAGCTAACGAGCAAGTTTAAGAGCCACAAACTGAAGAAATTTTATCTGGTCCAATGCAAACACTGAGAAAGTTCGTAACGTAATTTGATAATACTTTTCAACATAGTATTAGTTATTTGTGACTTGCAGTTTGTAATGAAGAAACTGAGAAATTGTTTTCATGACCTATGTACTGTATGACGATTGCTTGATTATAAAATATTGATTTTTTAAATTTCGTCTATTAGTAACATAAAAATTGTACATTGAAATTCTGTCAAGTTCTTGTATAATGGAGACCATGAATTATAGAATAAAACAATTACTACAGACTTATTTGTGGTTTTCTACAAGGAGAACAGTCTTCTGTCCTCTACTATTCTCTAGAAGTAATTAATACTTCCAAGCATTTAAGATTCGTCCTAACAGATAAAGTTTTGCTTGAAGCTGACTGAGGTCATTACTGCGTTGTGCAGAAGCAGATGTTATAGCTGTGCTGGAGAAAAGCGTACGAAGCAGTAGATAACTACGAGAACGAATATTTGTAGTTTCCTTTTGTGGCAACATAATCAGCGCGCTAAGGTGCACAATAACTTAAGGTAGTGAAGGTTTGACATACCTCGCAGGACAAGAATTTTGCAAATGATGTGAGAGGGTGAAGTTCCAGGACTGATTTTCTGAAGCAAGAACGTATACCTAGCATGCATCACTGACTGCCTCAACCACGGAAGTCGTATAGGTACCTCTTCAAGGAGATAGCCATTTTAACTACGCTGTCACAATACATACGAGGGTCACTTCAAAAGAAATGCACACTGTTTTTGTAAAAATACAGTTTTCATTCCGTTTGTGTGAAAGTTTTACAGTGTGTAGATACATCCTTCCCGCTTGTTTTCAAACTTAGTTCAACCTGTTCCCGTGAGTGGCGCCGTCACAGCATGACTTCAAGGTGGCTGCTACACTTCACGTTCTTCAGAAGCAACGTGTTGTCATAGAATTCCTGTGCTGTGAAAACGAGACAGTGAGAAACATCCACAAGAGGTTGAAAAAGGTGTATGGAGAAGCTGCTGTCGATCGCAGTACAGTTAGTCAGTGGGCAAGCAGATTACGTGATGAAAGCGGGCATGGCGATATTGAGGATTGTCCTCGCAGTGACAGGCCTCGTACTGCACGCACTCCAGACAATGTGCAGAGAGTTAACGAATTGGTGACTGCTGACAGAAGCATCACAGTGAACGAATTGTCACGCTACGTTGGGATAGGGGAAGGAAGTGTTTCCAGAATACTGAAAGTGTTGGCGTTAAAAAAGGTTTGTGCCAGGTGGGTTCCCAGGATGTTGACAGTGGCTCACAAAGAAACAAGAAAAACGGTATGCAGCGAACTTTTGGAACAGTACGAGAATGGTGGAGATGAATTTCTTGGAAGAATTGTGACAGGTGATGAAACATGGCTCCATCATTTTTCACCAGAGACGAAGAGGCAATCAATGGAATGGCATCATGCAAATTCACCCAAGAAAAAAAATTCAAAACCACACCTTCTGCTGGAAAAGTTATGGCTACGGTGTTTTTCGATTCCGAAGGACTCTTGCTCGTGGACATCATGCCAAGTGGAACCACCATAAATTCTGACGACACTGAAGAAACTTCAAGCTCGACTGAGTCGTGTTCCACCACATCGGCAAAAGCAGGATGTTTTGCTGTTGTACGACAGTGCACAGCTACATGTCAGTCAAAAAACCATGGAAGCGATCATAAAACTCGGATGGACAACACTGAAACACCCGCCTTACAGTCCTGTCCTGGCTCCATGTGACTATCATATCTTTGGGAAACTGAAAGACACTCTTCGTGGAACAAGGTTTGAAGATGATGACTCCCTTGTGCACGCTGCCAAACAGTGGCTCCGACAGGTTGGTCCCAGAATTTTGCTGTGCTGGTTCCAAGATGGCCTAAGGCAGTTGAGAGTGATGGAAATTATGTGGAGAAATGAAAATATTGTTCCTAAAGGATGTATCTACACACTGTAAAACTTTCAAACGTGTAGAATAAAAGATGGATTAAAAAAAATAGTGTGCATTTCTTTTGGAGCGACCGTCGTATATTCGTGAATGAAATTTGTCATAAATAATCCATCGAAAAGCTGATAAGAGCAGTGTTATACGTATCAACAACGCAAGCGAGAAAAACGACTTTTATTAACCATTGTTAAAGCTGTCAGTGGCTCAGAGAAGACTTCAATATGCAGCAACAAACATTTTTGATTATTTGCCTAATAATATAAAATGTCTGACAAGTAGGGAAGCAAATTTTGAATATAATTTAAAATCTTTCTCCTGGACATCGCCTTCTATTCTATTGGCAAATCTCTACTTAAAAACTGGTATCAGAGAAAAAATTAGTTGCATAAGTAGGACTAAAATAATAATGTATTCATTAACGTTAACATTAATGATGTATACATATCCTGTAAACTGACTCATTCCACATCATTTCAACGAAAGTATCATTTAAATGATCTATGGAACAAGTAACTAACTAAATACCTGCCATCTACAGAATTGGTAATAAGATATATCAGACATGGATGTTATGCGGATACCTAAGGCCCTGCTGTACGGAGAACTTCATGAGGGCAGATACCCAGCTGGAAAATCTAATGTAAGAAGGTTTTAAAAGAAATGGCGTCACTTCTTGCCAATGGAAACTTATTATAGATGACAGTGACTCCTTGGTGACTGGACGTGCGACACAAAACCCAGGCAAACAGAGGTGGAATGAACTAGCCTCGAAGACAGCTAGTTGTAAAGAGACAGCAACTTTATTTCAAACACTTAGAACTTAAAGCATGCAATGAATCAGTTCACTAGAGATAGCCGCATTCGTCACTTCCGAAAACGAACAAATTAAACCACGGTCCTTTAAGGACCGTTGGAAGTCTACAAATTATTTTCTTCTTTAGTGAAATAACTTAAAAAAGATCAGTTACTGAAACTGGCCATATATCTTAACAAAAACATTAACTTACGTACAATATTTAGCAATGGTTTCACCGCCTTACCTCCAATATACGTGTAGTCAGAAACGTAATGCCTGCGGCAGGAGCTGTCAGTGGTACACTGTGCGTCTGTTCCCTGATACGGATTACAAGACTCTTCCACGAGTCCATAGTCCTGAAAAAAAAAGTAGTGTCAGGAGCTTCATCACATTCCTTTTGTAGTAGGCGGTTCCTGATACGTGAGAACTGCATCAGCAGCAGATCAGAGATGCCAAAGTGTACAACATAATGGTCCTCATTTTACTTAGTTTGTAATTTAACATCGTAAGAGATACTGCAGAAAATAAGGCTACAAATAATCTCATGAACAAAATTTATTCGACGACAGTTGTTTCGGTACACTATTATTTTACTCTCACTTATTCACTCACATTCAGCCATGTGTTTTCCAAGTTGTGAGGGAAACAACAGCTGAGGCTAGTGCAATAAACAATCAACACTTCATTGTTTGCTTGCAAAGCAACGCCAATAACATTCCCCATCTCATAAAGTTGGTTGAAGTGTTTCACTTTGATTAAATAAATAACTGCACAATGATAACACATCATCTATTAGGTGTTGCGTTTTTCGTGCCGGTCAGTTAAATTGCAAAGAAAAAAAATTCGATACGTTGTGCCGTTTCCGAGTTAAGCTCTGAAGTTAGCCAGTCAGGTCGTCGTGCGTGCAAATTCAAGCATCCAGCCAGAGGCCATATGTGTTCTTCATTTGGTTAGCTGAAACCGAACGAGAGAGCAATACAAAAATTAAACAGTTGATGGTAGCAGGGATCGAATTCGTGTTTTACTGTCTTTTCCTCGTGTATATTTCCAGAATTTCGTGCGTGTTTCCGTTTACGAGGTGTAAGCCCACAGTTTTTAAGTGTAAATTCGGGCAGTCTGTAACGCAATTTTCATTCCTTGCGAACAGCCAGCAGCGAATTCGTTGTTCACTGAGGCGTCAGCGTCCATTGGTGACAAACCAGGGGAGTAGCAAGTTGCATATCTATTTTATCTGTTTTTACAGTTTACTTTTTCAGTTAGTCTTGCTAGGATGGGCAGGATGTGTGCATGCAATGTGCAGACGCTGTAGGAGCTAGCCGCAGTTGGCGAACAGCTGAATGCGGTTTTGGCTAGGGCCACTTACTTTCAAGCTGCTGCCTTGGGGTGTTGCGGTGGCAGAGAATCTGGCGCGTCACATTGAACACCTCAGATGTTGCTTGTTTCTCCCTCGGGAACTGCTACCGAGGCACCTCCTAGTCTACGCGACGCGGTTGATATGCCCTTACAGCAGAGTGAGTGGCGGGTGGTTACACGTTCGCGTCAAAATGGTTCAATTGGCTCTGAGCACTTTGGGACTTAATATCTGAGGTCATTAGTCCCCTAGAGCTTAGAACTACTTAAACCTAACTAATCTAAGGACATCACACACATCCATGCCCGAGGCAGGATTCGAACCTGCGGCCGTAGCGGTCGCGCCGTTCCAGACTGAAGCGCCTAGAACCGCTCGGCCACATCGGCCGGCAACGTTCGCGTCGCTCGAGGCAGAGGGCCCCTTCACCCTGTGAGTGCACAGGTGTCCGCTCCTTCAGCGGGGTGCGAGCAGACACACGAGGAGTACGGTTTAATGGTTATCGGGAGCTCCAACGGTAGGCAGATCAGGGCTGGAAAGAAAGCCGATGTGCAGTCAGTATGTCTGCTGGAGGAGCCTCATCTGAGATGTGGAGGTGATCCGCGGTTATAGAGCATGCAGAGTGCAGTCTTCTGCAAGTTGTGGCTCATGTCGGCACCAACGACGCCTGTCGCATGGCCATCCTCAGTTTATACAGGCGGCTGGAGGCAGTGGTGATGGCTGCTGTCCTCACGCGTGAGGTGCAAGCAGATCTTGCAATTTGCAGCATTGTTCCCACAGTTGATCGGGTCCTTTGGTTTGGAGCCGAGTAGAGAGTCTCGACCAGAGGATTCGTCGATTCTGTGAAGGTCTTGACTGCAGATTTCTAGACCTACGTTATCGGTTGGGGATTTTTAGGGCTCCCCTTGATAGGTCAGAGGTGCATTTCACAAAGGTAGCGGATACTCGTGTATCAGAGTTCTTGTGGAGTGCACATTAGAGTTTTTTTATGTTAGGCGGTAGTTTGAGGTACTCTGATGAACACGCGCTAGTCAATATGTAGCAAGGGAAGGCCGACTGCTTTCAGAGTAGACACTTTTTATCAGAAAATTGTCGAAATATTCTTAACGAAGTTTCCAAATTTATTGTCCTCCAGTAAAGTTCTGGCGCCTAAATTATTCTAGGGAAAGAAAGGCGGCTGAAGCCCAAAATGGGAAGCTCTGAGATATTTAGCGAGTCGTAGAACGTATATCGGAAAGACAGATTAGAATCTGTAGGAGGGGGAGTGTTCGCTGCAGCTGATAAAAATTCAGTCCCTATTGACGTCGAAGTTGAGCGTGACAGTGAAGTTATCTGGTCGAGTATAACAGGTCTAGGAGAAACCAATTTAATTTTTGGATGCTTTTACTGGCCACCCGGTTCTGCTGTGACAGTTCTAGAGTCATTCAAAGAATGTTTATGATCACTAGCGCGCAAATACCCAGATCACCCATTGCTAGTTGGAGGCGACTTTAACCTGCCGAGAATAGACGGGGATGTCTATAGATTCATTGCAGGGGGTACAGACAGACAGTCATGCAAAGTAATTTTGAACACGTTTTCTGCCAACTGTCTTGAGCAGCTAGTTCGGCAGCCCACACGCAATGGAAATATCTTAGAATTTGTAATTCCGATTAGGCTGGACCTTATCGATAACATCAGTATAGAAACAGGGATTCCCGATCATAATGTCATCATAGCAACTACGGTTACGAAAGTTAATAAATCAGTTACGAAGGCTAGGAGAGAATTTTTGCTAGAAAGAGCAGATAAGCAGTCGCTAGCATCTGACTTAGACAGTGAATTGACTTCACTTAGTTCCAGCAAGATGTACGAAGAGGAATTATGGTCAACGTTTAAGCAGATTGTAAATCGCGCTCTGGAAAATTATGTCCCTAGTAAGCGGATTAAGGAGATTCGGAAACTGCTGAGGAAGCGGAGGCTGTTGCACTCTCGGTTCAAAGGAGAACGCGCAAATGATGACAAGTAAAGGCTAGTGGAGATTAGCGCGTCTGTGAAAAGAGCTTTGCGTGAAGCATACAACTACTTCCACCGTCATACCTAAGCAAAAGATTTGGCAGAGAATCCGAGAAAATTATGCTCCTATGCAAAATCGCTAAGTGGGTCTAATGTTTCCATCCAGTCACCTGTTGACCAATCCGGTATGGCAACTGAAGATAGCAAAACGAAAGTCGGAGTTTTAAATTTCACGTTTAAGAAATAGTTCATGCGGGGGACTCGTACAAATATACCGTCGTCTGACCATCGAACAGACTCCCCTGGCGTGGAGAAACAACTGAAGGAGTTGAAGACAAATAAGTTACCAGGTCCAGATGGAATCCCAATTGGGTTTTTCAAAGAGTACTCTGTGACATTGGCTCCTTACTTATTAATCGCGAATCTCTATCCCAGCGCAAAGTCCCAAGCGGTTGCTGGAAAAAAGTGCAAGCGACTCCTGTGTTTAAGAAGAGCAAAAGAATGTACCTACAAAATTACAGATCAATATCCTTAACATCATTTGTTGCAGAAATCTTGAAATGTTCGCAGTTCGAATATAATACATTTTTTTGACACAGAGAAGTTCTGTCCAGGAATCGGCTTGGTTTTAGAAAGCATCTCTCGTGCGAAACTCAGCTTGCCTTTTTCTCACGCGATATACTCCTATGGGTGAAGGGCAACAGGTAGATTCCATATTTCTCGATTTCCGGAAGTGTTAGACTCAGTGCCCCACTGTAGGCCGTTAAAGAAGGTACGAGCACATGAAACAAATTCACAGACATGTGAGTGACTAGAAAACCTCTTAAGTTATAGAAACCAATATGTAGTCTTCGATGACGAGTGTTCGGCAGAGACAAGGGTTGCATCAGGTGTGCCCAGGGAAGTGTGATAGGACCGCTGTTGTTCTCTCTACACACAAATGATTTGGCGGGCAGGGTGGGTCGCCATCTGCGATTGTTTGCTGATGATGCTGTGGTGTACATAAATGTGTCGGACCCGAGTGACTATAGGAGGATACATGATGGCTTAGACAAAATTTGTAGTTGATGTGATAAATGACACCTAGTTCTAAATGTACTAAATGTAAGTTAATGCGGATGAGTAGGAAAAACAAACTCGTAATGTTCGGAAACAGCATTAGTAGGGTCCTGCTTGAGACAGTCACTTTGTTTAAATATCTGCAAAGCGATATGAAATGAAAGGAGCATGTGACGATTGTCGTAGCAAAGGTGAATGGTAACTTGGTTTTATTGGGAGAATTCTAGGCAAGTATGGTTCGTCTGTAAAGGAGACTGCATATAGGACGCTAGTGCGACCTATTCTGGAGTACTGCTTGAGTGTTTGGTATCCGTATCAGGTCGAATTAGAGGAAGACATCGAAAAAGTTCAGAGACGAGCTGCTATATTTGTTATTGGTCGCTTCGAATAACACGCAAGTGTTACGTACATGCTTCGGGAACTCAAACGGGAATCCCCGGAGGGACGGCGACATTCTATTGAGAAAATTTAGTGAATCGGGATTTGAAGCTGTTTGCAGAACGATTCTGTTGCCTCCAACATACATTGCGCATAAGGACTACGAAGGTAAGATAGGAGAAATTAGGGCTCATACGGAGGCATACAGACAGTCGTTTTCCCTCGTTCTATTTGCGAGTGGAACAGGAAAGGAAATGACTAATATTGGTACGGGGTACCCTCCGCCACTCGCCGTAAGATGGACTGCGGAGTATCAATGTAGATGCAAATGTAGATGTAGATGGAACAATGACAAAGGTAGGCATGACACATATTTTCACAGCTGCGAACGTAGTGGTTCGATAGCGCGTTATCGGTATTCCTTCGACGTATATGCCTATATGCATTTAGAATACGGCGTGCAGGATCAGAATGCACTGGAGGCCGCGCAATTTATAACACAAGATTGCCAAACTGCATAATTCCAAGTGCGAATACGTTTCAAGTAGTCGTTAGACAGTTAAGGGAGACCGGGAGTTTTGTTATGAACGAAGGTGACGCTGCACAATACTACGCGTTGA
Source organism: Schistocerca americana (assembly GCF_021461395.2). NCBI lineage: Eukaryota > Metazoa > Arthropoda > Insecta > Orthoptera > Acrididae > Schistocerca > Schistocerca americana. Next base: position 568,052,250 of record NC_060119.1, on the reverse strand, counting down.
CTATATAGTTTGAAGATAACGTTCTTGATATGGTTGTTTCAAATTCTGCTACCAGCTCGAGGGCCATGGGCAATTCGTCAGGAGTATGTAAGGTTAATCCGGTGTTCTTACTGTATGCCTTACAGTATGGTGAAACGTATACGTTTGTTTTTCGCTACAGGTTTCGCACGCTGTAGTATTGGAAGTCCTACGCGACAAATACATATTTCCATAACACCAACAGGAAGTGCAAGATTTGGTGGAAGAGGATTGCGCTTCTAGGAATCAGTGTTCCCTGTGGTTCTTAAATCAATGCATCGACATTCTAAAGCCGGCCGGTGTGGCCGAGCGGTCCTAGGCGCTTCAGTCTGGAACCGCGCGACCGCTACGGTCGCAGGTTCGAATCCTGCCTCGGGCATGGATGTGTGTGATGTCCTTAGGTTAGTTAGGTTTAAGTAATTCTAAGTTCTAGGGGACTGATGACCTCAGATGTTAAGTACCGTAATGGTCAGAGCCATTTGAACCATTTGACATTCTAAATTTCGAAGGGGAAGTGATGTAGACAGACGAGACAAGTTTCACCAGAGAAGGGCCATTCAACTCTCAAAACAGCCACATTTGGTATGACGAAAATACGCGTAGCACATATGTGAAATCGTACCAGCACAAGTTTGGCGTGAACATTTGGGCAGGTATGGCAGGCGACTCTGCGTTGAGTTCATTTTACTTCCTCCCCGTTTAAATAGACGGACTTATTTAGCATTCCATGTAAACATCCTTCCGTTGCTTTTAGAAGACGTTCCTTTGGCGGTTCGTCAGGTAATATAGTACCAAATTGACGGCGCACTCCTGAATTTTGCTGTTGCGATACAGGAGCATTTAGATGTTATGTATCGGCAGAGGTGGATTAGTCAAGGTGGTCCAGTTCCCCGGCGAGGTCGTTCGCCAGATATTACACCCATATGGATTTTTATCGGTGGGGGCATTGAAGAAAATTTTCTACGCGACTCCAGTGGACACCATCGAACAGATTCTTGCAAGGACAATTTTAGCCTTTGATGAAATCAGGGAAACGTTTGGTTTCGGAAAACTTGCGGTTTCCATGATGCAGCATTCATGTTGGAGAGGTATTTTCATGTACGAATATCTATAGTGTCTTTTTATTTAACGTATCCAGGCATTCTACATGTGTTTTACATTGCATTTATTACAGTAAGCATCTTAAGCTAAATTTAGAAAATAAAAATTACTGTAGTAAGTTAAAAAATACATATAGTTTATATTCGTACATGATAAATACTACAATAATTAGAGATACGGTAAGGTAGGATTTTAATTATGAGTGCTAGCGTCAATGGACATGGAGAACAGGGTGGATGAGGGAGGGAAGGAGGAATGTGATAACACACAATTAGCGAATATAGGGAAAGAGATGACGGCGTGACTCATAGAGAAAAAAAAAACTGGGAGAAGATTGAAGCATTGGCTTTACTAATAAAGTTAATGTTTGGACGTTCATGTTGCTTTACTAACAGCTACAGCCAAGATGAAATTATATTGACACCAGAAGCCTTGTTACTTCAGTTCTCAAATTCACTGGTGTTTAACTAACCCACAAGCTGAAATTATACTGACTCCAGAAACCTTGTTACTTCATTTCTCAAATTCACTGGACAGGTGTTTAACTAACTCGAAAACCAGAATACGGCGATGGTGCTTCGAAATTCAGCCACGAGGTGGCAGTTGAATCTTGCTAATCGATAACGGGCTAAGGAATGGGGCACTACAAAATTAAAGCGACGTTAGTGACGCAACAGTAACGTGGCTATTCCACAAGCAACTTCGATGACGTCACTCTAATGGCGATCTTACGGCGCCACTTCAGTTGCATATGGAAACCTGGCTGAGCTCCACGCTCATTGGAGTGCGTAAGCCTACGCTGGAATTTGTATGTTGGAAACTTACACCGTAGTTCTCTTTCTCGTTAGGAAGAAGGAAGATAGCAAGTCTATATTTTAACGTCCCGCAGGCAACGAGGTTGTCAGAGATGGAGCACAATCTCAGACTAGGAAAGGGAATTCTTTGCATCCTGCGACACCTTGTCCTGTGGTTTTTGTAGAGTTAGGTTCCAGATTCATGTAAGTGGTAATGTCATGATAGAGATTTGGAATGGTATTGTTTCTATTTTGTATATACTACCAAAGCAAACGTCAGGAAATGGTCATTGTACCTTTCAACATGAAGGCGTGTGTTTCATGAAGTAAGATTCCTAGGGGATAATTTAATGGTAAAGAGTATACAAAGTATGAGGAGATTTCGAAAGCGAGTGTCACATCGGTCAGCAATGATCTATGCCAGTGCTTCCTGACATTGCTATTTTTAATGAAGACTGGGCTGCCAAACATTATAGAGGTAGAATCAGAATCAAATGTTGACTGTATGAAGCAGTTAGTTATGTTCAAGCAGTGTGTGGCAGTCTTACACCACACGAAGATAAACTATCTCGCTCACGAAGTGCAAGCCTCTATTTCAGAAGGATGATGAGGCTAGCTTTTGCAAGGATCAGTAAGGGGTACAGAGCAGTTTAATGTTCATTTAGAGGGACAGTTCTGACAACCTTCCAACAAACGTCATGGTGACAGAATGAGATTTTCACTCTGCAGCGGAGTGTGCGCCGATATGAAACTTCCTGGCAGATTAAAACTGTGTGCCGGACCGAGACTCGAGGAATATCCTTTCTTTCAGGAGTGCTAGTTCTGCAAGGTTCGCAGGAGAGCTTCTGTAAAGTTTGGAAGGTAGGAGACGAGGTACTGGCAGAAGTAAAGCTGTGAGGACGGGGCGTGAGTCGTGCTTGGGTAGCTGAGTTGGTAGAGCACTTGCAAAGGCCCCGAGTTCGAGTCTCGGTCCGACACACAGTTTTAATCTGCCAGGAAGTTTCAAACGTCATGGTGACAAAGTCGAACTGGAATTAAAGTTAGAAAAAAAGAGGTGTAGCTTGTGTCTTTTTTTTTTGCGTTCTTCAGTGTGTCCCTTTCTCCTTTAATGTTCTCGTATAATGTTCGTTTCTTTTCCTTAGCCACCTTAGCCACGAAAGATGTCAGAGTTTTCGAAACTAGTTGGAGTTAACTAAAAGAAAGGAAGGAAGATACAGAAACGAGACTGTAGTCATAAGAACCTAAGGATATGAAAGGGAGGCAGTAGTTGAGAAGGGAAGAGATAAGATTGTAGCCTATCGCCCATGTTATTCAGTCTGTACACTACACGAAACCAAGAAGAAAATTGGAGAGAGAAGTTCAGGGAGAAGAAATCAAAACTTTAAGGCTTGCCAATGACATTGTTATTTTGTCAGAGACGGCCAAGGGTTTGGAAGATTACTTGAATGGAATAGATATTGTCTTGATAGGGGGTTATACACTGATGTAACAAAAGCCATGGGACTGCGACATGCACATATACAGATGGCGGTAGTATTTCGTGCACAAGGTATAGCAGGGCAGCGGAGCTGTCACTTGTATTTCAGTTGATTCAGGTGGAAAGGTTTCCAACGTCATTATGACCGCACGACGAGAATTAACGGACTGTGAAAGCAGAATCGTAGTTGGAGCTAGATGCATGGGATATTCCATTTCGAAAATCGTTAGGAACTTCAGTATTCTGAGATTCGGAGTGACAAGAGTGTGCCGAGAATATAAAATTTCAGGCATTACCTCTTACCACAGCCAAAACACTGAGTGAAATACCCACAAAAATCAATGTACGAAGAACGTATCCGTTAGGATACTGTGGCGAAAGTTGGCGTTCGTGGGCTTTGGCAGCAGACAACAAACGCGAATGCCTTTGCTAACAGTAGGACAATCCATGCAGCGCCCCTTATTGGCTCGTGACCTTATCAGTTGGACCCCAGATGACTGGAAAACCGTGGCCTGGTCAGGTGAGTCCCGATTTAAGTTGATAAGAGGTGATTAAGTGTTCGAATGTGGCGCAGACCCCAAGAAGCCTTGGATCCAAGATGTCAACAAGGCACTGTGCAAGCCGGCGGTTGCTCCATAGTGATGTGGGCTGTGTTTACGTGGGATGGACTGGGTCTTCCGGTCCAACTGAAACAATCGTCGACTCGGCTCCTTAGAGACCATTTGCAGCCATTTATGGACTTCAAGTTCCCAAAAAATGATGGAAGTTTTATGAATGACAGTGCGCCATGTCATTGCGCCATAATTGTTCGCGATTGCTTTGAACTTTTATGGGACACAATCGAGCAGTCAGTTCGTGTACAAAATCACCCACCGACTACAACTTCGCACTTAGGACGGCTACAGAGGTAGCATGGTTCAATATTTCTGCAGGGGACTTCCAATGACTTGTTGAGTCCACGTCACGCCGGGCAAAAGAGGTCCGACACGTTATTAGGGGGTATGCCATGACTTTTGTTACCTGAGCGTGTGGTGAATATCAGCAAAAGTGAAACCAAGGTGATGGGGCGTAGTCGAATTAAATCATATGAAAGCGAGGTAATTAGTCTAGGAAATGAGACACTGAACTCAGTGGATGTGTTTGGACTCTGCTACTCACTCCAACTGCCATCTAGTGGCAGCTTCAGACTGGCCAGGTCAGACTGTCCAGTATAGTCTGCTCCCTGTCGGAAGAATTTGCAACCTATGTGCGGAAGTGGACCTCCCAGGTCCTTTGTGTGCGCAGGTAGGATTAGCCGTTGTAACGGCCAAGGAGGTAGCTGCGAGACCCCGTAGCGGACGGGCGTGTATGTCTTCCAGCTAAGCCAGGAGCCGCAGTTGGCGCGCTGCCTGTGCAAGTTGTAACGTTTAATGTAATAAACAATTATACCAGACAACTTGTTCCGTCTAGTTATTGTGAGTGGAAACAAGGGGAGGACAGTAAGTCCTCTCGTACTATACATTCACACTTCAATGTGCCACACGGGAAGAAGAGCCCGCGCGCACATTTTTTGGTCCTCCGGGCCGGATTAGTGACCACGCGGAATTTACGTTCGCGCGGATTTGTTTTCCGGTATTTGTGAACTTCTAAAAAACCACGTGTGAGCTGCACACGTTATCGGTTTCGTTGTTGACTGCTATCGAGTGACTCAAGGCCTGTTCGGGACTTCGACAATAACAGCCTCAACAACGACGATCGGGGACATATTTGTGAACATTTAATGTGTCTCTAATTCAAACGCGGGAGGCACAGAAACGCGTCGGTGCAGCATCGTCGGTGACGTCACCTCCTGCTCCCGCCGAAACTTCGCGCCGCCGGAGACTGCAGCGCCTACCACGCCAGCTGCCAGTGCCCGTGACCGTGACACCGCTGCTGTTCCAGTCCTTACTGCCTCTGCAGCCTGGTAAGTGCAACTGTTGGCTTCCTACTATCATCTTCCTGGTCCTAAAATGGAGCCCTCAGAGAAAACAAAGTTAGTCAAGCAGAGAGGTGTAGCAAAGGCCGCTCTCGCGCGCTTAGCGAGCTTTGTGCAGTCTGCAGACAGTGCCAGCATCGAAATGTTGGAATCAAAATTAAATCGATTGACTCGGATTCAGACTGATTTTGAGTCGTCTCAAACACGGCTGGAAATTGAAGACGAATCAGCAGATCACAGTAAGGACAGGGCAGAATTCGAGGATTCGTGGGACTTTGTTGAATCCACTATCAAGGGTTCAATGAAGAGGTACACCCAGATTCCGCAGCCTTTGGGCTCGAATCCATCAGGCAGTGTCAGTTCTTTGAAACTACCCGCTATTAACTTGCCAAATTTTGAAGGTGACTACCTTAAGTGGTCATCATACAGGGATACGTTTTTGAGCCTCATTATGAATAACAATTCAATTGATGACGTTCAAAAACTTCACTACCTTAATTCGTCCTTGCGAGGTGAAGCTAAAGACCTTTTGAAACATATACCTGTCACAGCAGGAAATCTAGCGATAGCCTGGGCACTTATTACGCAGAGGTATAATAACCCAAAAATAATTGCAGCCAGACATGCTAAGGCTTTGTTGGCCTTGCCTACAGTCGGCCACGGCGCAGCGAGCGATTATAGGCAACTAATTAATCACGTATGCAGCCATTTGAAGGCCTTAGAAGCTCTCAAACCTGATGTTCCACTTCATGAAGTTATTCTTTCGGAAGAGATTCTGTCCAGTATGCGACCCACAGATCGTCATGAGTGGGAGGTAAAGATGTCTGGGTCGACATTCACCACATTAAATCAACTAATAGATTTTTTGGAGACAAAATGTCAGGCCCTTGAGTCGATCAGGTTCAGGGATAACACCTCAAGGGATTTGCAAGGAAATGTCAATAATTTAAATCAAACAAGACATGTGAGGAGGGCTCATCTCGCTAATGCTGATGCTGAGGAATCATGTAATTTTTGTAGTGAACCTCATACTATCACTAAATGCAAGGGGTTTCAAGCACTAAATGTCGATGAGCGGCGGGCATATGTCACAAAAAATAAGCTTTGTTTTTTGTGCATCCGCTCTGGTCATTTCTCGACTAAATGCAGGATTTCTCCATGTAAGACCTGTAAAGGAAGGCACAACATACTGCTCCACAAGCCTGCTGAACCAAGGAATGGGCAGAATAGTGAACCAGGAGGCCATTCCCTGGCCCATCAAACTACGAACGGGAAGGCAAACACCCATTGTAATGTTTTGTTGGCAACAGCTGTTGTCAACATTAAAGACAGCATGGGTAGACAGCAGGTTTGCAGAGTTCTGCTAGATAGTGCGAGTCAGCTATCCTTTATATCTAAGGGCATGGCAGAGAAATTAAAACTGAAACGAAGTAAACATTCGTTTCCTGTGAAGGGCATAAACAATGCCTTTGCTGCCTCAGTGTCTTACACTTGTGATGTTGAACTATCGTCTAGGGTCAACGACTTTCGTGTCAGAACCACTTGTGCTGTCGTAGATCATGTCACCAGTGACCTACCAGCGAGCAAGATAGACACAAGGTCCTGGAGTGTCCCACGTAATCTTCCGCTTGCTGATCCAGAATTCAACAAACCTGCCACAGTAGATATAATTCTTGGTGCTGAGGTTTTCTTTGACGTTGTTTGTAAGGAAAGGCTGGTGAAACCAGGTCATCCCTCACTGGTCGAAACAAAATTTGGCTGGATTTTGTCTGGTAGGATGCCTTCAGTTTCATGCAACATGCCTCGTTCTACAGTGACCTCGTGCTTTGTTAGAGGTGACAATTTAGATGCCAAACTGCAAAGATTTTGGGAGTTAGAGGAACTGCCTACGAAAACGATTAGTAAGCAGGGTAAAATATGTGAGGCTCACTTTCAGCGCCACACGGCACGAGATGAAGAAAGGAGATTTGTGGTTCGACTACCAGTGAAACCCGACTGTAAATCATTAGGCGAATCACGACAACAAGCATCTCGGAGATTGGCGCATCTTGAGAGGAGGTTTAAAAGGCAACCGAATCTGCAGAAGGAATACGCTGCATTCATGCATGAATATGGTAATGAGATCGCTTTGTTGAAGGCCAGCTCCCCTATTCCACATTATAGCAAATTAAGGGATTTGCACCCGTTTGTTGATGCCGAAGGTATTTTACGAGTGGGAGGGAGATTAATGAATGCTGATGAACCATATGATGAGTGCCATCCTATTATCGTTCCGCCTAAGCATCATTTGACAAAAAATTCTCATTATAGATGAACATGAAAATCTGTTGCACGCTGGGTCACAACTTTGTTGGCTATGTTGCGTAGGAGGTTATGGATCCCCAATGGGCGTAACACAGTCAAGGGAGTTATCAGAAAATGTATAAAATGCTTTAGGCTTAAGTCCAAGACAGCAGTTCAACTCATGGGTCAGCTACCTGCAGCTAGAGTAAACCAGTCTCATCCATTCCAGCACTGTGGAGTAGATTATGCAGGCTCTATTGCTGTAGAGCATGGTGGAAGGTGGAGTAAAGTTACCACCAAGGCTTATGTAGCTTTATTCATTTGCATGGCAACCAAGGCCATCCACTTAGAATTAGTTAGTGACTTGGTAACAAGTTCATTTTTGGCCGCCCTCAGGAGATTCATTGCAAGAAGAGGGAAACCTTCTCACATGTACAGTGACAATGGTACCACATTTTTAGGTGCAGACAATGAGCTTAAACGTTTTCTCTCCAACGATGTTACTGTTGAAGGTGTGGTGAATCATTCGACCTCAGAGGGAATCAGTTGGAGGTTCACTCCACCTCGTGCCCCTCACTTTGGTGGACTCTGGGAGGCAGGAATCAAATGCATGAAGTCGCATCTCAAACGCGTCGTCAGCAATGCAGGGGTGACATTTGAAGAACTGACTACTGTGTTAATTCAGATAGAAGCATGCTTGAATTCAAGGCCGTTGTGTCTTCTCTCTGACGACCTAGATTCTCCTGCTGCTCTCACTCCTGGTCATTTCCTAATCGGACAGCCCCTTTGTGCTCATCCTGAACCCTCTGTCCTTGAGGTTCCCGCCAACAGGTTGCACAGATGGCAACTTGTGCAGCAGTTGCATCAGTCCTTTTGGAAGAGGTGGTCCACAGAATATATACATGATCTGCAGCAACGCAAAAAATGGACATTGGAAGGAGCATGGCAACCCCAGATCGGCGATCATGTGCTGGTCAAGGAGGATAATTTGCCTCCCTTGGTGTGGAGGCTGGGTGTCATTGACCAGCTGTTTCCTGGTCCTGATAAGTGTGTGCGTGTGGTAATGGTAAAAACTGCTAATGGGGATATTAAGAGGCCTGTAGCAAAATTGTGTCCCCTACCTAAACAGTGAATCAGTTAAGTGTTCCCTCAGATCTGTGTAGTGATATATGATACAGAGCCACTGCCAAATTGTCATTTACTGGAATAACCTCATAATTCATAAAATCAGCTTGGGAGGCTGTGGATGTTTCTTGTGGACTAACTGCTGTTAGTATTGATTTCATGTTTTTATGCAGTATAATATTAATACTCTATTGTTTTGTGTCCTGCATGTTAGTACCCATCGTGTTTCACATGCAGCATGACAGTGGTGTTTGGTGATGTGGGCATCCCAAATGTTAGTATATTCATGTTTTATGTGCATTGATATTGTGTCTAGTTATATTTTTATTGTTTACTTGTTTTGGTGTTGATGTTTGTTAAAATGTTGGTTATTTGTACAAAATGTTAGTGTGTTCATGTTTTAAGTGCATTGATCTTGTACCTAGTTATATTTTTTATTGTTTACTTGTTTTGGTTTTGTTGTTTGTTAAAATTTTGGTATTTGTAAAATGAGAAAACTCATTTTAGAGTGGGAGTATGTTTGGACTCTGCTACTCACTCCAACTGCCATCTAGTGGCAGCTTCAGACTGGCCAGGTCAGACTGTCCAGTATAGTCTGCTCCCTGTCGGAAGAATTTGCAACCTATGTGTGGAAGTGGACCTCCCAGGTCCTTTGTGTGCACAGGTAGGATTAGCCGTTGTAACGGCCGAGCAGGTAGCTGCGAGACCCCGTAGCGGACGGGCGTGTATGTCTTCCAGCTAAGCCAGGAGCCGCAGTTGGCGCGCTGCCTGTGCAAGTTGTAACGTTTAATGTAATAAACAATTATAACAGACAACTTGTTCCGTCTAGTTATTGTGAGTGGAAACAAGGGGAGGACAGTAAGTTCTCTCGCACTATACATTCACACTCCAATGTGCCACCACGGGAAGAAGAGCCCGCGCGCACAGGATGAGATTCACTAATTGGACAGCATCATTACTGACAATGGCGGTGGTATATGGTTATAATATAAAGACTTGCAATAGCAAGGAAAGCTTTTCTGAAAAAGATGAATATGTTAACATTGAATATAAATATAATGTTAGGAAATGGTTTCTGAAAGTATTAGTATACAGTGTTGCCTTATATGGAAATGGAATATACGGGAAAGAACAACATAGCGTTTGAACTGTGGTGTTACACAAGAACGGTGAAGGAAAGATGGCTAGCTAATGTAGAGGTATCGACTGGAGAGGAAACATGACAATGCACCAAGGACTCGTTAATTTCGTAACGGAGGTGTGAGGGCAAAAATTGTAGAGGGAGTAAGAGGCTCGACCACAATATGCGGGTTCAGATGAATGTAGGCTGCAGTAGTTAAAGAGAGGAAGAGGCTGGTGCAGGACACACTGGCATGAAGAGCTGCACCGAACCAGTCTTTGCACTGAGTACCACAACAACAACGAGAACATGATTCATTTGCTATTTCTTCATGGTGAAATTTGGCTTACATTTTTTATTTCTTTGTAAACTCCGAAAAGTCAGAAGGTATTTGTAGCTTGTTTCAGATTGAAATATTGCCATTCACCTACCTTGCCGTAACGTCCTGCTATTAAGTAGCCGAATCCACCTGAGCAACCCTGGGCCAACTGCGAGCAGCTGACCGCATCCTGCGTGGAGAAGACCGTCTGGACGGTGTTGTTGGTCTGTATACGGAGTCGAGCCTCGATCATGCCAGCCGATGCGAAGGCGTAGCAACTGCCGCAACTTGCCTGATCCCTGAGAAACGCAACGTGTACCTTACTTAGGCTAGCTGGCGTATGACATGGCAGCAGTATGCTATTTGGTCGTAGGTAGAAACCTTCCTGAGAAAGAATGTTGCAGCCGTTTATGCAGAGTGATAACTGCGATACATAGTGTACGAATAACGATTTAGGAATCAAATTCTAGACTACAAAGAATGCTCGTGAATGGACCTGGGCTCAAGCCATATCCTATAGCATGATGAAATGAGTGTATGACGAAATGAAATATAGAAAAGCACGACAGAAGGAGACAAAGTAGAAACTCGCTGAGGCTGTGAACAACGGCCTGAGCAAAAGAGTCGAGAGTAGTTAAGTTGAAGAAGAGTGAAATATAAGAAGGAAATAGATAATTAGGACAGCAAGGTACGTTAGGTACAGCGAAAGCAGAAGTAAAGAAGGCACGGATGTGTTGCTTAAGGCTTTTCCGTGAAGAAAACCACAGGTGACTGAATAAATATTTGAACTTGTGGATGAAAGAAGAAAGTATAAGAATCTAAAGAACGAGGAATGCAGCCGCATGTGTTGATTACGAATGAAATTAAAATTAAATGCAAAAAGGATAACATATAAAGAGAAAAACATGTAAAGATATTGAAAAACGTATGAAAAATCGAAGCGACACACAGGAAGATTAAACGTGAAAATTATAAGTAAAATTTATATGTGTTAACCTGCGTGACGCAATGGACAACCACTCTCAAATGTAGAAGATAGAACAGACAAATGGCAGGAGTATATCACAGGCCTGTACGGTGGGCAGAAACTGTCTCAAAGTTTGATAGAAGACGAGGAGGTTGTCATTAGGGAAGAAATTGGTGATCCGGTAATCTGACAGAGCACGGAGAGTTCTGACAAGTCAACAGGAGTCGATGATAAACCTTTAGAACTATTGAAATCTGCAGGTGATGTAGGAACCAAAGAGGTTATTTCAGTGAATAGCACAAATCAATCACTCTTGAGGTTGACAGTCAGAAATCCGGATAAACATTACTACAGGAGCAAATAAGGCAAGTGCGGATAAACGCGAAAGCGCCAGACGCTTAGCATGGCAAATATCACGTTTGTAAACTGCTGGCCAGAATAAGTTAGGGAGGTTGATTTAGGGTTTAATATCCCGTCAACGAAGAGGTATTAGACACAGAGCACAGGCTCGGACTGAAGAAGGAATCGACCGTGTTCTTTGAAAAGAACCATCCAAGTCTTTAGCTTAAGCGACTTAGGGAAATTACGGGTAACCCTAATCTGGATGGCCAGACGGGGAGTTGGACAGTCGACCTCCCGAATGTGAGTCCAGTGTGATAATCACTGTGCCGCCTATTTCGGTAGGTGGCACAATAATATTAAAAGAATGGAAAGAAAAATGGATGGCGTACTGCGTGAATATTAGAGGTTTGGAAGGAAATTTGTAGCAGAGAATGTAATTGTGGATTTACGAGAAATTGAGATACCAGGTGGGCTATAACTGAAGTGCAGGTACTCAAGAAGGTCCAGTGTCGGATATAATTATCGTATGGCAGCGAAACTTAGAAGATATGCTAATGCGTTAAGGCAGAGCCGATTTACGCTGGAAAAAAATTAGTTCAAATTTTGGCCATTACATACAAATCTAGCGATGTGCACTGTTCGCATGACGATAAGACATTCAAACTGTCATTCGACAAACCATAACGTGAGTGGACTGTATGACTACTGAGAAGGGAAACTGTTCTATGTGAACGACAGTAATAACAGTGCTGCTTTGAGAGAGTATCGTAAACTGAGAGGTCCGAGGAGAGCCCCGATGCCTTTAAGTGGTTTAAAGAAGATGATAATGAAATTAGAAAACATGACTGAGCTTGGCGTGGCATCTGGAAGAGGAAGGCGTCCTGTTCCGCTGGAAGTTATTGCCGAGGTTACTCTTACTGTAACCGACCATGCAGCACGTTCCCCACGTAGTGCTAGTGCTTGCGCACGGTCAACAGTACGGAAAGTTTTGCAGTCTATTTTACACTGGTACTCGTACAAGATCCAGACGGTGTAATAACTGAAACCTCTTGATCTTCAACAACGTTCTGAATTTTCTCTGGTTCTTGGCACCGATCGAAGTTGATGACAAGTGACTGGGCAATATTCTGCAGAGTGACGAAGCACAGTTTACACTACAGGGTGAAGTGAATACACATAACTGCCGAATTTGGGGTACTGTTTCGTCGCGCGTTGTGCACGGGGAGCCACTTCACTCACCGTATGAGACTGTGTGGGGTGGACCCATAAGCGCCTTTATTCTAGGTCCGTTCTTCTCTGAAGAGAATACATCCAGAGGGCCTATCAGGTGCACCGTAACCATTGCACGTATCGAGACTTAGTACAGCACGTGTTACCTGCTGTGGAAGAGCGCAACTGTGAGGAAACCACTGTTTTCACGCAAGATGGGGCAACACCCAGTAAAAGATCTACCTATGCAACATTCCATAAATGTGTTATCTCCAGAGGTTTTCCAGATGCGTAGCCTGCAAGATCACCTCATCTGAATCGTTGTGTGTGTGTGAATTCCTAAGGGACCAAACTGCCGAGGTCATCGGTCCCTAGACTTACCCACTACTTAAACTAACTTATGCTAAGAACATCACACACACACCCATGCCCGAGGGAGGACTCGATCTCCGGCGGGGGCGGCCCCGCAGTCCGCGATGTGGCGCCTCAAACGGAGCGGCCACTCCGCACGGCGAATCGTTGTGACTTTTGTCTCACGTGATATCTAAAAGAACGTGTTTACCGTGGACACGCTCAGTCTCTACCTGATCGGAAGGCCAGTATTCAGGAACACTGCTCAAATTCCACCGGAACTGCTTCGAGCAACTGTTGATCATATTGTTTAAAGGATGCAACATCTCGTCAATGTCTCCTGTGCTCATATTGAAAAAACTGTGTAAGCAGCGGTTAAAAATAAAGCCAACGTTATGTCTATCTCACTTGTTTACCTTCTCTGCCTGCGACCCATTCCTCATCCATTACACGTGGAAACATTTCTCTGGTTTCTTTCATTCACTGCACCAGACTTGAAACTTATGGCGAAAACTGGAACTACTTTTTCCGGTGTAAATCGATTCCGCATTAACGGATTAGAATATCCACCAAGTTTCGCTGACATACGACATTTACAGCCCACATTGGATCTCCGTGAGTAGCTGCACTTTAATATACACTACTGGCCATTAAAACTGCTACACCACGAAGATGACGTGCTACAGACGCGAAAATTAAGCGACAGGAAGAATATGCTGTGATATGCAAACGATTAGCTTTTCAGGGCATCACACAAGTTGGGCGCCGGTGGCGACACCTACAACATGCTGACATGAGGAAAGTTTCCAACTGATTTCTCATACACAAACAGCAGTCGACCGGCGTCGCCTGGTGAAACGTTGTTGTGATGCCTCGTGTAAGCAGGAGAAATGCGTACCATCACGTTTCCGACTTTGATAAAGGTCGGATTGTAGCCTATCGCGATTACGGTTTATCGTATCGCGACATTGCTGCTCGCGTTGGTCGAGATCTAATCCTCCGAAACCCTACATTTCAGCAGAATATGGAATCGGTGGGTTGAGGAGGGTAATACGGAACGCCGTGCTGGATCCCAACGGCCTCATATCACTAGCAGTCGGGATGACAGGCATCTTATCCGCATGGCTGTAACGGGTCGTGCAGCCACGTCTCGATCCCTGAGTTAACAGATGAGGACGTTTGCAAGACAACAACCATCTGCACGAACAGTTCGACGACGTTTGCAGCAGCATGGACCACCAGCTTGGAAACCATGGCTGCGGTTACCCTTGACGCTGCATCACAGACAGGAGCGCCTGCGATGGTGTACTCAACGACGAACCTGGGTGCACGAATGGCAAAACGCCATTTTTTCGAATGAATCTAGGTTCTGTTTACAGCATCATGATGGTCGCATCCGTGTTTGGCGACATCGTGGTGAACGCACATTGGAAACGTGTATTCGTCATCGCCATACTGGCGTATCACCCGGCGTGATAGTATGGGGTGCCATTGGTTACACGTATCGGTCACCTCTTGTTTGCATTGACGGCACTTTGAACATTGGACGTTACATTTAAGATGTGTTACGACCCGTGGCTCTACCCTTCATTCGGTCCCTCCGAAACCCTACATTTCAGCAGGATAATGCACGACCGCATGTTGCAAGGCCTCTACGGGCCTTTCTGGATACAGAAAATGTTCGATAGCTGCCCTGGCCAGCACATTCTCCAGATCTCTCACCAATTGAAAACGTCTGGTCAACGGTGGCCGAGCAACTGGCTCGTCACAATACGCCAGTCACTACTCTTGATGAACTGTGGTATCGTATTGAAGCTGCATTGGCAGCTGTACCTGTACACGCCATCCAAGCTCTGTTTGACTCAATGCCCAGGCGTATCATGGCTGTTATTACGGCCAGAGATGGTTGTTCTGAGCACTGATTTCTCAGGATCTATGCACCCAAATTGCGTGAAAATGTAATCACATGTCAGTTCTAGTGTAATATATTCATCCAATGAATACCTGTTTATCATCTGCATTTCTTGTTGGTGTAGCAATTTTAATGGCCAGTAGTGTATAACCTTTGCGTCATTTATGGACCCATAGAAAGTATTCGACGATGTGAGCCACGATAAACTGTTCAAAATCCTTTGAAGACTGGGGCTGAAGTATAAAGGTAGAGGAATTATCTACGATATTCATAAAAGCCGAGTGAGAGTAAAAAAGTACTGAAAGGTCGAGGAAGAGAAACTTTTGTTAAGAAGGATGTGCGGAAAGGTTGAGCTTATCATCAGTGTTATTCAACTTGTATATCGAAGAAGTAGTAGAGGAAGAGAAAGAAATTAACGGAGAAGGAATGAAAGTTCTAAGAAAACTAGATACCAGTGATACGGTTCAGAGACGGGGTGGCTGACTACGCCTGATCTAAGGAACACTTAGGAGCCCAGTTGAAAGAAGTGGACAGCCTATTTAGTCTGCATAATAACTGCCTGTCGGGCTGTGACACATGAACTCACCTGACGGGCGACACGTAGTTGACGCCGTCGACGTCCCTCCAGTCCCAGTGCTTGGGCAGGTAGGAGGCGCGCTGCCGCTGCTCCGCCGTCACTGGGGCAGGCTCCGGCCAGTGGCGTGCTGAGGGGCTGTGCACGAAAACGCAAGCACGTCTCACAAACTGATGCTGGTGGCAGGGGGACAAGACTGGAGAGGAATTTTCGTCTGTTAACTTATTGTTTACGCACACAATATTACGGGTATGTTTGTGTTACCAAGTTTGTTCGGGGTGTATTGGTAAAGTAGGCAGAGTTATTCAAGTACATCATAACAAAATCTATTGCGGATTTGTGAAAGCAATGATATGTGTGATTTGGATAGGTGATAATGTGATTATTCGAGTAAACAAAATTATATTTCATAGAATGCAGCTGGCGCCATGGTTTTAAAAATCAAAACCAATAAAATAATATTACATCACATCTATCGATTTCCGTTCCATTCAGATAATTCCTTCGTGGCGCGAGTTTTTTTGTCTTAGTGTGTGTTTAATAGGTTCCACCTAGGCCTCGAATTGTATTGTAACCAGCGTTACTGTAGCAGTCTGTGTGTGAACTGATAAAGCTGCTACTCAGTACCTTTTCTCCAAATGTTTCCTCAGGCTACTCAGTGGTTTTGAAACAATGTTTGATCTTACACTGTACAGTTTTGTTAATTTTGTCTCTTACACAAAAATATACCAACAAATAACTATATTTCTGGGTTTCATTCATTGTTGGCAACACACACAACTACACACAAAATGAATGTAAAATTTATGTACTTCACTTTCCTACAGTATATCACACTTACACCGTGTACAAGTCAACGACCGCAGTCAAGAACACACGGCACACTTAGAGATGTAAACGTATCATGGCTTCCGTGTTGGAATGTTGGCATCGTTAGCAATCGACAGCCTGCCCCTGATAAGTGTTGCCAAATGAAAGAAAACGTTCCAGGCCCTGAATAACACCATACCCAGAAGGAGCTACTAATGACTGACATTTACAGCGCGGAAGGCTGTAATGGAACGATCTGAACGAACGTGTACGTAACAGGCCTGTGAGTAATACCACGACGTCACGGAGGTAAGTGTGCGTAATATGTTGTGTGAGAGAACGCTGTGGCTGATAATTTGAACGACGCGGAACGAATGGCACTGTTTTATATGAATTATTGAAATTTTAACGAGGAGAACAGCACTGTGTTTGAAACTGAACAGTTTTCTCGTTGCTATCCAAACACGTTGCGAATGGAGAAAACTCGCTTTTCTGCCGGTGAAATCCAATCTATGAAAAATTTAATAGGATCCATTGTGGAACGTGTTATTGTTCAGTAGGTACGACTCAGTAGCAGTGTTTTAGTAGTTACGTTAAATATCGCCAAACCATACTCTACACGAACTTCGGGAGTAGCGAACTAGCAGATTCCATACACTACCTTTGGGCTCCTCCCATGTTCATCAGGTCCTTGTATGACATGCCGTTGAACTGCTTGTACACCTTGGCTTTCCACAGATGCTGCGCCTGATTTATTTCTTTGATGAGCCGATTCTGGTCTGCAGCGGTCACCTTAAGTTCTTTCTGCAGGGAACAAAATGGCACAATTAATGATTGCCTAAGATACGTGTGAAACAGCATTTTTACTGCGGTGCGGCCAAAACTCCTAAGGCGACCTGCAATACACCCCACAAATAACAAAAAAGAAAAAAATGCAATTATTGGGTGATCATGTGTTAAAGAAGAGAAAAGATGAAGATACGAAAGGCTGCTCCAGTGAGGCAGATGGGAGGGCAGCGAGATGGTACAGGAGCGACGAAGTATGGTTAAACCGTTTACATGTTAAGTTAGTAGTTTTAAAACTGTACAGGATTTTAGTCACCACAAAAATTCTTTAACTAAAGAATTAAAATATCCTCCAAATAGCTTTAATATACACTGACGGAAAAAAATCGCAACTCCAAGAAGCAGTTGTGCTACATATATGAAAGATGGCAGATGTGTTCTTACATCTGAAAGATGATGTGTATAGAGATGGGCAAAGTCGTTCATCCTTGGGAACAAGTTCACTGGCGACCGCTCTTTCTTGGAAACAGTTCATTTTTACTCGTTCACATTTCATTGTGCTTGGTATATGGTTCTTTTGAAAAATTGAAAATTAGTAGCATAGGTGACTGAAGATGGAAGGCGCCAAGAGGAGACACTTGGCTACCCCTTGGAGTACAAAGTTTTTATTCATAACAGAATTCTCACACACTTGTAATTTTCGTGATTCTGCAAAACATCTCGTTTAGCCAACTGTAGCGTTATGTGGCTGATCGCAGTGAAATAATGTAAGGTGGCGCACGATGCATTTCGGACCCTGTGGGTCCATCGTCAGGTGTAATTTGTCTTAATACATGTTAAATTTCTTCACCTGAATGAGGTGAAATTCATATTCCTGTCACGAAAAGGTTTAATGTTAGGTTACGAATTTCGTAAGTTGAACGCGGAAAATATGTGCAAAATAGTGGAAAATTAACAGTATAAACTTACCACATAATCCGAGGAAACCATTTTTAACATTTTAGTACCGGCAAACATTGTTTTCTCCGTCGTTTTAGAACATGTCACTTCATTCAGGATGTACATTTACACACACATGTTTATAAACACTTCACAGATGTTTTTGTACATGGTGTTGTCAAAGATGATTTTATTCGTAGTGCTAAAGATATAGCTATTAAACAATTGACACGTGCAAGAAATAACTTTAGAATAGGTCTTTAAAATTACTGAAATAACTATGGTTTGCAGAATCTGTTTGTTCATTTAACATAGATTCTATGTTAAATGAACAAATAGATGTATAACTATGGCTTGCGAAATATTTCCTTTGCATGTGTAATAACAAAAAAATCTTGTCTTTTTACAAGTATTTCTTCTGCTGTTTATCGAAATAGTGAAGTAAGCTGATACACCGTTCGTTACCTGAAAAGATGTATGTAATACATACCACGTAATTTTTATGTAATTCATGTAATTATAAAATACATTTTAATTACCGATCGTGGACGCTGAATAATACGGAAAGAACCAGAAGTTCAGAGTTCAAAAAAGGTTTGAAACAGATCTAGAATGGGCGTGCGAAACGAACGAAACGAACAACAACAACTTGATACTGAACTAACTATGAGCAGTCGGCAGTGGAACTGCGACGAGTGGCCACGCGAAGGAGGACGAGTCCGGCCGAGCGAGACCGAGACCGAGACAGACGGGAACGGGACCGAGGCTGAACGAGACCAGTCGACGTGCAGTTCGGGAACGAGACCGACCGTCTCCCGTAGAAAGCCGCGACCGAAGTGAACTACGAAAGACCATTCCTTAGAACTCGTTCCTCGCTCGTTCCGTTCATCTTGGTGAACCGTTCCTTTGGACCCGTTAGTTCGCGAACGACCCATCTCTAGATGTCTATTCAGATTTCGCGTCATTCGCATAAGATTGGCACTAGCAGCACCACTATGAGGATGCAAATCAGGTTTGCTTTAAATACACGCTGTGTAAGACGTCGTGGTCTCCTGACCGTCATTGCTTACATATTCCCCATCAAGACGCTTCATTCGAACCCAAACTCGATAAGATAAAGTCAATGTTGTATGAATTCATGTAAACGATATGCAAATAACTAATAAATCGCAAGAGCGCACCGTGGTTGAAATACTCGAGGCTGGTGTACACACATACATTCCAGACCCAAGGGTCACAGGAGCTTTTAGTTCGAGAGAGGCAACCGCACGCCAGGAGGTCAGTCCCAACCCATCTACGTCGGCCGGTGGACGCCCGTGGAGCGGACAGCGTTCGCCCAAGGGAAAGGAGGAACGACCCCGTGTTCGGCTTAAAAGCAAATTCCGCTACATTGTGTGGGAGGGGCCAGCCTACGCATTCTTTACACATAGCACGCAGTTTCAGAGATTTTCACAGGGAGACAGCAAACGCCAAACGCCGATACAACAGAGTTCCGGATTGGTCGCCTTAAACGAAACGTCATTCTCCCGTTTTAGAAGAGCAATGCTGATTGGCAGACGATATTTATGATGCCTTGCGCTGAAGGAGTAATGGAAGACAACGAAAGCTATACCCCTTCACGTCTGGCGTGGAGAGACGCCATTCCGTTGTCGCTCTTGGAGCGAGGAACAAGTCTCTCCACAGTACTTCACTGGGAGAGCACCTCTGTCGAGAGCGAATCGAAGTGCGACTCTATATTGAGTCCTTGCGATTAAGCGTTGTTCACTGTGTTGGCCGACACACTTATTGTGCGGTGTGAATGGACAGAGTTGTAGTTAAACGCCTGCGAGCGAATTTTTGAGTGGCATCGCGGTGGACTCGTTATCTGACCGGTGTACCACGCCAATAGTTAGACTAGGGGCGAATAGGAATCCTTGACTTCATCAAGGCGTAGGGAGAGTTTGATTGGTGAAGGTCGATCCAGATAGGACGAGAGTTATCTTATTTGTCAGCAGCGAGCGGTGCAGACAGCAGTCATCGCATCTTACGGTATTGTGCGATACAGCTATTGCGAACCCCATATTTCCTCCACAACAGTAGACTTCACTGCATTTCACATGCGACAGCCTCGACCGTACCTAGCAACATTCTAAAGGATAATTACTCAAGTTGAGTAGGCGTGCCTCTCAGCCATTCTGCCAAGTCAACAACAATCTTAAACTTTGTATATAAATTTCATTAGCGAATCCTATCCTTGAGAGGTAACTTCACATTCCGAAAAGAACCAGGATATAACTTGTTCAGTTCATAACTAAAAGTGCCATTGTGATTTCTCAGAATTTTTGCAAAATAAATAACAACTTTCGTTAGTTTCATGTTTTCTTACACTAACTAGCACTACTCCAATACCCAAGTATCCCACTAGTTACGTAAGAAATTTTGTGAATTTTTGTGTCATTTCCTTACAGCGGACGACTCCAGAAGATATTTATTGCTGAAAGTTTTTCAGGCATTTGCCTTTAGAACGTTAGGAGCGTCTGTCTGACTTCTGTAGTAGTGTGGGGGTGGAAATTGCATCTTGCAGGAGCCACAGGGTAAAGGGTTACACCTCAGATTAACCTGTTGCGCAGAATAGCAGAATCTCAGATCAACCACACGCTCACAGCTGCAACGGTCGTCAGTGTTAGTTACCTTTGAGATTGGACGTGGTGGGTTGATGTTAGTCAAGAATACCTATAAGGCAACAAAGACGCCATTATTAACACCTCACTGACGTAGAACAAGATCGCGTAATAGGGCTACGAGAAGATGGATGTTTCTGTGATACTAAAGAAAGACTTGGGAGGGATGTAGCCACTGTACATGATTACTGGCAGCGGTGGTCACCAGAATGTACGGTCGCAAGGAGACCAGCTTCCAGTCGCCTACATGGCACTCCCAGGAGGGAAGACCATCGTGTTCGGCGTTTGGCTCCGTCGCATCTTAACTACATCTGCAGCAGCAATTTGAGCAGCAGTTGGCACCATAGTGACACGACGAACTATTACAAATTCGTTACTTCAAGGACAGCTGCGAGCCAGACGCCCTGTAGCGTGCATTCCGCTGACCCGAAACCACCGCCACTTGCGACTCCATTGGTATCAAGCGAGAGCTCATTGGAGGGCAGGGTGGAAGTCTGTTGTATTTTCTTACTAAAGCTGATTCTGCGTCGGTGCCAGTGATGGCCGTGTGTTGGTTAGGAGGAGGCCAGTTGAGGGCCGGCAACCAACCTGTCTGCGTGCTAGACACACTGGACCGACACCTGGAGTTATCGCCTGGGGTGCAATTTCGTATTACAGCAGGAGCACTTTCGCAGTTATCCCCCGTACCCCGACTGCGAAACTGTACATCAGTGTGGTCATTCGATCTGCTGTGGTCTCATTCATGAACAGCATTCCATGGACTGTTTTGTAACAGGATAATGCTCGCCCACATACCGCCGTTGTAACCCAACATGCTCTACAGAGAGTCGACATGTTGCTTTGGCCTGCTCAACACCAGATCTGTCTCCAGTCGAGCATGTATGGAAGTTCATCGGACGACAACTCCAGCGTCATCCACGAATAGCGTAAATAGTCCGTGCATCGACCGACCAAGTACATCAGGCATGGAACTGCAGCCCGAAAATTGGCCTCCAGCATTTGTACAGCACAGTGCAAGCACGTTTCCATGCTTGCATTCAACATTCTGGTGGTTACACAGGTTATTAATGTACCAGCATTTCACATTTGGAATGACTTTTCTCGCGCTTACATTAACCTGTGATCTTGCAATATTAATCATTTAAATATGTTTCGCAGACAAACGTATTCCCGAAATTTCGTTACTTTACATGAATTGTTTTTTCGGTATCGCCGTTTTTTTCTGTCGGTGTATTACACAGCACTTAAATATGTACAACTCTTAATATTTGCAGACGCTCACAACAACAAAAAGAGTAGTAAATGTCGGAAATTGCCTAAGGCGGTTTCTAGCGTGCGCTCATTCATGTGATTCGGAAATCAGTTACTAGATCGAGACATCGACAAGGTAACGTCATGTATTCCTGAGTGTGCTATCGTCCAGCTGAACAACTCTCTCCAACTTTATGAGAAATATAAACCGGCGTGTGTATTACACCTATATTGATTCTAACACTTTAGTTTGACTATATCATTATTAGTTTTCTTCTTCGGGTAATCATAGCAAATGTTAGCCATTACAGTATGTCAGTAATGGGCCTTCCCTACTATTGCCCCTAGCGAAGAACACTCATTAGTGACACAAAAGATGGAACCAGTTCTGTTTATTTTTGTTTCTGTACTTTAATTCATACCCGATAGCGATAAGGTGTTTCTGGTTATCTTTGGATGCATTCCGGTTGCTGTGAGCAACACTGAATTGGCGCCTACCCTACAAAGGAAGGAACTGTGTAATGGTCGACCCCAATCAACAAATCGTCGTTATCCAAGGCAGTTTACCCACGGAGTTTTTTTTCCAAATCGAGGTACAGACGGTGGAGACTTGTCACAATCGCACGTCAAATGCCCCTCGACGACCTCGGAGATGGAATATGCCATGCGTCCTCCAGCCACGCACGATCCGGCTGCGACCGAATGCGCTGACGTCACGCGCTCTGCCGATCCTGTGCTCTCCCTTCACGATAGTCACCAGGAGATCTGACGTCTTGGCAGTCACGTGACACGCAGAACTCTTGTATTTGTTGTGCCGGTACTGTCCGGCACATCAGCTATCTTTCACGTGTTCATAACTACATATGTCAAATCAAACAATATGATTCCAGAGACCTTTTCAAGTCTCAAAGCATCTATGACGCATATCTGCAGACTGAAGCGACGAAAATTTGTACCAGAGTCAGGACTCGAGCCCGGATCTTCTGCTCACTACGCAAATGCGCTAACGACTATGCGACCGTGGCACAGTGGCTTTGTACAGCTGGACGGATTACCCTGGCATGCCTCCTTCCTCTATCCGAATTACCATTCTCGTGGGCTCAGGACTGGATGGGAATTTTTATGGAGGAGGGAGGCACACGCGAGGCAATACTAACTCTATGACTTATCTTGGCAGATTGATTAAGGAAAGACAAAACCTACATTTATAGCATTTGCAGATTTAAAACTTTTGACAACGTTGACTGGAATACCCCCTTGAAATTCTCAAGATGGCAGGGATAAAATGCATGGAGCGGTAGCTTATCTACAACTCATTTAGGAACCATACTGCAGTTATAAGAGTCGAAAGACGTAAAAGGGAAGCAGTAGTTGAGAAGAGAGTAGGCTATCAACGACGTTGTTAAACCCGTATATTGAGCAAACAGTGAAGGAAAGCAAGAAGATATTTAGGAAGCGAATTAAAGTTCAGAGAGAAAAAAATAAAAAGATACTGAGGATTATCGATGAACTGCCATTTTGTCAGGGACGGCAAAAGAGCTGGAAGAGCAGTTGAACAGAATAGATGAAGTCGTGAAAAGAGATTATAAGATGAATGTTCGGATACAGTGTTAGTGGCGTGCTGCTTGACACACGTTGATTAAATATCGAGGCGTGACCGTGGGCGCCAGCAGAAACTTTTCCAGAGGAGGAGTCGAGGCGAGGGGGCGAGACTCTAACATTGCCATTATTGATATGAATGATTTGTCCAGTTTTGAGACGTGTCATGGTGCAAGAACTAAATTTTATGAGGGAAACAGAGAATTTATTATATGACACAGAGCAGATGATTACCCATTCACTTCTAGAAGCATCTGAGGGTTGTGTAATGAATATAAACTCTGTAAGCCAGATTCTGGGGGTAGAGGGGGAAAGGGCGAGTGCCCCCTTTTATGAACGCCTGTGGGCGTAACGTTCCAAAGTGGCATGAAATGGAGCGAGTAGTTAAGGTCGGTCCTAGAGAAGCCGAAAGATCGACTTCGGTTTATTGAGAAAATTCTAGACGAGTATGGCTCATCTATAAAGGAGATCGCATACAGAACATTTGTGTGACCTATTGTTGAATACAATACAGATGTTTGGGATTTCCACCAGGTCGCATTAGACAAATACATCATCGCAGTTCACGGGCGTGCTGGAAGATTTGTTACCGGAAGGTTTGATGAACGGAGATGTTCCATAAACTCAGTCTGTGAAGGGAAGATTGAAATCAATATCTGAGACAGATTGCTTAAGGACCATGAAGACAAGAGAGATAAGGGCTACTATAGGCAGCAAAATGACTGATAATGGCGGAAGTGCAAAGGATATAAAATTCAGATTGCCTACTAGGAGGAAAAGCGATTGAAAAAGAGTGTGTGCTTAACATTAAATGTAAAATCAAGTCTTAGGAAGTCATTTCTGAAGGTACCTGATAAGAGTGTAGCCTTTTGCGGAAGTGAAATATGGACGATAAACAGTTTAGACAAAAAGAGAACAGAAGCTACTGAAAAGTGGCGCTACAGAAAAATGATGAGGATTAAATGAGTAGCGTGACAACAGTAAGCAGTAGTTAGGAAGAGATGAAGAGGCTGCGATAGACTAGCTTGGGGAGGTGCATCAAACAGTCTTCGGACTGAAGTAGGCGACAAGAATAACAACAAATCCCATAACTGTCAAATGTTTCATTTGGTTGGTTCATATTCCATTTTGCATGTCGACTTGATCTGGAGCTCTCGCCATTTAAAACAATCCACATATGTTTCGAAGTAGCCTCATACCTTGAGTCCCAGGGCTGCGGCTGGCGCGGTGTGCGTCTTGGCGGGCAGTTGCTCGTCTTTTTGGCCATTGAAGCAGGACCAGTGTCGCACCGTGACGTCATGGGCCCAGCCGTCGAACGTCCGGTCGCAGTAACTGGTCACCGACGAGTCGTTATTCTAAGGAGCACACAAAATGACGGCGAAAGGAGACGTGTCACTTCACGTAGTGAGCTGTCGAGCAGTTTTGTAATTTTCAACACTTACAACTTCGTAGTACGAGAAAGCGAAGTAGGAGCGGCCGTTGACAGTGACCTCGAAGCCCTGGTTGTAGATGAGTGTCCATGTGCCGATATTTCCGAATTTGTCTGTGGCTACGTTCGGGTACGACAGATGTATTTTTTCCTCATTTACAATTTCTACAAAAAAAGAAATACGGAAACTGTGTTAGTAAAGGCTGTGCAACAATTCGTGCTTAGGTGTAACAGTCACTCCTGTTTACAAACAGGGTAAGGATCGGATGCATGGAATTTCAGACTAATATTGCTGACGGCTGTCTGTTGCAGGATCCTAAAGTATATTATTAAGCCTTAACATTATTATGCTCCGGGAGGAAAGAAACTTATCTCAGAGAATCAGCTCGGACACAGGGCGAAACCAGTCGTGTGTGAAATATGACTTACGAATGGTTTTCCTCATGGTTGCGGTGTGAGCTTGACGTGCTGGGGCTCGGCAATGGAGTGTGCAAACTGCCTACCACAACTCAGGAGGTGACATGCAAAGGTGAACACGTCCACAATTTAAAAAGAAAAATGAGGTACGAAATTGAACGGTACAGATAGGATAAGCAGAATCTAGATACATCACGCAGTTTCAGTGAAATCGAATACGTGCCGTGATACAGGTTGGGACAAATAAAAGTAACCCGGACGAGTGGATACGATTGGACCTGAATCTATGCGTATAACCACACCTTGTGACGCGCACACCACGTGTACGCCCAGCACTTGTTCCACACCGGTTCAGAGTGTAGTGCGGGCTGTGCTAGTGTGAGTGGAGCTGTGCAAAAGGGGACGATGCTACTCACAATGGAACAGCGGATGTTCCTTGTGGATAGTTACGTGGAAGTCATGGAAACGGTGTGGTGAGTGGATTGCTGAGAAGTTTAATGGTATCAAATTGCCAGCAAAGAGTGTCATGCAACGCTTAGTCCGAAAATGGCGTCAGACAGGATCTGTTTTCGAACAACCCAAAAAACATTCCGAAACGTGCCCACACACAAGAAAATGTGCCTGCAGTTCACCAGAAACTGCTTCAGATACATACCAAATCAACACGACCCCTTTCACAAGAGACCGGCATATCACGTCGATCATGCAGACGAATACTCCACCTGGACCTACACATGCGTTCCTGCCAAATGTCTCTTCTTCACGCGTTAAAACCAGCAGATTCTCTCTCCTCAGCGCCTCCAGTTTTGTGAGTGGTTGTTCACTGAAATAACAATAAATGATCTGGACATGGATCTGTTCTTTATCTTTGATGAAGCATGTGGGCTTTCAAAAAAATTAATGGTGGCCCTCAACTACGTACCCTCACACTCAGAGTTGAAATATTAAAAGTTTTGGCTGGTTTCGTTGTCTAGCGGCTGGGCTACGTAGTTGCCGCATTACATGCCAAATACTGCTGAGTCTACAGTTTACAATATGAATACACACATCAATCGAATGGTCGAAGGGTCCTATCACTCGGCAATTGCGAATTTTGAATGTAACATAGAAATTTATAAATGAAAGATTGCAATTAAATAAAATCTGCAGGTACTATTTTAAAGACTTTAAATGATGAGTACGATAGCGGGAGTACCTTTAAGAATGCCATTTATTACTGTAAAACACTTATTGGTGTCGATGGTCCAGCAATTAAATAAAATATAAGTTGAATAACAGGGAAACAATAGATTCCTACTTCATGTAATTAGTAATGAGCAACAACATAACTCGCGAGATATTCACTTCTAAATGCATACTACGTCTTAACTGCAGAAGCCACGGAAATCTCACAAGTGCACAAGTCGGCATTACGAAATATTTCTATCTCCCGCCACCACGTGCAAACTGCTCAATACTCTCCAAGCCTTTCCTGCGACCGTCCGTCTCGCCTTCCCGTCCAGCACTCCCCAGTGTCCTGTGCGACCCGATGCTCCTCCCCCATTTCCATACAGTTTCTCCATTGACTTCGGTAGTCGCCTACCGCAGTAACGAGCGCTGTGATGGGCTAGAGCGCTCCCGCCATGTCTCCAAGCCAACATACACTCACAAACATTTAAATAACTTGACATTAAAAAAATATTCCAACGGCTGGACCATAAACACGCTCTAACACACATTATTAAACACATAAACAGATTAAATAAACGTACTGGGTGATCAAATAGTCGTGCGGTAGCGTTCTCGCTTCCCACGCCCGGGTTCCCGCGTTCGATTCCCGGCGGCGTCAGGGATTTTCTCTGCCTCGTGATGGCTGGGTGTTGAGTGCTGTCCTTAGATTAGTTAGGTTTAAGTAGTTCTAAGTTCTAGGGGATTGATGACCATAGATGTAAAGTCCCATAGTGCTCAGAGACATTTGAACCATTTTTTTGATCAAATAGTCAGTATAAAATCGAAAACTGAATAAATTACGGAATAATGTAGATAGAGAGGTACAAATTGACACACATGCTTGGAATGACATGGGGTTTTATTAGAAAAAAAAAATACAAAATACACTCCTGGAAATTGAAATAAGAACACCGTGAATTCATTGTCCCAGGAAGGGGAAACTTTATTGACACGTTCCTGGGGTCAGATACATCACATGATCACACTGACAGAACCACAGGCACATAGACAAAGGCAACAGAGCATGCACAATGTCGGCACTAGTACAGTGTATATCCACCTTTCGCAGCAATGCAGGCTGCTATTCTCCTATGGAGACGATCGTAGAGATGCTGGATGTAGTCCTGTGGAACGGCTTGCCATGCCATTTGCACCTGGCGCCTCAGTTGGACCAGCGTTCGTGCTGGACGTGCAGACCGCGTGAGACGACGCTTCATCCAGTCCCAAACATGCTCAATGGGGGACAGATCCGGAGATCTTGCTGGCCAGGGTAGTTGACTTACACCTTCTAGAGCACGTTGGGTGGCACGGGATACATGCAGACGTGCATTGTCCTGTTGGAACAGCAAGTTCCCTTGCCGGTCTAGGAATGGTAGAACGATGGGTTCGATGACGGTTTGGATGTACCGTGCACTATTCAGTGTCCCATCGACGATCACCAGTGGTGTACGGCCAGTGTAGGAGATCGCTCCCCACACCATGATGCCGGGTGTTGGCCCTGTGTGCCTCGGTCGTATGCAGTCCTGATTGTGGCACTCACCTGCACGGCGCCAAACACGCATACGACCATCATTGGCACCAAGGCAGAAGCGACTCTCATCGCTGAAGACGACACGTCTCCATTCGTCCCTCCATTTACGCCTGTCGCGACACCACTGGAGGCGGGCTGCACGATGTTGGGGCGTGAGCGGAAGACGGCCTAACGGTGTGCGAGACCGTAGCCCAGCTTCATGGAGACGGTTGCGAATGGTCCTCGCCGATACCCCAGGAGCAACAGTGTCCCTAATTTGCTGGGAAGTGGCGGTGTGGTCCCCTACGGCACTGCGTAGGATCCTACGGTCTTGGCGTGCATCCGTGCGTCGCTGCGGTCCGGTCCCAGGTCGACGGGCACGTGCACCTTCCGCCGACCACTGGCGACAACATCGATGTACTGTGGAGACCTCACGCCCCACGTGTTGAGCAATTCGGCGGTACGTCCACCCGGCCTCCCGCATGCCCACTATACGCCCTCGCTCAAAGTCCGTCAACTGCACATACGGTTCACGTCCACGCTGTCGCGGCATGCTACCAGTGTTAAAGACTGCGATGGAGCTCCGTATGCCACGGCAAACTGGCTGACACTGACGGCGGCGGTGCACAAATGCTGCGCAGCTAGCGCCATTCGACGGCCAACACCGCGGTTCCTGGTGTGTCCGCTGTGCCGTGCGTGTGATCATTGCTTGTACAGCCCTCTCGCAGTGTCCGGAGCAAGTATGGTGGGTCTGACACACCGGTGTCAATGTGTTCTTTTTTCCATTTCCAGGAGTGTACAAAAGTTCAAAAAATGTCCGACAGATGGCGCTTCATCTGATCAGAATAGCAATAATTAGCATAACAAAGTAAGACAAAGCAAAGATAATGTTCTTTACAGGAAATAGTCAATATGTCCACCATCATTCCTCAACAATAGCTGTAGTTGAAGAATAATGTTGTGAACAGCACTGTAAAGCATGTCCGGAGTTACGGTGAGGCATTGGCGTCGGATGTTGTCTTTCAGCATCCCTAGAGATGTCGGTCGATCACGATACACTTGCGACTTCAGGTAACCCCAAAGCCAATAATCGCACGGACTGAGGTCTGGGAACCTGGGAGGCCAAGCATGACGCGCGCAAGAGATCTTTCACACGTCTAGCAATACTTTTTTTTTGTTCTAACAAAACCCCATGTCATTCCAAGCATGTGTGCCAACTTTTACCTCTCTATCTTTGAGCAATTTCATCATGAATAGTGTATGTCGGATGTAAACAAGGACATAGATGAATAAATATATTTATAAGCACGCTGCTACTGTTTTTCGTGTAACTGTGGAGTACATATGGCCTGACGCGACAAATTGTAATTGGCCACTTTCACCTCCAATAACTCATGTACTATTCAAGTTACATGCCTATAATTCATACCAATTTAGTTCTACACTAATACCTTTCTAATGACAAGTTGATCGACAAAAACGGATGAACCGTTTAGATTTTGGAAATTCGTTGCTGGTTGTTACTTGTATAATTTAGTCAGATACTAAACTTTAAACTAATAAAGATATTGAAATTCTGATTACACCATCAGAATCGTCGCGAAAGTAATGGTAATGTATATGTTTCTTTTTAAGGTATCATGATTCCTCTGGCCATTATTAATTTCTACATGAACCGTGAAATGTCGGCCATTATGGTTTCACAAAGTGCGCCATCTTTGGCACTCCCGACATACAAATCTCCTTCATCGACACAAAGCACAGTCCTCCACACAGCGTCAACATGGAATTCCCAGCCACTCGGTAGCCCTGGACCACGCGCTGCGGCTATCCCTCTTGCTCCGGCTAATATTCGACACCGTGTGGTTGCTGGTGAGCCCCAGGTTGCCGAGCTTCCCGTGCGGCCACGCCAGCTCCGAACTTGGAATACTTTCAGGGTGCCACAGCTCGCCCGTTACCTCATACGCACAACTTCCATGAAACACCACTGCATGATCGGAAGGTTGGGATTTGGTGTGCAGCGCCTGCGCGCCGCAATATTGGTCCCATCTTCTTTCACCAGACGCTGACTTCGGCGCATTACGTTGCCAACATTTTGAAACTATGTGTGACAGCAGTAACAGAGGAGGAAAAAAAACCTACAGTTACTTCCAACAGGATGGAGCAACTGGCGATACAGCTGGCTGAACCTTGGAGCACGTTTACACGGTCTTCACGCCTGACAGAGTTGTTAGCAGAGGTAGGCCACACAGGTTTCCTGATCAGCCAGTGTGCGATCACTTTGTGTGGGAGCCCTCAAGTGCAACCCTCATAGCCTTCAAGAATTGCAGCAGAACATTGAGGATGAGAAGGCAGCAATTCCAGCAGTCCAACTTCGATCACCCTTCAGCAATTTGCTGACCAGGACTCAAAACTGGTGGTCGCTGTCAACACATGCTGTAGACAGGTTAGTATTGTATTTGCTTTCCTCTGCTGGAGGGAAGTCTGACAGTACTATTTCCAAGATGCGTTCTGCTGCTATTATTCATTCTCGTGATAAAAATTTGGTCACTTTATTACGATACATATCGTTTGTTCGGCATTTAATTCTTGATTAATTGTCTTGATTGTGTCCTCTGAATGCTGCCGTCTTGTTTTCAAACTGATTAAAACCTGACAACACTTTTATCTGTTATTCTAATATGTGAACAGGGATTGAACTGCTCATTTGCAACCCATTTGGTAAATCATTACCACCTCTCAGAATCAAATAAAATATTACAATGAATACAGCCAAGTAAAAATTTTTAGAGGATATATTTTCTTCTTTGCCTGTTATCTTTACTTAAAAATCGGCATACATTTTTGTATATCCATTATAAAATACTTTATGAGAATTTGCACTGAAAAATCGTTCAAACACCATAGGATTTTGAGCATTGGTAGGATATAAAGCTATTTGCTCCATTGATTCCCGAAGCTGTCAAATTTGACGCAGAGCCATAGGCTATTGTTCAAATGGCTCTGAGCACTATGCGACTTAACTTCTGAGGTCATCAGTCGCCTAGAACTTAGAACAAATTAAACCTAACTAACCTAAGGACATCACACACATCCATGCCCGAGGCAGGATTCGAACCTGCGACCGTAGCAGTCCCGCGGTTCCGGACTGAGCGCCTAGAACCGCTAGACCACCGCGGCCGGCGGGCTATTGTTGCGCTAGTTCGTAGTTTCTTGCGTATCCCTTACTCTCGGGCCACACGAGCCAAATGTCGAGTGGTTATTCGAACAAGCTCGATACGGCATCGAACGCTGCGGCTTACCGAGAAACCTCGAGCCTGTTCGAACGCTAGTATCGTTTGCGCAGCCCTAGTAATCTGTGCTGCGCTTGGTCGCTAGCCAGTTATGCAGCGTCAGGACATTCTTATTAGAGGCATAGCAGCGAGCAGTTGAGTTTTAGAGGAGATTTGATACTTAGGAATCTGAGACAAATTATCTGGAATACCTTATTATGAAGATAAAAACTTGTTTGTAAACGTATGTTACTGATTATATTGATGGAGAAGATTTTTGGAGGAATTTTTCAAGGTAACTAAAGCATGCGCAAGAATGAAATGTTTATTTCTCAGAACAATTAATTCAGAGAAATATCTGTCCCTTAGATAACTAATAGTATTCATGATTAAGGTTAATTTTATCTCTTTGTTTTCATTATGTCACAAATAGCTCAATTGGTTTAAATGCCTGTCATTTTGTAGTGAGTGAATTTCGTAATTGTTAGAGTCTTCTTATGTCGTACAATCTTTTCCGACAATAATCATAATTTAATTTTTAAAGAATGTTTTTCTTTAAAATAAAATCCTCCATCATTCTTAGTAAAGTTTTACATATTTTGTAGTGTGTGTATTGCGCCTTATGCCACACACATTCACAGATTGTTTCTGACAAGCATAGAAAAGTTTGGTAGTGAATAGATTATTTTTATTTAGCTGCTGCATTTGCTGATTTCAATTTCTTTTCGTGAATGTCAGTATAACAGACACAAAATAGCATGCTGAAGCGAACAGTGCAGGTAACCTTTAATAGTTCCTTTCTCTATTTCGTGGACATTTTAAGTCAGACTTTGCACTTTATGTAATGTAACTCCCATAACGTACTTCAGTATTGGGTCTTAGTTAAATACTTTTCACTGAGCAAACAATTAGTTTCTTTTGGTGTCTTGCGGGGAATATGAGCAGATGTGAATAATTCGTCAATATCTCGTATAGTCTGATTTTTTTAAAACTCGTTTGGCCCGCCTATGGGCCACGGTGCTTGTGTGTTTGCTGTGCTGTTGTCGTCTGCCGCTTCTGGTGTTCTGAGTGAAGTTTAGCAGCTGTTTTCTTGTTAGTACCTCGATGTCTTCTGTTAGTCCAGTGTTCCTTCATTTTCCTGGTGATCTCTGTCTTGCATTCGTCACACCATTTTCTATCTCACTTTGGTTAACTTCTGTGAAGGATGCCAGGAAAGATCAGCTTTCAACAGATACATGGTAGTCATTATGTCTTGCCTAATACACTGCTGGAAAAAATAAATGCAATTCCCTCGAGGACAAGCCATCTCGTGACAAGTGAGGTGATAGGTAGCTTATCGTTGTTAGAGTATATGATAACAAAGTCAGACAAAATGAGATACACAAGTCACAGTAAAGGATGCCCAAACAGTCACATCAGTACATAACGTACCCCTATCTGGCAGCAACGCATGCATGTATTCTCACATGCAAACGATCATGAAAGTGCCAAACGGCATCCTGCGATAGATTTTCCAAAGTATCTTGCAACTTTTTTTGCAGTTCGGCGATGTTTCTCGCAGGCCCTAGACAATGAGGAAGTTCCTGCTTCATCAGTCCCATACACGTTCAATTGGCGAGTGATTTGAGCGTCTTTCTGGCTAGGGTAGTTGCTTACAGAACGAAGAGCTCTCTGCGTTGCTGCAACTATATGTGGACATGTGCTGTCTTGCTGTAAAAGTACGTCATCTTCCTGTTGAAGAAATGGCAGAAGCACAGGGACAACAGCCAACTTAACCCTACGAAAATAGAAAGGTAACCGCGAATTGTAAATTATGTTCTCTTGGTCCTCCCCCCCCCCCCCCCCCCCCACGCGCCCCCCGCACACCATGACGCTTGTGTATCGTGGGTGAATGCACTCTGGAAGAGGCAGCTCACCGTTTCTACGCCATACACATGTACTTCAATGACTCACAACAGACAGAACATACTCTCATCAGTGAAGCCAACAGATTGTCATTCCAATCTGTAGTCGACTCTTCACGACGCCAGAGTAGCCATGTTTGGCGGTGTCGTTATCTTAACTCCTTTGCATTAGTATGGTTTCCAGTGGTTCCCGATGATGGTCGGTTGGCCACCACTGCTCGTACAATGCATCGATCCTGACTTACGTCTGTGTTAGGCGGACCTGTTCTGTGGGTGTGGGAATGTCCCACAGATCAATGATAAAAGCAGCGACACATCATATACATTGTGCCCAACATGTGCAGCAATCCAGACGTCCATCCAGCTTCCCGCAAGGCCACAATGTGGCTCCATTCAATCTGGTGAAAAAGAGTATGTAATCGTCAGCAGTGTATGAATGTTTTAAATACTGTTCACCTGTAAACTCAGCACATTTACCGCCTGTAGACAAATACATGAAGGGTGCACAGAAAGATGGCCTCCTAAATGCCATCTGATCGCCGACGATAGTGACTAATGAATCACTAGCACTACAGCTACTCACTATCTACATATTGTTTATACCCTGGTGTGTCAGTGAACATAGTCCTTGAGGATGTTGCATTTTTTCAGACAGTGTATGAAGTTGTTCTAAGTGTTTTTCTAGTTGCTTGTGCTTTGAAGATCTTAAAGGCGAGCCTATGGGACACCTTTCCGTACATATACCCACAGAAAGCTACTCGTCTTTTTCTGATGGCATCTACGAGGTTTTCTTAGTGTTGGTAGAGTTGACGATTAGGATTGCACTATCGTCTCCCAGCGTGTAGGATCCCTGTCCCATTATCTTTCGCAGGAATTTCCTTTCTTGTAATTCGAAGACTCGTACTGGGGCCTTCTTTGTAAGAGTCAGGCACTCTGACTACTGTATTATAGCGTTTTAGTCTAGTATTAAGCGGTAGATGTTTCGAGATGTACATTTTTCTTCACGTATAGTATATCCTATGCAGTTTGAGTTTCCTTTGTTCGAGAGCTACCGTTTCACTGATGCCATATAAGATTCATTGTCCAAGGCACTTTACGGTTTTGGCTCTCTTAATATGCTTGCTATCGCTGACTCTCTTCGCACTTGGGAGAACCTTAAGTTGGTAATGAATTCGATCTTTGCTATGTTTATTGATAGACCTGTTTCCTCTGTTAGTAAGTGCTGTACTTGGTGTTGCATAGAAGCCTCTTGCATGTCGTCGGCTAATAAGGCCAGGTCGCCAGCAAAAGTCACATATAGAATCCTTAGATTATCTGCTTTGATCCACATCCTTAATCAGGTGCTCGCTAGCAACGATCTGTTCCATTCCCTGACGATTATTTCTAGGACGAAATTAAATAATATACGTGAAACACCGTCCCCCTTGCCTCACCCCTTTATTGATCAGGAAACTCTCCCTCTATGTTTTGGACTTGGTATTGTACCAGCTGACTCACACCAACTTATTGAGCTTTTCATTGAGTCCTGGTTTTTGTAATTATTCCAAAGAGAGTGGGTCAATACACGTAGGTGCAAGAGTTTTGGAAGTCTACAAAGTTATCTATCGGCTGTATGGCTCGTTTCTTGCTGTATTAGAGGATGGTCTTAAAGTTCTGCATTTGTTCAGTTCAGATCTCAATGGTCTGAAACTTACTTAATCTTCTTCTAACTAATTGTCCATATGTCTCGTTTCTAGTCGTTCTGGGATCTTGGAAGATATTTTGTATGTGACTGCAAGGAGCGATATTCCCCTGTTGTTACTAGGCTCTGTTTCGCTTCCTTTTCTGTGGATTGGTTGGATAATGCCTGATATCTGATATATTCCAATGGCTTCAAGTTTTCCCCTTTCTATAAATAACCTATAGTTGACAGAATAACTTACGTGTCATTTCATTTAGAAACTGAAGACTTCAGTGCACGTTAACAACAAGAAGGGTTGTCAGGGTGGGAAGCTGCCCGCTGTGTCAGCCAGCGTGTACCTCAGGTAGGTCATTCGAACGTTTAGCCACTACTGTGAAACACAAAATACTGAACATCTGTCTCACAGTGAAAGCCCGTGGTCAACAAC
Source organism: Schistocerca americana (assembly GCF_021461395.2). Lineage (NCBI taxonomy): Eukaryota > Metazoa > Arthropoda > Insecta > Orthoptera > Acrididae > Schistocerca > Schistocerca americana. The sequence continues at coordinate 568,016,810 of NC_060119.1, read as the reverse complement.
AGTACCTGATAACTAATATCTACAAAATGTGACTAGTAGGTACCCCAAGAAGAATGGAACAGAACTGCGTGCTGCTTTCCGAGGCAACTCGAAGGTCACTGTTGACCAACACAGTACCCAACCGTCAATAAAACATAAATTTCCTAGTCTCCCCCCCCCCCTCCCTGCACACAGCTGTGGCGTGCAAGAAGTTGGGCATGGGAACACCTGGAATGGATCCTGGAACAGTGGTGGCAGATTTCATTCACCACTGAGTGCAGGAGTTATCAGACCCGCGATTATCTTCCTAAATGAGTGTGGAGGTGGGTAGGTACCAATGTACGTCAGAGGCATGTAGTTCTACGGATCCAGCGGGGATATGACTCAGTCATGTTTTGAGCCAGTATCATATACAAATGTCGAACACCTCTCATTGCTACAAGGGTAACTTTAGTGCTTAAAAGTGTCGTGACAGGGCTTTCCAAACTATTAGGTAGCCTTGCTGCCAACATATCGGTACAGGTTTCTTCTTTCCAGATGATAATATGCGACCACACTGTGACCACCTCATGAACGCCTTTTTGCAGGAAGGAGGAATCAACCCAATGGAAGTGCCTTTGGTATCTTCTGACACGATTCCAACGGAAGATACCTAGGACCAGTTGAAACCTGCAGTGCGGTGTTGCAGGAAGCCTCCTCACACACTGGTTGATCTCATGAGGGTCGCCGTCGAAAATTGTTATAGGCATCAGCAGCAATGTCTCGATCATACCATAGACAATATATCAAGGAGGATGAAAGCTTGTTACTGTGCACAAAGCAAAGGAAAATGGTGCTGAATATTACCCAATAACAGACATTTATTTTGCAGATGTGCACTTTTGCTTATTTGTACAGATTGTCTATATTTTCTTTATTGTTTTTGTCGTGTCGTCAGTCAGAGACAGACTTCGCAACACATTGAGGTACATGCAGGCGAGCCACCTGCAGAATCCTGCCTCCACGTACCAGAATATTGTAGGCGTAGCACTCCTCAATACAGCAGTGGACTGCATTTCCATATGCCATTTCACAACTCTAGAATATCACAGCCACCTACGTGACTGGAGGCGAGCTCTTGTCACAAAATAGCTGGCCATAGCGACTGTAAATGCCCATAGCTCAGCCATTAGCAGCACTTGTAGGTTCTTGCACTGGTCCTGGATTTCTGATTTGCGGTGACGCCGTGACAGTCTCCATGCTAGCTATCGGTCCAGTGTGGAGCTGAGCAGCTTCCACCACACCAAGCAGCGACATCGGCTAGCCGCTGGTCTGCAAACCACCAGCTAGGTCTGATGGTTCATGGTCTTGAGCCAATGCCTTCAAGTGAAGGGCGCGCTTAGGGCATCATCGTCTGACAGGGTCTTCCACCCAGCGTTAGGTGCCAGTGCTCCTGACCACTTGTTTGGAACTGTCTGCAGTCCAGCAAAAGCTTGTCGTCAGCCGAGTTACACCTACCTTGCACCAGACAGATCACTTCTGCTGAGGCAGCAACCTGCGGGATCACATACACCTCTGGTGAGTTGTGCTGAGATAGCACCCTGCCTGGATGACCTCACCGCGCCGGCCACTGTGGCCGAGCGGTTCTAGGCGCTTCCGTCTGGAACCGCGCTGCTGCTACAGTTGCAGGTTCGAATCCTGCCTCGGGAATGAATGTGTGTGATGTCTTTAGATTAGTTAGATTTAAGTAGTTCTAAGTCTAGGGAACTGGTGTCCTCAGATGTTAAGTCCCATAGTGCTTCGAGCCATTTGAACCATTTTTGACCACACCACGCGCCTGTGACGCCGACATCGACATCATGCTGATTAAAGAATTTTGATAATGAATGAGCTATCCTGACTCCGCACTCGCTGTGATACTAGCAGAACGCAACCCAGGATTCATTCACACACCATTCCCGGGTAAAAGCGACTTTCCTGGTGTCCGCATTGCCGACGCCATTATATCTTTATTTTACAGTACAATTATTTGTTTAGTTTTTTAAGACTTAGTCGTCCTGAGTATAATTCCACACAGTTACTAATGTGTGTGTAATTATTTGTTGAGTAGTTCATGTGCGTCAAGTGAATGAAAAATTTAAAGCACCTGCGTCTTAAGTGAAGCCGAAACGCTGATTTCGTAATGTATCATGCAAATTACTTTAGTTTTAGTCGCTTTTTAGTTCAATAAGAAGACATTTCGTTCTACACCTGTAGCGACAGTTGTTGTAGATGCTTGAAAACGCCCAGGCCTGTGAAGCCTTAGAGCAAGTTGTCACTCTTCGTGAAACTTGTTAAAAGATAAGATGAAGTATGACTGATCAAAATGTACTTGAGGTCGGCTATTCCTTCCTGTAATTTCACAGATAATTCAGAACTTAACCTGTAAAACTGCCCGTCACGACCAGGGAAAAATTGGGTTGCATTACTTATTGAACGCTCCTCGTAAATAACAGTGAGTGATTGTCCAACATTTCGAGAAAAGTACGCACAGTAATTAGAGGTAAACAAGCAAGAGATGATGTACACGTAATGAGCGATGAGAGAGATTTACACGAGGAAAAGAGAACAGCAGCACGTCAGTGCACTGTACTGTAGTCGGCGGACCGTCTACAGATCTGGAAACGTCTGCTAGCTATACTGTAGTCGAGACGGTGTAAGAAGATCCCTGACAGCTCGCACCACTGTTGCCAGTTTTCAACTGTGAAGCGCCAATGGCTGCAGGCGAAAACAGTAGCTGTCTACAGAGATATGACAACATTTAGGCGTTGGCTTAGGGACGTTTGCATAGTCGCTATACGTTAGTTGTTGAGATAGGCCAGCGAAGCTGCCACGCTCAGACTGCTGCATCTGCCATGGATCAGCTTACGCCGACTCAGCTACAGCGTGCGTTATCGAAAAATGCGATCAGATTCTACTCGCACATTTACTGAATACATCTGGTTTCAAAGTAATGATGTTCAGGATGTGTTATGACTAAGAGGACTGCTGACGTACATGCTAGTCTTTCGATAAACTTAAATCCACCGATCGGGATCAGGAGCCGCTTCAGAGTAAGGGTGGAGCGTGCGTCTCCAGGTTTTATCACCTCGGGGACGACACAGTTGTATTGTTACACTGCAGAAAAAAATTCCCACACTCCCAACCTGACTAGGGAGGCAGCGCTGTCCGTTTTGTGGCGGATCAGACGATCAGCTCAGGCGACCCCTGGAGCTTTCACGTTCGGCATTCTGAAGAAGCGCCAAACGGGCTCTTCCTCAAATAAGGGCGTCTCCCTCCGCCAAACCGTTACAGAAAATTGAGTTTGAATCTAATGGTAAAGATCTGTCTTTTCAATAGACTCGCCATCTTGGGATTATGTCACTAAATTGGCTTGTAGAAAGCTGAAAATTATGCGGACCTTCTCGTCCAGTAGTTCTCTATCTTGGGATGAAAATGGTCGCTTCTGAATTGGCGAGAAAATTATTTACCAAGGTGATAAGCTTCTATCAGATTTATCAGCTCGTTAATTACGCATGCTGTCCTCTCGTGACTGCCGTCATCTGATTCGTCCTCTCTCTTATAGTCTGAATCTGCACTTGTATTCTGAATTACTCAAATGTTCCATTTCTTTTTGTTTGTCAGGCTGACGGTATGGTCGTTGGGACCTCTCACGTTGGTGTTCGTATGTGTTGGAAAAGTCTCTCATTTACATGCTTACCGTACGAGGAGCAATCTACCGAGCTGCTGAAGGTGCGGGCTCCTTCATAAAATGTCCACGTGCCCAGAACTTCCCCGTAGGTACAGTTGGCTGGCGTATCAGCTTCAGCACCTGCTAGGAGCAGGACTGCCAGTATTGCGACTGTTAACGTCAACTTCATGTTTCAATTAGACCTGTAAAACAAGAAACAACCACTCCGTGATAGGATTACTGAATTGGTTACAACAAGGTTTTGAAGTTGAGTAACTATTTCACAAAAGAATAGGACATTTTTTATCTTCCCTCATAGCAGTTATTACTGATACTTGGTGTTACTATTTCAGGATATGGTGACAACTGTCCTGGAATGAGCGACGCAGCGGTGGCGTTTGTGGTGGGGACGGGAGGGGTAGTTTACTTGTGGCCGCGCAGAAATGTTGAATTCTCCTCATACTACTGAGCAGCGCCCAAGGCTGAGAGTAAGAGACCGTTATAGGAGCGAGATTGTGGTTTCATTGACGGAATGCCCGGCCATTTGATGAAAAATAAAGGTCGAAACAATGAGACGATCAGGTGTGACAGAACATATTCGGCCACTTCAAGGTCAGATCTTAGATGTGAATGAGACATACCCTAACTAGAGAAGAATATTCTTTCATTCCTTAGGTTACCATTAACTGAGTTCCACTGAGCAGGGCTAGAAATTCTGATAGCACCAGGTTCCTCGTGAGCGCGTAGAACTCTTGACAACGGGGTTCTATGGTAAGAAGATGCCATCCTCAGCAAAAGTGTATTGCGGGCTCCTGCAGCGTTTCTGTGTGACATATCGTAAGAGACCCTATGAAATACCAGCAGGCTCTCGAAGGCACTAGCGCACTGTTGAAACAGCTGCGGCCAAGATGATGTCTACGTGTTCTCACACCGGGTACTCTGCATGTCACCCGATAAAGTTCGTAATTTGCTTCAACAGCGTATTTACATTCCGGATCTCGTAACAATTGACGTTGGAAACCCACTCATTCGTGTTTCCCCACTGGAGCGTTTTTAGCAACATTCTTAATTTATTTCCATTATTCCACTTGTTTTACACGATTGCAGTCTTTCAGTACCACTACGAAATCAGTTCACAGATACCTCAGCTATCAAGGCAGTGCAGTCAGCAATACCTCCAGGAATATAGTAATGACCTTCAGTATAGATGGCCCGAACATATCCAATTTTTTTCATATGGATGTGAGGTGTAGAGAGTGGAGTAGGATGTGCATTCTGCGTCACCCAAACATAATGAATGTATAATCTTCCTCACGAAACATCCGTACATGTATCAGAAGTCTTGGCAATTAAGATAGCTACAAATACTTTTAGTGCTGACGGACTGTAGAATAGCGTTACAAAAATTGGAATATCACAACAACTGGAGTCAAGCAAATAAATGTGTAATAGATATTGGGAATGAATATGGACTGCCAAACCTTTGCATCAATATAACTTAATATCCATTAATGCTAACGCTAATGCTGGGATCCAACATAACGAAACACTGAATGCTTTCTCTTCGTATTACAAAAGGCCATTTCTAGGGCCTTTCTCTACCTTAAACTGATTTACTCGTATTTTTATATGATAAAATAACTTACTCAATGGAAATGGTATACAGTGGGGCCTTGGATAGAGGAAGATTTTATATATGGGTTCAACCTGTCACCACTCGAAAACCACGGTTTTTTAAAATGAATGTCAACAAACGGCATACTAAATCCATATTAAGATGCTCCATGGACCTGAAAGTTATCCTATAATCTAGATAGGATAAAAGCTAAGGCTGATCCGTGTTCTCCTGAGGAAACGTTTTCCAAAAGCCGGTAAGTCTCATCATTCTAGCACGTAAAAGATATGGGAATGAGCAAGATACTTATACAAAGAATTTCGAAATCAATTCGTTGACTGTGAATTACTTGACATCAGCTGTGTTAGTTATAGGTCTACTACTCAACAGCGACATCTGAAATTTAGTGTAGGACCGAGACTCGAACCCGCATATCCGGCTAATCGCGAGAGGGAAGAGTACAAAGATAGCCGAAGTGGTCAAGGTGACCTCTCGCGATAAGCAGAAAATCCAGGTTCGAGCCCCGGTCCGGCACAAAATTTCATATTTCAGTATTAGGTAGTGGGTCTATACCAAATACAGCAGATGTCAAAGAATTTGCAGTCCCCGAACTAAGTTCGAAGTACCGGGTGGTTATAATTGAAGTGCAGCTCTCCATGGAGGTCCATTGTGGGCTGCAGTTACCGTATGGCAGCGAAACTTGATAGATATGCTAATGCGTTATACAGAACCGATTCACGCCGGAAAAAATTAGTCTGGTCACCAGGTGCAAATCTGGCGCTGTACAGCGTCTCGTAGACGTCTCTGCTGCTCTTATTGAATAAATAGTGTACGTGTCGGTGAATAATAAAACCAAAATTATGCTTTTCTCACTTGTTTTAACTTTTCTACCCACGTCCCGGCCCTAATCCATTACATATAGACACGTTTGGAAGCGTCTTTTCTGCATTCACAGTGCGAGATTTGCCCATTGTGGGCAAAACTGGAACTAATTTTTTCTGGTGTTCATCGGTTCCACATTAGAATATCTGCCGAGTTTCACAGTCGTACGGTAATTACACCACACTGGACCTCTGCGAGTAGTGCACTTTAATTATAATCTTGCGGTATTTCGTACAGCTGTGGACGGTGCGTGTAAATTATACAAAATAGTTGGCAAACAAGGAGTCGCATTCTCCACATCAATAACTGTTTTATTAAATGGAAACAATGATTCCTCGAACAAATCTATAGCTTCCTATTTATCTTATGCAAACATGGCATTATAAACTAATAAATGGTCTTGCATATTTCAAATATCAATTCGTGTTGAAATTAATGAAAAGAAATCCACTGATTGTCACTGCTAATATAACACCCCGTTTCAGCACACTTATCTATTACTGTGCTTTAGGAAGCGTGTTTATTGCTTTCAGTTATCACTAAAATTTAAAAGTATGTTGCATGAGTAATTGTTTAAGACCGGCTATATAATTTTATTAACTGAGGCCAATAAATAAATAAATAAGCGGTAATAGTTCTGTACAGTGTACCATCACATGATTCATACACAGCAGAGTAAACTCACATACTGTACTTACGTGAGTTACGGCATCGGCTGACGATCCTGCAATCGAACCACCTTCCTACACTCTGAATTTTGCCTACCGCCTTCAGAAATTTTATACAAGCGGAAGGTGACAGATAGTAATCAATCATTTGTGATGTCAGATGATAATATCAGAATGAAGCTAAGACAAATCAAGCTTAGGTTGGTAAAAATCTGACTGAGAAATTGATTTTTAAGCCCTGAATTTGCGTTATCTGTGAGGCTGCTGATTCGCATTGTTCCTGCGAGATAAACTAAATACTTGCTGGAGAAATCTTTAAGTTATGTTCCAGAATTTTTATAAAACACATTTTTATGTATACCCATGACGAAGCTGCTAAAATACGTATTGCTCCGTAACTAGTTTGGGCAGTCTGTCATTACCTAGAAGAAGGTAAGTATTTTAAAGTGGCGTATGTCACCTGTCCACTATTTTAAACATGAATGTACATATTTAAAGCCGGGAATTATAACCAGAGATTATTACAATGCACGAATTACAATGCTTTGAAACCAGTACTACACTGGTAAGCAAGACGTAAGGACGAAAGTAACTTCCGCCTGATGTGTGGTTCGATTCCCTGCCGGGTTGGGGACTTTTTCAGCCCGGGGACTGTGTTTTCGTATTGTCCTCATCATTTCATCATCATTATCACCATCATTCGTGATAGTGGCTAGATTGGACTGTGAAAAAATTGGACTGTGTAAAACTTGGGACTTTGTACGGGCGCTGATGACCGCGCAGTTGAGCGCTCACAAACCAAACAACATTCCACGTGATGTGTCAGTGCCAAGGAACATATTCGGTAAACCTTAGGGCATACATAAAAAGGATCGCTACAGTGTAGCACAGAAGGTAACTGAAAGAAAGGCACAATGAGACAAAAAAGAAATGACGCTTTTATTCAAAGAGAATAATTACACGAAAGTCACCGCTATTCGAGACTGAGCTGCGCACGGCTAGTGTTCATGCCATTTATTGTTTGTCATCTTCTATTATGGTACTGCCACCTCGTTTTCTTATTCCATTTACTGGCGTCACTAACTTTCTGTCTTACTTGTCCGTGAGCGGCAGCAGCAGCGCGTATCGATAAGTGCCCTGTCGTACCATCTCTGGAGGGACTGATAGTATTTCCGGGTCGTCGTGTGTCTGGCAGACAGTTGGAGACGGACCAGCAGTGCAGTCGGGAAGCAGCAGCACTGAAATCGGGACGGAGAGCCGGTGAGGCGCGGACAGCCAGTGCTCGCCGACCGCTGGAGACACACGTGAACTGTCCGACGGAGGGAGATTGGAGCGGGACGACTGTTGGTTGGTCGTCTCATCGGCCGACGTATATTTGATCCTTTCAGCGTTTCCGGTCCTGGCATTTGGTCGGTTGGCGTGGAGCAGCGAGGAAATCTCCGCGGAGCTTAGTTTGGCCGAGGCCGCTGGCGGCGTCCACGCGCGGTCGGAGTGTGTGGTGCTGTTCCCATTGGTACGAGGTCCGTGGCTCACCGATCCTGGTCACGAAAGTTGAGTTTTGACTTAATCTACCAGCAAGTCACGACGGTTGACATAGTGTCGTTTGGATTTCGTTGTCAGCTGTCGGGACATTCCCGCAAGCAACAACGTGTGTTTTCAAGCTGGCAGATTTTAGCCACCCTCCGGTGGAGTTTAACTATACTCGGTTATTTTGAATTGAAGTGCACCACCGGAATCTTCTGCCTTATGGCTGTTAATTTTCTGGTTACGCGCCCTGGCCATTGACGTAAATTCAGGCAGTGTATATTCCTCATCGTGTTGTCGCTGTCCAGCACGGTGTGTAGTTTGACAGCTCAATGTATAATTGGTTGTGGGCGCCAATACTCTCTACGTTGTTCCATTGAACTCCCTGTTCTGTGCTGGTTGGGTGGAGCAGAAGTTATCTTGTCGGTAGGTCCATTGACTGTCTGTCGATTGGGTTGTCGTCGGATAGAGAATGGTTGGGCCGACTGCCTGTCTCACCTAAGCGAACGTTACTGTTTGAATTCCAGGCCGACCCTCGGAAACTTCTAAGCACCGTTGGGTGTACTGCCTCTTCTTATTTATTCTTGTTGCTGGTACTTGTACGGCTTCAACCGATTTTTAAATTAAAGTTGTTTTGCTCTTAACGTGTCAGATTGTTTGGGCCTTCAGCCTAATTAAAGAACTGCTTTAAGGTAAGGCCTTTTGCCTTTTAAAAATTCTGATTTTGGTTTGAGTCTTAAGTTATTGGCTTTCAACCGATTTTAAATTAAAGTGGTCTTGCCCTTAAGGCATGAGATTGTATGGCATATTCAGCCGGTTATTAAGTTCCGAAAATTAATGCTGTGTTTTTTTTTTTAAATTTCTTGGCTCTTGTAATGTTTGGTCAACTACATAAAGTTGTATGTTTGAGTGTAACTGACAGCCGCTTGTTTTGTCGCCTTTCCACAATTTAAACTGCCTTTCCTGTCCTCCGAGTCTAGCAGGGCGTCTCAATGACGGTCCCCTGGACATCACAAAAGGCAGGACATGATTCGCAGTAGGGTGTGTAATCACCTCGGATGGCAATGTGTGTGCTTTGCAACGTCCTCCCATGCTGATCACAAGATTGGTAAGAAGGTCTTTCGGTAGGGCGTTCCATTGCTCCTCCAGCGCGGTTGAGAACTGTTGGACGTTCGTTGGTGCATGTGGACTTGCTGCAGTACATCTCCCCAACACACCCCACATTTGCTCGATGGAATTTAAGTCGGGAGAACAGATAGTCTTGGCTCCAAAATCGGTCAGTACACGACGGTACACGGTGCCAGAATGTTAGAAGAAGCAGCATACGAAAATAAAAATTTTTCTGGTGCCGTATCTTGGGTTCTGTTGATCACAGAGATAAGGGGTCAAGTGTTTTGGATAGCCCTTCACCTAGCGACAACTTGTACGAGAGACGAGCATCCTACAGTACAGGGTCAAAACTTAAACATTACACACTTCCTTCAGACCAGGCAAGTTGACCAAATCGGTTGGTTCTTTTACATTAGGTGTAGTAGAACCAACCGATTTGGTCAACTTGCCTGGTCTGAAGATGTAGTGGGGAACATGAGAGAAGCCTCCACGAAGGGTGTGTACCGACTACTAAACTCTACACATCCGGGCGTTCCCTGGGCGTTTAGATATTACCCAGACGGCTGATTCTCTCACACCAGAAGCAAACATGCGAGCAAACAAACGGTCCTCGACCAGAAATACCGGGCATGAGATTAACTGCAGAAATACCGCACTCTCAGTACGGAAGCGCCATATTTGTAAGACCAGTACCCACTGCCTGTAGAAAATAATATCGAAGTTATTTCAGTGGAGCTGAGTAATTGCGTGGTTACCTCTGTATATAAGCCCCCTTCTGCTGCATTTTCCTTTACATCACCTAGGAACTTCCACAACAGTAAGACGTCTATAGTGACCAGTGACTTTAACAGCCATAGTCACATGTGGGGATATTCTGAAGATAGTGAAAATGGGGAAGCAGTCCTCTCCTGGGCTGAATCCTGCCAGTTGTATCTTATACATGACAGCAAGCTACTCCCCCCCTCCCCCCCCCCCTTTTCCTTCAACAGTGCCAGGTGGCAGCGTTGATTTAACTCTGACCTCCCATTTGTGAGTGAAAACATTGCACAGCTATGATCCAAACCAGTGTGCTCGTCCATACTAAAGACACAACACAGGCCACTGTTGTGTAAAGTTCTCCCAGCAATAAGGCCACAGGAGGTGAGTTTCAAACGGAGATGGGCCGCGCTGGGCACCCGCGCGGTCTAAGGTGTCTTGTCACGGTCCGTGCGGCTTCCCCCGTCGGAGGTTCCAGTCCTCTCTCGGGCATCGGTGTGTGTGTTGTCCTTAGCGTAAGTTAGTTTAACTTAGATTAAGTAGTGTGTAAGCTTAGCGAACGATGACCTCAGGAGTTTGCCGGCCGGTGTGGCGTTGCGGTTCTAGCGCTTCAGTTTGGAACCGCGTGACCGCTACGGTTGCAGGTTCGAATCCTGCCTCGGGCATGGATGTGTGTGATGTCCTTAAGTTAGTTAGGTTTAATTAGTTCTAAGTTCTAGGCGACTGATGACCTCAGCAGTTAAGTCGCATAGTGCTCAGAGCCATTTGAACCATTTTTGAACCTCAGGAGTTTGGTCCTATGAGAACTTACCACGAATTACCAAAATTTTTCAAACGGAGATACAACATCAAGAAGGCTGATTGGACGAAATTTTCTAACATGCTGGACAAGGAGATTAGGTCTGTGCCACCCATACCTGAAGAGTATCAGAGCTTTGTTCAAGCTGTAAAATACTGCTCCCAGGCATCGGTTTAGAGAGGGTGCTGGCCGATGTATCTGCAGGGTGTGACACCTGAAACAGCTGCTCTGCTGGATGAATATTACCGGCTATATGAAGAAAATCCTTATAGCGAAGCCTGGAGATTGTTACGACATCTCAACAACGATGTCTCCCAATCAAATACACATACAAATGTGAAGGCTGATCAGATTGCACACCACCTCGTGAAAAATGGTAAACCTGACCGTACCTGTAAAATCGAGAGACGAACCCTGGAAATGGAGCCCGAGCAAGAAGGCACCTTTCTGTCTCGACCTTTCAGTCATAGCGACCTCGATTAGGCTCTAAGCAAGTGCAAAGTCGGAAAAGCAGCAGGGGTAGATGATGTAAGAACTGAACAGACCAAGAACTTTGGTCCAGGCGCAAAGTGCTGGCTACTCGAACTAATGAATAATTGTATCAAGAGCTGCAAGATATCTAAATCATGGAGGAAAGCAAAAATTGTAGCTATACATAAGCCAGGAAAAGACCGGTATAATAAAAGCTATAGACCTATCTCCCCTCTATGCCACCTGTATAAGGTGTTGGAAAACCTGATACTCCAAAGAGTAACAGATATGATAGACCCATTACTGATCCTCTAACAAGCAGGATTCAGACAACGGAACAGCTGCACAGCACAGGCGATGAAGCTGACACAGAGGACGGCTTCGAAACGCGGCAGATCACAGGAGCTGTGTTTATATGTGTCCGCCGCGCGCGATTAGCCGAGCGGTCTCAGGCGCTGCAGTCATGGACTGTGCGGCTGGTCCTGGCGGAGGTTCGAGTCCTCCCTCGGCCATGGGTGTGTGTGTTTGTCCTTAGGATAATTTAGGCTCAAATGGCTCTGAGCACTATGGGACTCAACTGCTGAGGTCATTAGTCCCCTAGAACTTAGAACTAGTTAAACCTAACTAACCTAAGGACATCACAAACATCCATGCCCGAGGCAGGATTCGAACCTGCGACCGTAGCGGTCTTGCGGTTCCAGACTGCAGCGCCTTTAACCGCACGGCCACTGCGGCCGGCCAGGATAATTTAGATTATGTAGTGTGCAAGCTTAGGGACTGATGACCTTAGCAGTTAAGTCCCATGAGATTTCACACACACTATATGTGTCTCAGCAGCCTACGACACTGTCAACCATAGACTCTTGTTGCTGCAGCAATACAACCTCATCAAGGATTACCAACTAACCTGTGTGATTAGAAATCTACTGCAGAATCGAAGATATTTTCTGGAATATAAGGACAAAGAAGCAGATGGAGGCAGCAGAAAAACTGGCTGCCACAGGGCAGTGTGCTGGCACCATCTCTGTTTGATATACACACTAACGACCAGCCGTTACCAGAAGGAACACAAAGCTTCATATATGCAGATGACCATGTAATCACAGCTCAAGGATATAGCTTTGAGAGCGTGGAGCAGAAGCTCACTGATGCTTCGAAAAAATTGTGTGTCTATTACAAGGACAACCAGCTGAAACCAAATCCATCAAAAACCCAGACGTGCGCTTTCCACGTAGAAAGAAACAAGTAAGCAGAACCTTACAGATAGAGTGGGAAGGAACGTCTCTAGAACATTGCAAGACACCAAAGTACCTCGGAGTCACTCTGGACCGTGCTCTCATATACAAGGAGCACTGCTTAAAAACAAAGCAAAAAGTGCCCGGCGGGAAATATGTTGTTGGAAAGTTGACAGGAACAATATGGGGAGCACAGCCAAATACAGTGCGGACATCCGCATTAGCCCTATGCTACTCTGCAGCTGAGTACGCTTGCCCAGTATGGTGCAGTTCCACTCATATCAAGAAAGTTGATGTTGCTCTGAACGAGGCATGTAGAGTCATCACGGGTTGTCTGAGAGTCACACCAGTGGAAAAACTGCAGTGTTTATCCGGCATAGCCCCTCCGGACATCCGACGGGATACAGCAGCACAAAATGAAATGAAAAAGGCATTAACACCTAAAGGCCATCCACTACATGGTCGTCAACCGGAAACAGCAAAGACTTCTGTCTAGAAAGAGCGTTCTTCGCAGCACAGAAGCGCTCGCTGACACTCAACACCAACACTGGGAGAAGAGATGGCAGGCAAGATAACAGCATCTGGAGGAGTGGCTGATTCCACAAGAAGCTCTTCCCCCGGCCACACACAGAAATGGTCCACACGGAAATCACTTAATCGCCTGCGTTCCTGTGTCACAAGATCGAGAAGCAACCTGCAGAGGTGGGGCTTCCAGGCGGACTCTCCCAAGTGTGACTGTGGAGCTGCCGTGCAGACATCATCACATCCGCTACAATGCACATTAGCTCCAACTGTGTGCACTATGGACGATCTTGTAAATGCTACACAAAGTGCACTGGACGTTGCTATTTTTGGGCATCCATTGTATAGTAAATTTAACCAATGTCTGTTAATATAATATATATATATATATATATATATATATATTATTCTTTGATTGGTTAAATTTATAAACCATAATGTATGTAGTAATGTAATGCAGTAATGTATGCAATAATGTTTTAATTTGCATCTGACACGAAATAATAATAAAAATTAGGTGTAGTCTAGGGTGGACCTTCGGCGGCTGATAAAAGTATCATTTGTTCATGTGCGGTTCCTGAGAAGACAGTGAGAAACCATGATTTTTGGTACGAAAAATACTAACTGTGGGAATGGCCATTTCTATAACTTGGAGATAAGGCAAATCGTCGAAATTTTTAACATATGTTCTGAAGATAATGTTTTCGGGGATCCTTGAAACTTTTTCGATATAATTGTGTGTTACCGAGATCCAGAAGTTCAAAGTTTCCGTACTTATGCAGGTAAAATAGGCAAATAATATCCGGTCTGAGGCGTAAATGTAATTTTAGCCGACCTTTTGAACACATGGCAAGGGTTCCAGGATCTTAGAAAGGGTGCTAAGGTCACATTCTACGTATTTAATCAACATTTTTTCACCAGTAAAACACGGGATCTCGGTAAAATAGGTATTTCACACCTGTGGAAGTGTGCCCAAACTAGCACTGAAACGACAAAAAGTGGGCTGAAAAGGGTCTCAACATAGTTGAAAAGAACTTAAAATGACTCCCAAAAATTATGTGAAACAGGAAAGACTGAAAATTCCGTAAAATATTTCTAACAGTACTTTTACACTTTTAAGAAAGAAATCATAAGGCAGTCGTTTTCGATGAATTGCGATCGATGAGCGAAGTATGCAGAATAAATGTACAGCAACCGAGTTTTTGTTAACCTTACACAGAGTGTTCAAAGAAAGTGTCGAATACTTCGAGAGGTGGTAATACTCATCGAAACAAGAAACGTAAGTCCAATAAACATGGGTCCGGAAACGCATACTTTCCGCAATAAACACATGTTATAGGAACGGCTGCGCGACGCTTGGATGCGGATATTAGCACAGTCGTTGCATTGGCGCTCCGTCAAGTGTGTCGGCTTTTTATGTCTTACTCATAGTACTCTACTTCACATTAAGTGGTCTGCAGTCAGTTGTGTGATTCGAGTCATGTTGTATGCTACGTTAGTTTTCGTCGTGTTTGTGTGTCTTATTATACAGTACTGTCAACCCGGGGTACGCGTCATGGCGTTTTATTTTCTTCCAAACGCAGATTCACTAATGTGGTTACTGTTACTGCGCTGTTTGTACGTACAAATGGTGTAGGGTATTTACGTTTTCTCTCTTCAACCACTTGTTAGCAATGGAAGCCATTTACTTGACAAGTGAAATGGCGTTTATGGTATTCTGCTACGGTTTAGCAAATGGAGGTGGCTTGCGAGACCATGCCCTCTACGCTGAAAAATATCCACAGCGCAGAGTGCCCTCTGATAAGCTGTTCGACACTCTTTCCCAACGTCTGAGCGCCACAGGTACCCGTTTACCGCGGAAGACTGACAGTGAAAGGCCCCGCACAGTCCGCACGCCTGATGTGGAGGAATGTGTGCTACGCTTGGTGGAAGAAACCCCTGGGACCAGTGTGCGACGACTAGCAGTAGCAGGAGGCGTGACTCACTCTCTTATATGGTGGGTACTTCATGAACAATTACTGTACCCATATCATCTACAGCGTGTCAGGTCCTAAGGCACAGCATCATCATGCAACATGGCAGACGGCGGTTCTGTCAGCCGTTGCAGAAGTGTGCCGCAGATCCACCGTTAACATCCAAGATTTTACCGATGAGGCAGGGTTCACAAGAGATGGTGTTGTCAACTTCTGTAGCCAGACAGATGTAAACCATCAGGCAATTCAGGAAAGAGGGCATCTACACCGATTCTCAATCACCGTATGGGCAAGTGTTCTTGGTGATAGATTAATAGGGCCGTCTAGACGTTTTGGTTTTGGGACACTTGAAGGAATTGGTCTACGCTATGCCAGTCAACGATGTGCGGACACTGCAGGGTAACATCTTCAGTGCGTGCCAGCAGGTACAACAACAACTGGGTATACTTCAAAGGGTGCGTTATTAAATACGCCGGAGGGCAGAGGGGTGCATTGTCATGAAGGGACGCCACGTTGAACACCTGTAAACACGTGTTTATCGCAGGATGTATGCGTTTCCGGACCCACAGTTATTGAACTTGTCTCAGAAAATATGCCTTCCCGGGCCCTTGTTTATTGGACTTATTTTTCTTGTTTCGATGAATAGTACCATCTCTCAAAGTATTCAACACTTTTTTTGAATACCCTGTATCATACATATTGATTGTTTACGTGTTTCAAAGTAAGCAAATGCGTCGAAACACATAAATGAACTGTCAAAACTTTACTGGCCGTTAGATTTCGTTCCGTGCAAGGAGCATACCATGCTGTAGCAGAGAACAGAGGGGAACAAGTAGAAAAATGCTCTTGCCAGAGAACGAAAAAGACGAATATGCTCCTTTTTAAAAGACTGTCAGAAAAGTGGAGGACCACTTTTACCAATCCTCATTACGCCTTCATCACCAAAAATTTTGGCATGCGAATGTATTCGCGCTTTTTTGTAGTGGAAGAGAGTAACAGAGAGACAGTGACGGCTGCAGAGGGAGGAAACAGTGCCACTGCGAGAGAAAGAGAGAGAGAATACAGTGATGGCGGGAGAGTGAAAGTGGCAGTGAAAAGGAAAGAGAGATGGATGAAGACATTAGTAGTGGGAGCGAAAGAGAGAGGACGTATTGACGGTCAGTGAGAGACAGTGGCAGCAAGAGAGAAAGAGAGGTGGATCGAGACGGACAAGCAGTGGGACCAAAAGAGAGAGGAGACAGAGGAAATGAAACATACGGATGAGCGGAGACCATTAATAGGCTCCAGACTTGCGAACTTTAACACGTAGATATAGAGGAGGGCGGATTTTGGGCCGAAATTTTAAACACGTGGTGTAGGGGAAAAATAAGGTGGACTCCCAGAATTTTTGAGCCGTCCAACTATGTAGAGACAGTGGGGCTGGGATAGAAGGCCAAAAGGAGAAAGTGTAAGTGAGAGAGGAGACAGTGGCAATGGGATATACTGTTAATCAATGGGGGAAAAAGGAGACAGTGGGAGAGAGACATGTATAGACAGTGACAGTGATAGGAAGATGCCGAGTATGGTGGCTTAAGCACAAAAGGCACTGGGTACAAGGAGTTAGAGCGTTCTGTGTTAAAAAGAGCGCGAGTATGTTCACTTGCCAAAATTTTTGGTGAGGAGGGCGTAATGAGAGTTGAGGAAGCTGGTTCGCCACTTCTCCGTCAGACAGGAAGATATTCGTCATTTTTGTGCTCCGACAGGAGCATTTTTCCGCTGCTTATAATTTATGTCCAATGTAATATGCCGGGCGGGGTAGCCACCCGGTCTGGGGCTCCTTGCCACGGTTCACGTGGCTCCCTCCGTCGGAGGTTCGAGTCCTCCGTCGGACATGGGTGTGTGTGTTGTCCTTAGCGTAAGTTAGTTTAATTTAGATAAGGTATTGTGTAAGCCTATGGACCGATGACTTCAGCAGTTTGGTCCTGTAGGAACTTACCGCCAATGTAATGAGACAGTCCTGTGTTGCAGTATCTCTAGCTACACTTCTGACCAGTAGAACAGCAATATCATGATGAGCGCGAACAATAAACGTCAAATTGGCATGCCTGGCTACACAAATGATTAGCATTTCAGCGCAACAGTGCAGATTAGGTAGGAGTGACGCCATTTACATCTATATATGTAAGAATAGTTAGATAGGCAACGTGCAACTCGTAGCGGTTACCGCGCCCCCGGTTATACATCGTGATACCGTGATGCTGCTACAAACTTTCAAGGGTGATGGAGATGGGTAAATGTATTAATCTGAGGTAAGGGAACCTAGTCCGGAAACCACAGAGTCAGGAGGTATAAGCGAAAATCTTCTCAAGTTCCGTCTTAACCACGCGCGGCACTCACACTAAGGGCCCCAATTTCCGACCCCTGATGATGACGTACAAAATTCCCGCTGAATATTCCATAATGGTGTCAGGTAATTCGCCTGTTGATGGGTTAGTAACGCGCACGTAACTTGATGTCAGAGAGTCCGAAAATCCAAACTCTACAGTACAGTGATAATGAATTCCGTTGACCTACACAAGTTTCACAAGCTGCTAAATTTACAACAATTGTTCATAATGGCGTCCCCCAGCGTCAATGCAGGCATGAAATCGTCGCACACAGTCCTGTCGTTCCCTTTCTAATACACCTAGTACCGTTTGAACACTGTCTCAGGCAGCTAGAATTCTTGCAAAGAGATTCTCTTCAGTCTCGATTAGTGTTCCGTACACGAGACTTTACACTTGGGTCCACAAGAAGCAGTCAAGTGGGGTGAGATCAGGTAAAAGTGCTGGCCACAAAACAGAACCTCCTCTCCCTACCCACTTTCCAGGGAATGTCTGATCCAGGTGTTCACGAACCCTCAGTCCAAAATGAAGTGGGGCTGCACCATGTTGGAATCCCATTTGTTGACGAATAACAAGTGGGGTGTGTTCTAGAAACCTGGGTAGAGTACCAGTACATATTTTCCACTGTCAGTGGTATCAAAACGATTTTCGCTCGGATCTTGCGACTCGGTCGCCATCGGACCAGGGTCCCTTACCTCAAGTTTATACATTTACGCTTCTCCATGATCCCTGAAATAGAGATCAGAAATGAGCTCCGTATACTAGCTTTAAGCTAGCCAGCCAGTCCTGTGACGTCATCTCCGTGTGCCCGCAGACTCGTGAGTCTCCGCCGCAGTCCACTCGGGACCTGAGTCTGTTGTCGGGTACAAGTGGAATCGACGCGCTCAGAAGGGAGAGCCAGTACACGAGATCGCAAGTATAACTGCGGACTCGCGGTGTTCCCGTTACATATGCAACCATTTTCAACGAAATTTCCGCCATTAAACTTTAAATTACTATTCATTTATTCCACACAGCCATGATTTCGACTCTATAGGCAAGTTATGATTGAAATGTCACAAAATGTCCGACGTGTCTAAATGGCAGTATAACGACTGATCGGTTAGCAGAGTACATTGTTCTGTTTACACATACATTTACACACACAAAACTTTTTCGAAGACTGCAATAAATTTATTTTAATATTTAATGTCTATTTCCGGTAGGCTTTTGACACTGTACTACACAAGCGGCTTTAGTGAAATAGGTGTTTATGAAATATCGTCTCAGTTATGTGACTGGATTAATGACTTACTGTCAGAGAGGTCACAATTCGTAGTAATCGACGGAAAGTAACCGAGTAAAACAGTAGCGATTTTTGGCGTTCCCCAAGGTAGTGTTAAAGGCCCTTTGCTGTTCCGTATTTATATAAACGATTTGGGAGACACTCTGAGCAGCCGTCGTAGGTTGTTTGCAGACGACGCTGTCGGTTATCGACTAATAAAGTCGTCAGGAGATAAAAAAAATGTAAAACGATTGAGAAACGATATCTGAATGGTGCGAAAATTGGCAGTTGACCCTAAATAACGAAAAGTGTGAGGTCATCCACATGAGTGCTAAAAGGAATTCGTTAAACTTCGGTTACACTATAAATTAATCAAATCTAAAGGCCGTAAATTCAACTAAATACCTAGGTATTACAATCCGAACAATTTAAATTGGAAGGAACACACAGAAAATGTTGTGGGGGAGGCTAAGCAAAGACTGCGTTATATTGGCAGGTCACTTATAAAATGTAACAGACCTACTAAGGAGACTGCCTACACTACGCTTGTCCGTCCTCTTTTAGAATACTGCTGCGCGGTATGGGGTCCTTACCAGGTAGGACTGACCCTTTACATCGAAAAAGTTCAAAGAAGGGCAGCACGTTTTGTATTATCAAGAAAAATGGGAGAGAGTGTCACTGAAATGATACAGGATTTGGGCTGGACATCATTAAAACAAACACGTTTTTCGTTGCGACGGAATTGCAATCACTAACTTCCTCCTCCGAATGCGAAAATATTTTGTCTTAGCTACATAGGGAGAAACGATGACCACGATAAAATAAGGGAACTCAGGGCTTGTATGGAAATATACTGGTGTTCGTTCTTTCCGCGCGCCATACGAGATTGCAATAATAGAGAATTGTGTAGGTGGTTCGATGAACCTTCTGCCAGGCACTTAAATGTGATTAGCAGAGTATCCACGTAGATGTAGATGTTGATGTAGATGTAGATGTAGAAGTTACGTTGGCATATACACACTTTCGAGGCGTTACCGAATGTGTAACGACAGTACCAGAAAACAAAACATGACATAAGGATGAAGTGCAATTTCTAAATGGTGATTAATTATTAAAATAAATTACAAAAATGAATGATAAGCTATACAACTCGCGGTTAGCCCAAAAACACAAGTCGTCATGACCAAATGAGTACAGAAATGGCGATCTTTTTGTCGCAGTGATATAAAGTGAGGTTGCTCTGTGCCCAGTTTTCGTTTGACATAACACATTTGTTTTCTTATGGTGGAGATGGAATAAACATGAATACAATCATTTTGTTTGCACTGGACAAAATTTGTTTGTTTTTCGTCTGCAGTATGGACTACAGCGTGAAACTTATTCCGTATATCGCTCATCCTCTATCCTCTAATGAAACACGTTGCAGTTGCCAACACTGCACAAATCAACTTTCGTGTTACACCCTCCATAGTCTTACAAAATACACATTCGTTAAAGGCCGTCTGATCCCGACAGTCGGTCATTACGCCTTCTCGGTGCTACTCTGCAGCGGCAATGTCGTGTACTCATCTTCTGTACTAACAATAAGCCACGACTAGCCTTTCACTCCTGCATGATTCAGTAAGAGACAACGGGTCTACGAGCAGGACGCGATCGCACAGCCACAGTTTTCAGACTCCTCGTACTCGCGGAACTTCAGCGGGAGCAAAGGAAGCCAGTTAACACTATTGTGACATAGACACCTTGATTTGTAAATTATGCAACCCGAGCGTTAGACTCGTACTCGCTCCGATTCTGATCTCTACCCTGAAAGTTTGAAACATCATCACGTAATCATCCTGTAGATCCTTGTTTGCAGTGTGACGACAACCACACGAGCAGTAGTCGTACTACGTCTGAATCACGGCGACCATTTGCGGCTTCCGTTGACACAGAGGCTGTGGTGCACCCAATTACAACAAGAGTGGAACCACGTTCTCTTTCCATACGGGTCTCAGTTCAGCATCACGATGGACGTATCTGTGTGTGGAGGATCTGACAAAGGAATCCCCCCCCCCCTCCCTCCCTCATAGTAAGGTACCCAATGGACAGACTGTCAAAAACTGAACACAGATCGAGCATGGAAACAGAAGGTGTACTGAACCGTGAAAAAAGAAGCAAAATGGAAACTGAATGGTCCAGGGTTAATATATGCAACATCGAGCACAAATGAATAGCCAATGCGTCGTGATTATTATTATTATTTTTTTACAAAATTATGAAACATCAGTTCGGTTAATGACGAATCTGTTCATCGAATTCACATTTGTGACTGCGTCGTGGTGTAACTTTCGTTTACAACAGCGAAGTGTAAGGGAGCAGCCTCCAGACACGCGTACCTCCCATTTGTTCTACACAAGTAACACATATTATGACTCTTGCGTTCTGTTTTGGAAGTTTTGAGTCTTGAATTCCTTTGTTGTAACACAGTATAGTTCACACCCGTTTATTCGTTGTTTTGATTTCTGTGAGAGGTCTATGCGGTATCTCGCCTGCTCTCACTATTCATCACATTAACTTGCGACTGTTTTACTGCATGACCCATAATCTATATAGTACGACAATTCCCAAGACTACAGAAGGAGAACAAACACGTCAATGATTGGACGAAAAAGTTCATAATTAAGTAAAAAAGTTGGCAGGAGGAAGATTTGAACACGGATCTTCCACTTTGGAGACTAACACTTTTTTTCTCTTTTTTTTTGTGGGAAGTGGATCAGGTAGTGGGGTGGCGGAGGCGAGGTGGGCAGGGCGTCGCAACCTGAGGCCTGGCCACGATGTCTCCTCCCTCCCATCTTGGGGATGTGGTAAAAAGGATGCAAGGGGCGTTCTGGTTCCGCACGCCACGGAATTTGAATCCCCGCCAGATGTCAAGGACGTCGAAGACCCATAGAGGTCTCTGTACCATCGCGCCGTAAGCTGTGGTGGCGCGCGCCTCCTGGCCCACATTTAGAGTGAGGGCGCCACAGTGGAACACGTGGTTGCAGCGGCCAATAGCGGCGTCCCCGATCGAGTACTTAAGCGCCTGTCTGTCGCTCAGCCTGCAGTTCCTTGCCACCCTCCATGGTGACCTTGTTCCTCTCCCACAGCACACTCATCCTGAAAGTAACTCCACCCCCGATGTTATCCTCGCTTCCCCCAACCTCCTTGGTCGCATCGCCGTTGATGTCCTCGATCCTGTCGGTAGTGACCATCTCCCTGTCCTTCTCACCATCTCCTCTACCCGTCCTGCCCCTGCAGCCACCCGCCCAGCTGCCCCTCCAAAGTCTGTCCATGACTACCACTGTGCCAATTGGGATGCCTACCGGGAATCCATTGCCTTGCAGGTCGAAAGCCACCCCCTCACCTTTCACCACCCTGATGACATCACCCAAACTCTTCCTTCAGAAGACCATAACTGACACAGTGGAGGCTCATGTCCCTACCAAACTCATCCACCCTCACCACCCTACGCTTCCTCCACAGGCCATCCTTCTTCTGCGTGAATCCTGCAGGCTCTACCGCTCCTTCCTCCGCACTCGTGACTGGGATACTCTCACCCACCACCGGCAATTACAGTGACACATCCGGAACCTCCTTACAGCGAAGAAACGCCGGGACTGGCGCCAGACATGCACACACCTCAACTCCACCCTCCCTGTCAATCCTCCAAGTACTGGTCAGCCTTCCACCACCTTACTAGCAGCCATCCCACCCCACATTACCCCATCCTTCATGATGATCGACCATTTCCTGACAGCCTCAGTAAGGCTAACCATTTTGCTTCCCACCTATACGAGGTCTTGTCCATTCCTGACGATCCCCATTTTGATTACTCCCTCTTCCCCACCATCCTTGACCGCACTGACACCTCTGTCCCCCCGCTCGCCCCCCCCCCCCCCTAGCTTCCAGAACTTGGATCGGTTACACCCCTCAGACATCAACACTCCCATCACTGCACAAGATATCACACTCGTCCTCCGCACCAAACACAACACCGCCCCTGGTCATGATGGCGTCACCTACCGCCACCTAAAGGAATCCCCCCATCCTTCCAGTCTGTCCTTGCTACCCTGTGCAATGTCCTCCTCTCCACTGGATTTTACCCCGACCTGTGGAAGACTTCCCGTGTCCTGCTGTTCCCTAAACCTAAGAAACCCCCCTCTGATACCTCTTCCTGTCGTCCCATCTGCCTCACCTCCATGTTTAGTAAGGTCTTCGAGGCCATCCTCTCTCACCATATTCACCGCCACCTTAACCAGCACCACCTCCTTCCCCTTAGCCAATGTGGCTTCTGGCTTTCCTTCTCTGCTGACGACCAGCTCCTTAACCTTACCACCCGTCTCTCTGCCCAACTTAACTCCCATCGCTCTGCTGTCTTTGTTTCCTTTGATCTCAAGAACGCCTATGACCATGTCTGGCATCTCTGTGTTTTAAGACTCGCCAACTGTGTTTTTTAACTGTCCACCCTGAATGTCTCCATGTCAGTCTATTTTTACCTCCATTTTCTCCCTTTACTCTGTTTTATGTTCCCCTTTTTATCGCCTTATGTGTGAAACATTTTATTCTTATTTTAGTAGCCATGTCACTCGGCTGAAGAGCGGCGGATTGTGCCGCTGACAGCCCTCCCCTGCCCATATGGGGCAGGGGAATGAAATCACAATAAAGAAAAGCTCAGCCTGCCAGTCTAGCCTTGCATGCGTCTCAGGACATATCGCCTCGCATTCGATAGCGTTTTGACTTTCGTGTCTTCTTTACGAGTGGACGTGGTTGTCTTTTTTGGTTCGTGCCTCTGTTGTCTGTTCTTGTTGTGTCGTAAGGTCCTTCGTTGGTCGTGTCCATCCTCTCTCGTTGTGTTGTTGTTCACGGGCCGCTCTGCGGGTCCTGCCGCGCTTTCCATCATTTCTACCCTGCAACCGTCCCGGTCGCAGTTACAACATTTTGGTGACGAGGTAAACGGTGGTCATTGTTGGTATGTAGGAGAAATTGGTCTGTCTGCTGGAGCAACAGCAGCAGCTCATGCAGCAGCAGCAGCTCCAGTTAGACATCTTACAAAAGTCGCTGCAGTTGCTAACAGACAAAGTCGATGCCCAGAACACATTACCACAACAGCTTCAGGGTCCTCGGATGTCTGATGCTTTCCCACGTCCGCCGTCGTTTCCACCCTTTAATGACGCTAACGAGGACTGGGAAACCTATTTACATCGGCTGAAACAACATTTAACGGCTTTTCAAGTCATGGACGACTCCTTGCAGTGGTCGTTGTTTTTGTCTGGGGCCTCCCCAGACACGTTCTTTCTTCTCTCCAAGTTGACACAATTGTTTGATCCTGTGGCTCTCTCTTTCCAGGAGATCTGCCTCTTGCTGACAAACTATTATTCTCAACGCTACCATGTGGTCGCCTCTTGGCTGGAGTTCACCCAGTGCCATAAACAGCCTGGTCAATCGCATCGTTCCTGGGTCACGGTCTTGCAGGGTCTCAGCCGTCGATGCGATTTTACGTGCACCAATCAGCAGTGTAAGGCTTCATATGCAGACTCCCTGATCCAGGATGTGGTGGTCCAGCTGGCTCCCGATCCTGAGGTCCATACTGCGGCGTTGAAACTCGACAACCCCTCCTTGGAAGAGATTCTCCGCATTGCCCACTCCTTTGAAATTGCTCAAGCGGCTAACGAGCGTCTTATGATGCGACCGCAGGTGGCGGCGATCGCGGCGTCACGGCGGGTTCCGCCCTTGCGACGTCGACGTGGCCCAGCCGACAGAGGCCAGCGCCATCGGGACTCCTCGTTGTCTGACGTCTCTATGGCATCGGCGCCTCCGGTCGCCCCTCGTCGCTGGTCGTGCGGCGCATTCCATCTTGCCCACAGTGCTTTACTGCACATTCGCGGGCTGATTGTCCCCATCGCTGGAAAACGTGCACGCTGTGTAACAAGGAGGGCCACAACCGATCGGTTTGTCATAGTAGCTCGACTCGCTCCAGTCTTGCCCCCCCTGGGCCTCAAGATACAGTCCATACTCTGCAATCGGTCGTCCCACAGGACGACCCGTCAGCGTGGAAGCTTTTCCTCACACTCAGCATTTTCACGGAGGATGTCAGTTTTCAGGTCGACACTGGGGATACCGTCTCCCTGATTAATATGGCGACATATATCTGGCTGGGCTCTCCTGTGTTGTCGCCTCCCTCTCGCTGTTTGGTCAACTACGGAGACAGTTCCATTCCCCTTCGTGGGCAGTTCGCCGTCCAGGCGATGTACAAGTGTGTTCCCCTCTTTGTCGTCGACCATCCGTCGGCTTCGAATATATTTGGCCTGGATGCGTTTCAACTGTTTGGGTTTTCAGTTTCCGACGAAGTTACAGTCGTTTCCACGGCTGTTCCCTTTCAGGACTTGGACGATCTGTGCTCTGCTTTTGCGTCGTTGTTTTCACCAGTTCTCGGATGTGCTTCCGGCTTTCAGGCACACATCACCCTACTGTTGGATGCACAGCCTAGCTTTTTCTGGGCCTGGCCCCTTCCGGTGGCCTTACGACCCGCAGTCAAGCAGGAACTTGATCGGCTCCATGCCGCTGGCGTGCTGGAGCCTGTCACTTACAGTGCATGGGCGACACCACTGGTGGTCATACGGAAACCCAATGGGTCCTTTCGGCTGTGAGGGGACTTTGGTGCTACAGTCAATGCTCAGTCCCTCATTGACACTTACCCGATCCCCCAGCAGGAAGCCCTTCTAGCTAAGCTTGCCGGGGGAGAGTATTTTTCCGAGATCGACCTGGCTGAGGCATACCACCAGGTGCCCTTGGACACCGAATCTCAGAACATCATGGTTGTCAACACATCTTTCGGATTGTATAAGTTCAAGCGCCTTCCCTTTGGTGTCTCTTCAGCGCCAGCCATTTTTCAGCGATTCTTGGAGCAGCTTACGCAGCCTATCCCTGCCTGTGTGAATTATTTGGATGACATCTTGGTCACTGGGCGTTCCCTCCAGTAACATTTGCAAAACCTCAGCGCCTTATTTCACGCTCTGCAGTCTGCTGGTTTACGCTGTCAGCTGGACAAGTGTTGTTTTTTTCAACCAGAAGTGGAATGCTTAGGCCACTGGCTTAGCAAAGATGGCGTTTTTGGGCAAGGCTACTTATTACTTAAAGTTCTTGCCCCAGGATGCCTCCGTTGTTCAACCCCTCAATCACTTGCGTCCCAAAGGGGTGCCTTTTGAGTGGACCCTTGCCTGTGACCACGCTTTTTTCCATTTAAAGGCAATGCTGAAGTCCGCCCCTTGTCTTACTCCCATTTCTCCGGACTGCCCCTTGGTTGTGGTGACTGATGCGTCGGCATACGGTATTGGGGCCATTCTTGCACACCGGGACGCCGACGGCTGCAAACAGCCTATCGCTTATGCCTGTAAGACGTTGACCCCAACACAACGGAACTACTCCCAAATTGAAAAGGATGCTCTGGCGATCGTGTTCGCTGTCCAAAAATTTCACACTTATCTCTTTGGGGCAACTTTCACCCTCCTGACAGACCATAAACCCTTGGTTACACTTTTCAGACCCCACTTTCACCTTCTGGAGCGGACGGCTCAACGTCTCCAGCGCTGGGCATTGTTTATACGTAATTACGCTTACACCATACGATACAATCCTACCGCCCACCATGCTAACGCAGATGCTTTGTCACGTCTCCCACTGGGCCCCGATTCTGCCTTTGACCAACAGGAGGTCCTCTGCTTTCACATTGATTCCGTCTGCCGGGATGCGCTGGACAGTCTGTGTTATATCCTAGCCAGTAATGCCACCCGAGCCCGCTGCCAAAAAGGTTGGCAGCATCAAAGTCCGGACGCCGTCCGCATAAGCAGCGCCAGCGAGACAGGAAATCGCCGCAAGTCTGCGCGCGCCACCGCTGGCTTCTGGTTTCTTAAGCGCTGGAGTCGCGAGCGCTAGGACAGTTCTGTATTCGCCGCTCAGTTGTATACTCGCCACCGAATTGTGTACTTGCTAGTCAGTTGTGTGTTCATCGCAGCAGAGTTGTTGTTTGTCGTCAGCCGACGCTGACCTAGCCGCTCCGACTCGAACTAGACAGATCTCTGTAGACACGGAGTTCACTACTGTGTTTCTGTATCTTCGTTAATAAAGATAAGTACCGACTTTTATTTAATCAGAGTGTTTGGGTTTTCATCTTTCTGTTCACTGTTCCAGCGGACCGGTCGGCCCGTTATTAAAAGTGTGGCGGTGACTTCGTAAGCCGTTTCTACAGCGAATTGTTTGTCCCTACGAACGCCGCCACAAAACTGGCGACGAGGGCTTCCGAACTCGTGTGCAGGGCTGGTTCAACTTGTTTCTGGTTATACTAATTATAGCGATAAAATTTTGGGGGCTGGTTTAATTTGTGTTCACTATGTCTGCCGAATTACAACAGTTGATCTTGTTACAGAGTCAGCAAATACAAAGTCTGGTGGAAGCAATCGCCAAACAAGCGGCTAATCCTCCAACACAAAAGGAACCAGCACAGGCAGCTCCACCTTTCCGTGCTTTTGATGCATCAAGAGAAGAATGGCGAGAATATTTCGCGCAGTTGCAGGCGCACATGACAGTCTACAAAATCACGGGTACTGAGCGGCAGCTTTATTTAATTTCCACTGCAGGCGTGGAAGTCTATCGACTACTTTGTAAGTTGTTCCCGGAATCCAAGCCAGAAGCTTTAGACTATGACGTTGTTGTTAACAAGCTTGCTGAGTATTTCGAGTCGCGAGTTCATGTGGCAGCAGCCAGATTCAAGTTCTTCAGATTAAAGAAACTGCCACATCAATCTAATAAACAGTGGTTAACAGATTTACGGGGCCTCACCCGTCAGTGCCGATTTAATTGTGTGTGTGGAGCTTCCTACAGTGATGTCATGTTACGAGACGCTGTTACTCAAAACATTGCAGATTCTCGTATTCGTTCTGCTATCTTAAAGTTGCCTGACCCGTCATTGGAGACTGTGATGAACATCATTGAAGCCCAAGATAATTTTGACTATGCTGAGTGTGAGTTAGATCAGCCATGTATTTCTCAAATTGCCTGTGCTAAGCAAGTTATGTCACGCCCGCGGCCCCACCGGCAGAGTCAGACTGTAAACACTAGCCGGCCGCGGCATGTTAAACACATTCGTCAGCCGCGTGTGCAAAATGATAGAGTTAAGTCTTGCCCTAAGTGTGTTCTTGCTCATCCTCGTGAACGTTGCCCGTTGAGAAACGCGGTTTGTCACTTTTGTCAAAGGAAAGGACACATCCAGACTGTTTGTTTGCGTAAACGCAAGAACAATTCTAGTGCTGCCCAGCCCATGGATATTCATGTTCTTCAAAGCTAGCCCGCCCAGAAGGTCGCGTTTAAAGACTCTTCCACGGTTCGTGTGGGTAATAAACTTGTTCGCAATAAGCCACCCACCCAGCCCTCTGCTATGCGACCCAGGCGTAATTCAAACGCTGTAAAAAGTAATGTACAGACTGCAAGTGAAGCGGGAGTTGTTGTTCCACCCGCCCAACCCACGAGTTGTCATAAGTAGCGAACACGCGCTAAACGCGCTGATTTTGTGTCTTCCGCCTCCACTGCACCGATCCAGAGACAGTGTAATAAACTATTTGTGAAGCTACGCATCCAGGATAAGACCTTCAATTTTCAATTAGACACTGGTGCGTCTGTGACTCTCATAAATAGTACTACGTATGCGGCTATCGGCCGCCCTAAACTTTCAGCGGCAAAACATTCTTTGGCTACTTATAGTGGAGAACAAATTCCTGTGTTAGGTGTATGTAGCGTGCCAGCCACATTCCGTGGCAATACAAAAACAGTTTCATTCACAGTGCTCCGCGCTACAGACAGTGTAAACATTTTCGGATTAGACTGTTTTGACTTGTTTGGCCTGTCTATCCAAGACAATGTGTTGCAAATTAATTCTGTTGTTGTTCCTCAAGACAGCATAACCGATTTGTGTAAACGATACAGTGACATATTTAAAGACGAACTAGGTTGTGCTGCGAACTTTGCCGCTCATATTACGTTAAAAGATAATGCTCAGCCTCGATTTTTTCGTGCTCGTCCAGTGCCTCACGCCCTCCGGGCACCTGTAGCAGCTGAACTTCGTCGTTGGCAAAACAATGGTGTTATTCAACCCGTTTCAGCGAGCCAGTGGGCTTCTCCCTTAGTTATTATAAAGAAACCGTCTGGCAAGTTACGTTTGTGTGCTGTTTTTAAGTCGACAGTTAATCCTCAGACTGTCATTGATTCTTTTCCTTTGCCTAGACCGGACGAGCTGATGGATAAGTTAGGGGAAGCTCGTTTCTTTTCCAAAATCGATCTCCGTGAAGCATATTTGCAATTGCCCCTCGAAGAGCAATCACAACAGTATTTTGTCATAAACACGTCGTTGGGGTTGTTCCGTTTTCTGCGTTTGCCTTTTGGTTGTGCGTCAGCTCCAGCTGTTTTACAGCGTTTTTTGTCACAACTTCTGGCTAATGTGCCATCGTGTTGCAACTATTTAGACGATATTGTTGTGTCCGGTCGGACGCCTGCTGAACATTTCCGTAATTTGGAGTGTTTGTTTACAGTGTTGTCTCAGGCAGGCCTACGTTGCAACATCGATAAATGTTCATTTTTCCTTACGGAGATGGAGTATCTGGGACATGTTATTAATGCTCAAGGCATTCATCCCTCCCAGTCACATTTAGCATCTATTCGTGATTTGCCCGCCCCTCGCAATCTGCAGGAATTGCAAGCAGTTCTTGGCAAATTGTCATATTATATTAGGTTTATACCTAATGCATCACAGATTGCTGCACCGTTGCATCGTCTCCGCCGTAAGAATGTTCCGTTTGTGTGGTCAGCTGATTGCCAATCAGCCTTTCGGCAGCTTAAAGAGGCTTTATTGAATGATCGTTGTCTGGTCCATTATGACCCTAACAAGCCTCTGGTGTTAGCTTGTGATGCCTCTTCTTTCGGCCTCGGTGCTGTGTTGTCTCACCGAGTCGGTAACACCGAACGTCCTATTGCGTTCGCATCTAAATTGCTAAACAAAGCTCAGTGTAATTATAGCCAATTGGACAAGGAAGCGTTGGCTATTGTGTTCGGTGTCACAAAATTCCATCACTACCTCTATGGTAGACCATTCTATTTAGTAACAGATCACAAGCCCCTGACGTCACTGTTTCATCCGTCTAAACCAGTTCCTCAGCGGACAGCTCAGAGACTACAACGTTGGGCTCTTTTGTTATCACAATACCAGTATGAGATACTGTATCGCCCTACAGCTCAGCATGCAAACGCTGACGCGCTTTCTAGATTGCCGATTGCTGCGGATGATGTCTTCGATTCCTCTGACGACTCTTGCCATCAGATTGACGCCGATGAGCATCAATCCCTCCGGGATTTTCCGATTGATTATCGTCAGGTGGCACGTGAAACAGCTACGGATCCTCATCTGAGTTTACTATTACGTTTTGTTCAACGTGGTTGGCCGTCCAAGGCAAAGGACATATCGGATCCTGTGGTTCGTCGCTATTATCCGCAACGTCATCTGTTGTCTGTTTCGCACGGAGTTTTGCTGTTACGCACCGAGAATGACCAGCTTCGTGTAGTGGTTCCCCAAGTGCTCCAATCCAAGGTCCTCGACTTGTTGCATCAAGGTCATTGGGGAGTGGTCCGCACCAAGCAGCTTGCCCGCCGTCATTGTACATGGATCGGCATTGATAAGCAGATTACGCAGATGTCTACAGATTGTTCGACGTGTGCCGAACACCAAGCTGCTCCGCCTCAACGCTATTTTGAGTGGGCACGCCCTGCCGGTCCCTGGCAGCGAGTACATATTGATTTCGCTGGTCCATATTGGCATTCTCGTTGGCTCATCGTGATAGATGCATTTAGTAATTTTCCGTTTGTTGTGCCCATGCAGTCTACAACGTCTGCACAAACTATACAGGCGTTGACTTCAATTTTTTGTATTGAGGGTCTTCCAGAAGTTTTAGTGTCTGACAATGGTCCACAATTTACCTCTGCTGAATTTGAAAGTTTTTGTTCTGCCAATGGCATTCGCCATGTTCTTACTCCGCCGTTCCACCCTCAATCGAATGGTGCAGCGGAACGTTTTGTACGCACATTCAAGGATCATATGGACCGCCTTCGTGCTACGCACTCTCGTCAGCAGGCCCTCATCACGTTCCTGTAGTCGTACCGGACCACGCCACGCGACGGCCCTTCGCCTGCGGAGCTTCTCCACGGCCGTCGTCATCGCACCCTACTACGGTTGTTGCACCCCCCGGATCGACCCGCCGCTTCTGAGCATCGCACGCGTTTTCAGCGCAACGACGCCGTTTTTTTCAGAGTTTATCACGGTCGCCGTCGTTGGGAACGTGGTACCGTGATAAGTGTCCAGGGTCGCGGTTTTTATACTGTTCAAGGTGCTACTGGGGTGCACAGGAGGCATCAGAACCAGTTGCGCCGCGCTGGCCGCCCGGATTCTGCCGCTCGTTCTTTGTCCACAGATTTGGTCCGCGGCGGGTTCCAGCCGCGCCTTCCGACTTCGCTGCCGCCCCCAGGGCAGCAGCAGCAGCCGTCGCCGCTACCACGCCGACAGCCCGTCCCGTTGATGCCTCCCGCGCAGCTTCATCCGGGAGCGCCCCAGGTGGTCGCTCCGGCGCCTGCGGTCCCTCTTCAGTCGCCACCGCCTTCGGAGCTGATGGACGTCGACCCCTCAGCCGGGCCGCCTTCCCAAGCGGTGGCTGTGCAGCCTGTCCTGCAGCCGCTTTCCTTGGGCACCCCCAAGGAGTCTGACACCGCAGCGCCTTGTCCGGCGCCCACTCAGCAGCCGTCGACGCAGCGTCAGGAGACGCTGCCTCTCTTCGTGGGTCCCGACGCCCCGTCGCGTCCAGTACCAGAAGCTGCGCCCGTGGTCACAGGCGTGCACCCTGACCTCGGTTTTCAGTCGGTGTTTCCCGAGGCCCCGCGCAGCCAATGCTGGGGTGCGGACCGGGGACTGCCACCGACAACAGTCTCCGCCCCGGTCTCGTCCGCTACGCCTGCGGCCAGACCCCTCCCCCGCCGTCGACGCTCGCCACGTCATTATTCAACGACGGTGCGGCGATTTGGGGGGGAGGAGTGTTATATCCTAGCCAGTAATGCCACCCGAGCCCGCTGCCAAAAAGGTTGGCAGCATCAAAGTCCGGACGCCGTCCGCATAAGCAGCGCCAGCGAGACAGGAAATCGCCGCAAGTCTGCGCGCGCCACCACTGGCTTCTGGTTTCTTAAGCGCCGGAGTCGGGAGCGCTAGGACAGTTCTGTATTCGCCGCTCAGTTGTATACTCGCCACCGAATTGTGTACTTGCTAGTCAGTTGTGTGTTCATCGCAGCAGAGTTGTTGTTTGTCGTCAGCCGACGCTGACCTAGCCGCTCCGACTCGAACTAGACAGATCTCTGTAGACACGGAGTTCACTACTGTGTTTCTGTATCTTCGTTAGTAAAGATAAGTACCGACTTTTATTTAATCAGAGTGTTTGGGTATTCATCTTTCTGTTCACTGTTCCAGCGGACCGGTCGGCCCGTTATTAAAAGTGTGGCGGTGACTTCGTAAGCCGTTTCTACAGCGAATTGTTTGTCCCTACGAACGCCGCCACAAAAGTCTGCCTCTTATGGGTGCTCACATTGCCGCGGCTACCTGCCACGACCCTGTCTCGCGGCAGTTTCTCAACTATGTGGTCCACAGATGGCCG
Organism: Schistocerca americana; assembly: GCF_021461395.2. Lineage (NCBI taxonomy): Eukaryota > Metazoa > Arthropoda > Insecta > Orthoptera > Acrididae > Schistocerca > Schistocerca americana. The sequence goes on along the minus strand of NC_060119.1, from coordinate 567,984,210 downwards.
TCCTATGTCACTCGTCGGGTGCATTCAGATTTCAGCCCCTGGCGCCACTGTCACACAGGCTCTCCATGGTCAATGATGTCCTTCTGTTGGCCACGGAGTCCGATGCCCATCGGGAGGTCATCCCTCCAGCATTGTGGCTTCGGGTGCTCAGTTCGTTACACCGCAGGCACTGGGGTATGTCCCGTATGAGAGTTTTGGCTCGCCGGCATGTGTATTGGCCCGGCATCGATGGCGATATTGAGTGCATGGTCCGTGGGTGCACTGTCTGTGTGCGTCACCAGGTGGTCACCCTCAGTCCCTTGCACCCTAGCCTGTGCCTCGCTGGCCCTGGGATCGCATCCATATCGATGTTGCGGGTCCGTTTTTGGGGTCCATGTGGTTACTCATCGTTGATGCCTACTCCAAATACCCATATGTTGTCCGAATGGCATCCACCACCACGGAGGCTACACTCACGGCCCTGGCCCAGGTTCTCGCCATTGAGGGTCTGCCCCACACATTGGTCTCCGATAATGGTCCCCAATTCCCGGCGTCCTCCTTCCACGACTTCTGTCAGGCCAATGGTATCAAAAATATCTGTAGCCCACCTTTCCACCCTTCATCCAATGGCGCATCAGAGAGGCTTGACCGCACTTTTAAACAACAGTTGACTAAGGTGGTCGACACAACTATGTTGAACATCACCCTGTTTTTGAGCACCTATCACGCTATGCAGTCGCAGTCCGGTGGAGCTCCTTCATGGGCGACAGCCGCGGACCCTGCTCAATTTGCTGATGCCATCCTCCTCCCGCCCCCACTCCCTGCCCTCGCGGCAGTACGCCCCTGGAACGGCCGTGTGGGCCCGCGAGTACGGGCTCAAGGCACCTTCCACGGTCGTCGCGGCGTGTGACGTCGGCGCAGACATCGAAAGGCATGGAACGCCGCCATCATATCAGCTCCGCCCACGTGCCGCCGCGGGACTCTCGCCGCCGCCTCTGTCCCTACCTCCTTCAGGTACGGACGTGGTCCTCGAGTCGCCGTCCCTGCCCCCGGTTGCCGTTTCCCCGAGGCCTGCCGCCGGCCCTCTCCGCCTCCGGGTGGATCGGCGGCTCCCTTCGCCGCCCTGGACTCTGGATCGGCTGTCATGGATACCTCGGGCGTCCCTTCCTCCCCCCCCCCCTCCCCCTAATAGCGGTTGATGAGCCCGGCTCCTCTTCCCACCGCCGCCCACCTCGGCACCGTCCGGGGCGTTTCTGCCCCCACGCGCAGGTTTCAGGGGGGAGGGATCTGGTACCGCACGCCGCGGAATTTGAAACCCCGCCAGACGTCATGGACGTCGAAGACCCATAGAGGTCTCTGTACCATCGCGCCATCAGCCGTGGCGGCGCGCGCCTCCTGGCCCGCATTTAGAGTGAGGGCGCCACAGTGGAATACGTAGTTGCAGCAGCCAATAGCGGCGTCCCCGATCAAGTACTTAAGCACCTACCTGTCGCTCAGCTTGCTAGTCTAACCTCTCATGCGTCTCAGGACATATCGCCTCGCATTAGACAGCGTTTTGACTTTCGTGTTTTCTTTACGCGTGTGTGTGTTTGTCCTTAGGATAATTTATGTTAAGTAGTGTGTAAGCTTAGGGACTGATGAACTTAGCAGTTAAGTTCCATAAGATTTCACACTCATTTGAATATTTTTTTAAACTGTATGAAACGCCTTGCGGAAGTCAAGAAACACGGAATCTACCTGGGAACCCGTGTCTGTGCCCCTCTGAGTCTCGTGGACGAATAGCGCGAGCTGGGTTTCTCACGATCGTCTTTTTCGAAACCTATGCTGATTCCTACAGAGTAGATTTCTGGTCTCCAGAAAAGTCATTATACCCAAACATAATGCGTATTCCAACATTCTATAACTGATCGACGTTAGAGTTATGGGTCTATAGTTCTGCACATCTGTTTGACGTCCCTTCTTGAAAACGGGGATGACCTGTTCCCTTTTCCAATCTTTTGGAAAGCTACGCTCTTCTAGAGACCTACGGTACACCGCTGCAAGAAGGGGGGCAAGTTTCTTCGTATACTCTGTGTAAAATCGAACTAGTATCCAATCAGGTCCTGCGGCCTTTCCTCTTTTGAGCGATTTTAATTGTTTTTCTATCCCTCTGCCATCTATTTCGATATCTACCATTTTGTCATCTAGAGAACGAACTACAGTTCAGTCTTCCTCTGTGAAACAGCTTTGGAAAAAAGACATTTGATATTTCGGCTTTTAGTCTGTCATCCTCTGTTTCAGTACCATTTTGGTCACAGAGTGTCTGAACATTTTGTTTTGATGCACCTACCGCTTTGACATAAGACCAAAATTTCTTAGGATTTTCTGCCAAGTCAGTACGTAGAACTTCACTTTCGAATTCGTTGAACTCCTCTCGCATAGTTCACCTCAAACTACATTTCGCTTCGTGTAATTTTTGTTTGTAGCCAAAACAGTGGGGAATAATATGGTTATTGGAATCCTTAATAAGACCATGTAGGTTGCAGTAAGTACTGGGAGATGTAGAAGCTTGCACAGGATAGAGTAGCATGGAGAGCTGCATCAAACCAGTCTCAGGACTGAAGACCACAACAACAACAACAAGAATAAGACCGTCCTGCTTCCAGAAAAAAAATGTATTGCATTACTTACTAAACGCCCCTCGTATTTGCATGCTAAGTGAAAAATAATTGCTCTCGCTACGATATATTAACAGAACGAGTCAGTGTTGCAGTTATAAACTGCTGTGCAGAACTTAAGGACGAGACAGACACAGTAACGTGGCATATTAACTACTCGGTGGAAATAAATGAATGTACAGAAATATGTTGCCAGACGTCTCCCAGTCGCGCACAGAAAGCTGGACGTCACATAGCATTAGGTCAGCGTGACTACAACGCCAAATGGGGCTGGCCCGGCAACACGAGGCTCTTGAAGTAACGGGTAAAGATAGTGAGCGTCGATCAGGGAGCAGTTACGGTGCATTGTAGTGGCGGTCTTCATTCCAACATAGTCCAGAGACAACATATGTATGACTTCACACAGGGGACGAATCTTGGGGAAACTGGAAGAAGGACGAATGACTACAAGTGTAGCCCAGGAGACTGGTACTGCTCGTAACAGTGTTACACATGCATGTGAGCCCGAAGGAGAGCAGTTGGTCGACCACGGCAAGCTACAACATAAGATGACCGCTACATTGTGCGACAGACAGGAAGGGACCCACGTCAAATAGTGGGTGCAATTGCAGCCACATTTAAGGCACACTGTCGCACGTCCCACAGTGGCACAGTGACTGCATGGGGGTGATCTCATCGTCCGACGTGTGCTAGGCTGAGTTGCGTTGACACCTGTACTTCTGCGACGGTGTTTGCGATTGTGCCAAGACCAGAGGGGCTGGACCAACGAGAAGTGGGATCACATGCTCTTCTCGGATAACAGATTCAATCCAAGTAATGATTCTAGACGCACATCATATGATGAGAAGTGAAAACGTAATGCACCCAGGAACATTGTGGAACATGATCGTTTTGATAGTCCACGTGTTATGATGTTGGGAGGAGTAATGCTGCATTTGCTTGCTGATCTGCAAATCTTTGAATACGGGACACTCGCCAGTCAACGTTATCGCGAGAATGTAACCCTTCCCCCACGTTCGCCTTTTCAGAGGAGCATTCGACCTTGACTTCATTTTTCATGGATGACAACGTGTTATCCCATCGAATAGCACAGTTGGAGGAGCTCTTGAAACGAGAGGATATCCTGCGAATGGACTGGCCTACCCGTTCCCAAACTTGAATACCACCTAACGTGTGGGCTCCGTTGAGAAGACGTATTGTAGGACGTCCACATGCACAACAGCTGTCAACCACAGTGGTGGAGGAATAGGATGCTTTTCCACAAGAACAACTCGTTATCAACATTGTAGTTAGAATGAGGGCATGTTACGGAGTATGTTTTGCTGTCCGCAGTGATCACACACCCAATTAAGAATCATGTACCGCCTTTTGTAATGTTCAGTGGACGACCATAAATCACGGTATGAAATTACAATGAAGTCCAATTAGCTGTTTACAGGCGTTGAAAATATCAACGGAGACAGTGGAAAATGTGTGCCCCGACCGGGACTCGAACCCGGGATCTCCTGCTTACCTGGCACACGGTCTATCCGACTGAGCCACCGAGGACACAGGGGATAGTGACTTATCTCTGGCACGCTCCCCTTGAGACCCACACTCGTCTCCGAAAGAACAGATACCATCTTCATATAAATCGCAGCGATCACAATGTACTTAAATGTTACACTACTGGACATTAAAATTGCTACACCACGAAGATGACTTGCTACAGACGCGAAATTTAACCGACAGGAAGAAGATGCTGTGATATGTAAATGATTAACTTTTCAGTGCATTCACACAAGTTTGGCGCCGGTGGAAAGTTTCCAATCGATTTCTCATACACAAACAGCAGTTGACCGGCGTTGCCTGGTGAAACGTTGTTGTGACGCCTCGTGTAAGGAGGAGAAATGCGTACCATCACGTTTCCGACTTTGATAAAGGTCGGATTGTAGCCTGTTGCGATTGCGGTTTATCGTATCGCGACATTGCTGCTCGCGTTGGTCGAGATCCGATGACTGTTAGCAGAATGTGGAATCGGTGGATGCAGGAGGGTAATACGGAACGCCGTGCTGGATCCCAACGGTCTCGTATCAGTAGCAGTCGAAATGACAGGCATCTTATCCGCATGGCTGTAACGGATCGTGCAGCCACGTCTCGATCCCTGAGTCAACAGATGGGGACGTTTGCAAGGCAACAACCATCTGCACGAGCAGTTCGACGGCGTTTGCAGCAGCATGGACTATCAGCTCGGAGACCATGGCTGCGGTTACCCTTGACGCTGAATCACAGACAGGGGCGCCTGCGATGGTGTATTCAACGACGAACCTGGGTGCACGAATGGCAAAATGTCATTTTTTCGGATGAATCCAGGTTCTGTTTACAGCATCATGATGGTCGCTTCCGTGTTTGGCGACATCGCGGTGAACGCACATTGGAAGCGTGTATTCGTCATCGCCGTACTGGCGTATCACTCGGCGTGATGGTATGGGGTGCCATTGGTTACACGTCTCTGTCACCTCTTGTTCGCATTGACGGCACTTTGAACAGTGGACGTTACATTTCAGATGTGCTACGACCCGTGGCTCTACCCTTCATTCGATCCCTACGAAACCCCACATTTCAGGAGGATAATTCACGACCGCACGTTGCAGGTCCTGTACGGGCCTTTCTGGATACAGAAAATGGTGCCCGAGCAACTGGCTCGTCACAATACGCCAGTCACTACTCTTGATGAAGTGTGGTGTCGTGTTGAAGCTGCATGGGCAGCTATACCTGTACGCGCCATCCATGCTCTGTTTGATTCAATGCCCAGGCGTATCAAGGCCGTTTTTACGGCCAGAGGAGGTTGTTCTGGGTACTGATTTCTCAGGATCTATGCACCCAAACTGCATGAAAATGTAATCACACGTCAGTTCTAGTATAATATATTTGTCCAATGAATACCCGTTTATCAACTGAATTTCTTATGGTGTAGCAATTTTAATGGCCAGTAGTGTATTTCGGTTCGTTTCAATGCAAATTTCTTTCAGTTACCTTCTGTACTATACTAAAGCAGTTGTTTCTATGTATAGTCCAAGATTCATCGAGCTGCCAGTGACACATCTTGCGAAAGCTGCTCTGGTTGTAAGTTTTGCACATCAGTGTAGTACATCTTACTGTGCTAATGTATAAGTTCGTAGCGTTTTCCTTAAGTTTAATAAACAAAATATATATACATAACAAGGTCTTCAGTTACCAATTACATATTCTCTTTCACTATTTACAACAGTCTACCAACGCTTCGGTAACTTTTCGATTCCAGGACTGTAGAAATCGCATGGTTTTGAGGCGAAGAACTCGTCGAGTCTTGCTCGGAGCGCATTTTCATCTGGAAAGTAAGTTCGTTGAAGCGGCTCGATGGGGAGCGAAAAAAGTGAAAATCTGAGGGCGCAAGATCAGATGAATAAGACAGGTGCGGAATGACTTGCCAACCCAACTTCTTCATAGCGCTTTTTGTCAGTCAAGTAGCGGGCGGACGTTATCGTGGAGGAGCATCACTTCATGCAGTCTCCCTGGTCATTGTTCCTGAACTGCTTCTGCAAGACGTCTTTGTTGTTGACAGTAAATGTCAGCACTGATGGTTACACTCCGGGGAAGCAATTCATAGTGCACCGCACCATCGCTGTTTCCCCCACATATATAACGTTATCGTCTATGGATGCGCGTAGGTCTTTGTAAGAGTAGTTGCTGCTTTGTTTGGGCTTAGCCATTACATTCTGTTCCCTGTGTTAGCGTAAAGAAACCATTTATTGTCGCCAGTAACGATACAGGATAGGAACGGTCGTGTTGTTCACGAGCCAATTGATGACGAGCAAGCAGAGATGTATTTTTGAACCTTCCCCACTGCATGGCCGAATGATCGCAGTTCACCACATTTGCCAATTCTCGTATACACTGACGTGGATCATTCTGGATTAATGCGTTTAAACGCTCGTCATAAAACCCCGGAGGTCTTCCCGAACGCGGAGATTCAGCAATGTCAAAACGATCCTCCTTAAAACGAGAAAACCATTTTCTTGGCGTACTCTGTCTAATGGCATTATCTCCATACATGGCGCGTCCGCTGCTGTCACCCCGCTATCGAACTAAAACAGAAGAATATGTCGAAAATGTTCCAATTTCTAGACTTGGCACACCATTTTCTAGAGTCACAGCTCCACTCTATCTCCAAATGAGAAACTGACATTATGTAGACTCAGATGCAGCGAACTACAAATAAAAAAATGAGAAGCGATAAATGAACCCATTGTTGTTGTTGTGGTCTTCAGTCCAGAGACTGGTTTGATGCAGCTCTCCATGCTACTCTATCCTGTGCAAGCTGCTTCATCTCCCAGTACGTACTGCAGCCTACATCCTTCTGAATCTGCGTAGTGTATTCATCTCTTGGTCTCCGTCTACGATTTTTACCCACCACGCTGCCCTCCAATACTAAATTGGTGATCCCTCGATGCCTCAGAACATGTTCTACCAACCGATCCCTTCTTCTAGTCAAGTTGTGCCACAAACTCCTCTTCTCCCCAATTCTATTCAATACCTCCTCATTAGTTACATGATCTACCCATCTAATCTTCAGCATTCTTCTGTAGCACCACATTTCGAAAGCTACTGTTCTCTTCTTGTCCGAACTATTTATCGTCCATGTTTCACTTCCATACATGGCTACACTCCATACAAATACTCTCAGAAACGACTTCCTGACACTTAAATCTGTACTCGATGTTAACAAATTTCTCTTCTTCAGAAACGCTTTCCATGCCATTGCCAGTCTACATTTTATATCCTCTCTACTTCGACCATCATCAGCTATTTTGCTCCCAAAATAGCAAAACTCCTTTACCACTTTAAGTGTCTCATTTCCTAATCCAATTCCCTCAGCATCACCTGATTTAATTAGACTACATTCCATTATCCTCGTTTTGCTTTTGTTGCTGTTCATCTTATATCCTTCTTTCATGACATATCCACATGCACAACAAAAACGCTGCAAACTTATGCACCAACCTAATATTAGCGGATGATATCGGTACATGTTGGCCAATTACATGGTTTCTTTACGATTTTTAAAAATGTTTTATGTTTGTTTTTGTTTCTCTTCTTCTATAAAACGCACACACAAATCACAGTAGTACACTGTTGCGGCCGATGTGGCCGTGCGGTTTTAGGCGCTTCAGTCTGGAACCGCGTGACCGCTACGGTCGCAGGTTCGAATCCTGTCTCGGACACGGATTTGTGTGATGTCCATAGGTTAGTTAGGTTTAAGTAGTTCTAAGTTCTAGGGGACTGATAACCACAGATGTTAAGTCCAATAGTGCTCAGAGCCATTTGAACCATTTTTAGTACACTGTTAGAAATTCTTCTAGAGAGTAGAAGTTATAAACCACGTATGACTTCAGTTTGTGTTTGAGGTTAATTTTATTATCCACTTAATTCATAAATTCATTACATCACTGAATACATATAAGATTTTTGTAGCTGAATACCGCATTCATTTCTGTCACGTTAAGTCTGATGTCGCAGACTGTCATTTTTCCTTTTAGTATTATACTTACCGACGTTACAATTGTACAACAAGCTAAATAATGAAATGTTCTTTGATGCTGCTGTCAGTATGCTCAGCTGTTTAAAAAGCAGTCTACAAGAGGCTCTAGAGAGGACACCACACATTATCATTATTGCGCACTTCAGCGCAACAAACATTTTTTTTCCTCGGGTGACGAGTTACCGCAGAATATGGATCCATAAGCTTTTAGTGAATAAAAATAAGGCAAGTAAGTCGCCTTTTTCTACACTTCCATTTCCAGAGTCTGATATTTCCTGCAACACAAGAATTACAGAGGTTGGTCATTTGGGAAGATCTGTAATACCTGTCTATACAGTTCATGTTCTTATCAACACAAGCAGTTAAGGATTTAGAATATTGTGTTTCATTTAATTATTTTCTCCCACGCATTATTTCTAATGATGCGGCCTGGCATATTGCACCACTGAATGTCACATATTGTGACAATTCGTTTGCAGAGAAGCAGCTATTAATTTGAAAAATTGTCCGGGTGCGACTAAGACACGCACACTGAGGGTTTCTTACAAACTTAATTATGTATACAGACGATTCATTCCCTCCGGGAATAGAGTATCCCGACCACATTTGCCTGTTAGTCGACTCTGATACAAGCAAGATATCGCTCCCAGGGATACCAAGACTTTAGAGTAAGTTTTAATTTTAATAGTATAATTGTAACAAAATCATGTAGTAGGCAGGCGACCATTATTATAATAATCAGCAGTTCTCCATTCAGGCAATAAAAGTCAAACATCAGGCAAGGAATGCAGGCCGCTGTGGCCAAGCGGTTCTAGGCGCTTCAGTCTGGAACTGCTACGGTCGCAGGTTCGAATCCTGCCTCAGGCATGGATGTATGTGATGTCCTTAGATTAGTTAGGTTTAAGTAGTTCTAAAGTCTAGGGGACTGATGACCTCCACTGTTAAGTCCCATAGTGTTCAGAGCCATTTTTGAAGGCAAGGAATACAAATGTTTGTTTCACATACAACTTGAAAGGCCTTATCTACGTGCAGTAAGTGCTCCTGGATATCTGATGAGGGATGAATTCCGAAACGCGTCATGTGAGCAATAAAGGGATTCCTTGCCTGATGTCTGACTATTACCATTGCGATCCAGTCAACCTGAATGCAGAACTACTGATAGTTTTGATTTCGAGTTTGACGTCGGATAACAGATGACGAAAGAAATATTTTTTCGCATGATATAATGAAACATTAACAATATCCGTATTTTTTTCCTTTGATTGTTCTGTGAAACTTTGCTTCTTGCCTAATCGCACGATTCTAGTCCAACAGGAAAGAAGCTGTGATTACCTAGATTTGTCAGGCGTAATGCTTGTTGATGCTCTTCACGGCTATGCTGCCGGACGACACGATATTTCGACATTGCAACTGGCCGCCATCTTCAGGTGCGGTTGCAGGTGCACAATTACGCCGGAACTGAGGTAACATCAGATGCGGTGACTCCTTTATACCCCGAGAACTAGCTGCTGCGCGTGCGCGAGAAGTGAAAGGGCTGTTCTCTGCGAAGCGGAGAATTGCAGCGCCGCGCCGCCCGTGGCAGGAACTAACAAAAGCGATGAATCGCACGTTAAGATGTAGCCGTTCGAAAACTAGGACGCTGTTTTTTTTGTATCTGATAAAGTAGGATGCCACACCTCGCTTAAAGAAAAACCTTTCTCTATATTAATAATGTCACCGGATAATCTTATTTCGGTGGATTCCTTAAGTACACAATACCAGTAACGGGAAGCGAAGCAACAATTTGTGTCTCTTTAAATGACACATTACGACCTTCATTGAGACAATGTTCAGCGACGCCAGATTATTCTGTCTGGGGCGATCGACAGTGAAGCTGATGTTCCACACATCGGTCATGAACCGTACGAGTAGTCTGTCCAATATACGCCTTCCCGCTATGACAGGCAATTTTATATACCCCAGCCTTTCTCAATCCCAAATTATCTCCCACAGATCCAAGAAGGGCTCTGGTTATGGCCAAAGGCAAAAGGACACTTTTTACGTCGTATTTTGTGAGGATTCTTTAAATTTTCGAAGTAATAGTCACGGACAGGGCCAAAGCAACTGTTTGACAAGTGTCCATTATTGGTTCGTATGGTGGTCCAAATTTAAAGAACGAACAATTTGATAATTAGTGTATCATTTTGCCTGAAGACAACATTAAGAGAATCCAGTTCCTGCGTCAAGAAAGGGGAAAGAGCTGTGTCGTCCTGTGTTGAAATAAACACATTTTTTATTTGATGATATATTTTTTCAACAGACTGAAGGTGAAGCTATGTGGAATCCTCTTTTTCCTATTGTCGCCAGGCTTTTCGTGGAAGATTTTGGAAATACTGCGCTCAGAAATTCTTCTCTCAAACCCATATGTTTTTTGAGATACGTGGAAGATATTTTTATCGTCTGGCCACGTGGAATGGAAGCTCTTCATCGGCTTTTAGATCATTTTGGTTCAAATGGTTCAAATGGCTCTGAGGACTATGGAACTTAACTTCTGAGGTCATCAGTCCCCTAGAACTTAGAACTACTTAAACCTAACTAACCTAAGGACATCACACACATCCATGCCCGAGGCAGGATTCGAACCTGCGACCGTAGCGGTAGCGCGGTTCCAGACTGTAGCGCCTAGAACCGCTCTGCGACTCTGGCCGGCTTAGATCATTTTAGCTGCTTTCCTCCACACATAAAATTTTCGATGGAAATTGAAAAAGAAGGCAAATTACGCTTTTTGGATGTTTTAGTACATAAAAAAGAAAATGGGACTTTGAGACACAGGGTACTCTGTAAACCTGCGCCTACGGACCGCTACCGCCATGCTACTAGTTGTCATCCACCACACCAGCATCTTTGAGTTTTACTTATGCTGGTCAAGAAAGTTCAAAAAATGGCTCTGAGCACTATGGGATTTAACTTCGGAGGTCATCAGTCCCCTAGAACTTAGAACTACTTAAACCTAACTAACCTGAGGACATCACACACATCCATACCCGAGGCAGGATTCGAACCTGCGACCGTAGCGGTCGCACGGTTCCAGACTGTAGCGCCTAGAAACGCTCGGCCACCCCGGTCGGCAAGAGAGTTCATGCTATTTCGGATTCTGATAATTTGACGCAGGAACTGGATTATCTTAATGTTGTCTTCAGGCAAAGTGTATACACTGATTATCAAATTATTCATGCTTTTCAGTTTGGACTACCATGTGAACAAATAATGGACATTGTAAATCAGTTGCTTTTTTACCCCTTCGGGCACTGATTTTCGAGAATTTCAAGAATCCTCAGAAAATACATTAAAAGTGTCCTTTACCCTTTGGCCAATACTAGAACCCTTCTTGGATCTCTTACAGATAATTTGGATTTGAGAAAGTCTGGGTTATATAAAATTGCTGGTCATAATGAAAAGGCGTGTACTGGATAGACTGTTCATACGGTTCATGACTGATGTGTGGAACACAAACATCGCGCTCGATTGCTCCAGCCGGAATAATCTTGAATCGCTGAATATTGTCTCAATGAAGGGCATCATAATATGTCCAGAATGAGATTTTCACTCTACAGCGGAGTGTGCGCTGACATGAAACTTCCTGGCAGATTAAAACTGTGCGCGGGACCGAGACTCGAACTCGGGACCTTTGCCTTTCGCGGGCAAGTGCTCTATAATATCATAATATCATAATATGTCATTTGAAGAGACACAAATTATTGCTCCGAATTCCCGTTACTGGGATTGTGCACTTAAGAATTCTATCGAAATAAGATTATTCGGTGACATTATTAATAGAGATAAAAGTTTTACTTTAAGCCAGATGTGGCATCCTACTTCATCAGATACAAAAAAACAACGGCCTGGTTTTCGAAAGGCTGCATCTTAATTTACTATTCATCGCTTTTGTTAGTTTCTGCCACTGGCGATGCTGCAGTTCACTTCGCAGAGGGCAGCCCTTTCACTTCTCGCGCACGCGCAGCAGCCCGTTCTCGGGGTATAAAGGAGTAGCCGCATCGGATGTTACCTCAGTTCCGGCGTGATTGTGCACCTGCAATTTCACCTGAAGATAGCGGCCAGTTGACCATCGAAATATCGTGTCGTCAAGATGATGAAATCAAGCTGCATACCCGTGAAGAGCATCGACAAGAAAATACCCTACAGGTTTTGATGACTAAGTTAGCGAGTATCAAAAAGTGTGACCTTCTGGTTGCATTGACTTTGAAGCTTAGATTTATTATAGCGCCAACAGCCTTTAGACCGTAGTATGTAACATACATTTCAACTTGATACGACTGCCCTTTCATGAGTAAAAGGGATCTTAACAGGCAGGCAAATAAGAAATGTGTAAAAAATTGTTTCTTGCGATATAATTTTCACAATTATTACAATTTTCGGATGTTTCGCTACAGGTCTACTGCGAGACCTTGCTTCCTGCCAAATTTCACGATTCTAGTCCAACAGGAAGTACGCTATAGGTTTTAATGAGTGTGTTTGCGAGTATAAAAATGTGACGAAAGTGGGCGTATCTTTTGATTTTAATGACTTAGAAGTTTCATGTCCTACACCGCCAAGGGACAATGGTTTACTGTATGTGATATAAATTTCAAATTGAAACGTTTACTCTTTCCTGAGAAAAAGGGTTTTGAACAGTCGGGAAGGCAGACGGACGTAAAACAAAATGATCCTATAAGGGCTCCGGTTTTACAGACTCATACACAGAACTCTAAAAAAATGACGGAAGCATTGAATGAATGTATGATGAGGCAAAATAAATTGTTCACTTCCTTAAGGGAGACAAAAATTTAGTTGAGACGAGGGCCTGGAGTTCGATATTAGGAAAAAGAGGATAAGGAAAGAAGGGAAAGAAATTAAGGGGAAAAACGTCTGATAGAATTGTGTACAGAGCGCAGTTTAACCATTGCGAATAGTTTCTTTAAGAGGCATGAAGGAGATTCTACACATGGAAGAGACCTGGAGATACAGAAGGTTTGGTTCAAATGGCTCTGAGCACTATAGGACTTAACTTCTGAGGTCGTCAGTCCCCTAGAACTTAGAACTACCTAAACCTAACTAACCTAAGGACATCACACACATCCATGCCCGAAGCAGGATTCGAACCTGCGACCGTAGCGGTCGCGCGGTTCCAGACTGCAGCGCCTAGAACCGCTCGGCCACCCCGGCCGGCCCTACAGAAGGTTTCAGATAAATTATATAACAGTAAGACGGAGGTATGAAAACCAGATATTTAACTGATAGCAATTTTTAGGGATAGATGTGGACTGCGAATATAATTTATTGGGTACGACTTGCAAGTTAAAGCTGAAGTAACTGCAGAAATTTAGGAAATTAAGGATGGGACCTGCAGAAATTGAAAGAAATAGGGTTTGTAGAAGGTTTCAAAAGGAGCACCAGGCAGCGAGTGACTGAAATGGATGAAAGAAATGAATAGAAGATGAATAGATAGCTTTGAGAGATGAAGTAGTGTAGCTATCAGAGAAACAAGTAGACAAAAAGACAAAGCATAATGGAAATCATTGGGCAACATAAGAGATAACAAATTTAATTGAGGAAAGGAGAGAATATAAAACTGTAATAAATGAAGGTAAAGGGGATACACACATTTCGAAACGATACGACAAGAAGTACAAAAAACCAAAGCAGGAATGACTAGAGCAGAAAAGGGAGCCTGTGCAACCACGGATAGGTGATGATAATAGGAAAATTAAAGAAACCTTTCGAGAAAAGAGAAGCACCAGTACCAGCCAAGGAAGGGGGGGACAGAGAGGTGGGAGCAATATGTAGAAAGACTATGCAAAGAAAACAAACATGAAGACAATTTTGTGGAAAGAGAAGAGCAAGAAGATGAAGATGAGATGGGAGGTATGATTTTTAGCAAGAAATGAGATGATATGGGTGGTACGATTTTTAGCAAGTAAATAAGATGAGATGAGAGATATTATAATGAGAGAATTGACAGCGCTGAAAGGCCTAAGTCGAAACAGGACACCAGAGTAGACAATATTCCCTCAGAATTTAATAAGTCGTATTGTAAAATGTCGTCACCAGGGAAGGTCAGTTTGGTGACAGAGAAATGAAGGAATACACGGGGCAATACTGACCCTACGACTTACCTGAGAAGATAGACTGAAGAAAGGCGAACGTATTTTTGACTGTTTTCCAAGATCCAGGTTTGAAATTCTGAAGGTAGCAGTTGTAAAATGCCAGGAGGGAAAGGTCATCTACGACTTGTACAGGAACCAGACTACGGCTATACTGAACTGAAGACAAAGGACGGCTATAGTCGGAAAGGTAGTCAGACATGTTGTGGCCTATCCCATGCTGTTCGATATTTCGATATTTACATTGAATACTCACGGAAGGCAACGAAAGAGAAATCAGGAAGGGGTATTAGGGTTCAGGAGAGGAAATAAAAACTTGTTTGTTTCCCGATGACATCATAATTCTGTCAGAAACGGCAAAAGAATCTGAAGAACGGTTGAATGGAATTGATACTGTCGGGAAAAGAGGTCCTATGATGAACAACAGAAGAAAAATAACAGAAGAAAAACAATGGCAGTGGAGCATATTCCTGTCTTTCCTGCACATTTTTGTACTTCCTTCGTTAGTCGATCGATTGAAATATTTCTTCTGTTGCCCAAGATTTCTTCGGAGTTACCTTCCTGTGTTTGGCTGTCAGACATCTGTTATTGCTCTTTTTAGAGAAGTCCACTCCTCTTCAATTGAACTGCCTACTGCGGTTTTCCTAAACGCAGTAGCCACATCCTTAGTGAACCTAAAACGCGTCTCATCATTCCTCGGTACTTCAATACCTCACTTCTTTCCACACTGATTTTTCTTTATGATTCTTTTAAACTTCATTCTATTCTTCATCATTGCTAAATTGTGATCTGAGTTTTTATCTGCTCCCGGATATGCATTACAATCTAGTATATGATTCCGAAATCTCAGACTGACCATGATGTAATCCAACTGGAACCTTCTCGTATCAGAAATTTATTGCAGAACTCTTTCTCTAGTCTTTCTCCTCTCTCATTCCTACTACCAAGCCTATGTTCTTCTGTATCCTATCTTCTACCTCTTCTCCTACAACCGCATTCCAGACTATTAGATTTTCATCTCGCTTTGCTAAATTAACCGTTCAGTATCCTAATATACATTCTCAATCTCCCCATCTTCTTCTTGCGATGTTGGCATGTATCCTGAACTATTGTTGTCGGTGTTGGTTTGCTGTACATTGTAACGAGAAGAATTCTCTGATTGAACTGTTCACAGTAATTCACTCTCTGCTTTATCTTCCTATCCATAACGAATGCTACTCCCGTTATACCATTTTCTGCTGCTGTTGATATTACCTATGCTCAACTGACTAGAAATCCTTATTTTTTTCCATTTCACTTACTTATCCTCACTACATCTAGATTGAGCCTTTACATTTCCCTTTTCAAAATTCGTAGCTTTCTTACTACTTTCAAGTTTCGACATTCCATGCTCCGACTCTTAGAATGTTACCCCTTCGTTGGTTATTCCATCTTTCTCTCATGGTCGCCTTCCATTTGGCAGTCCTCCCACGAAGATCCGAATGGGGAACTAGTCCGGAATATTTTGCCACTGGAGAGATGATCATAACACTGTTTCAGTACAGGCAACATATCCTGTGGCTTAAATTATGTGTCTTTAATACAGTGACTTCCATTTTCTTCCGCATTCTCATGGCATTGATCATTCCTCCATGAGGGTAATAGAGTGCCCTGAACCTTTGACCGTCCCTCAGCCCCCTGTGATAAGACAGTTGGCAGAGCGAGGGTGACTTCTTATGCCGGAATTCTTCGGCCGCCATTGCTGATGACTTTTATTCAAAATTTAATCAATGGCTGGGTCCTAACCCGAGACGTTTCGATTATTAGTCAAAGACGATACTCCTACATCAAGGAGAAATGGCTGCAGGAAAATTGTGAAGAAATCGGAAGGGAAATAATCGTTGGAAGGGCACTCAGCAAGCATAAAAAGTTAAAACAACCTCTGATGAAATTAAAAGCAAGGATAGTAACATGAGTATTTCACAACGCAGAGGAAAAGGCGGATAGGTGAAAAGAATACACTGAAGACCAGTATGAGGGGAGGACTTTGTCGGATGACTTGATGGATGAAGAAAGTGGTGTCGATAAGGGAGACATAAGTGATCCACTATTATAGTCAGGATTTAAAAGCGTTCTGGAAGACTTGAGATCAAGTAAGGCAGAATGGAGAGATGCCATTCCATCGGGACTCCTAAAATCATAGGGGGAAATGGCAACCGAAGGACTATTCAAGTTGGGGTGTACAGTCTATGAGTCAGGCGACATACCATCAGATTTTCGGAAAAATATCATCCACACGGTTCCGAAGACAGCAAGCGAAGACTATTGCAAAATCAGCGTAACAACTCGTGCTTCCAGGCTGCTGACAAGAAGAATACACAGAAGCATGGAAAAGAAAACTGAGTGTATGTTAAATGACGATGAGTTTGGGTTTAGGAAAGGTAAGGGCACCTGAGAGGAGGATCTGACGTTGCGCTTGATAATGGAAACAAGACTGAAGAATCATCAAGACACGCTCATATTATTTGTCGACCTGGAAAAAAAGTTTGTCAGTGTAAACTGGTGCAAGATTTTAGAAATTTGGGTAAAAGTAAGCTGCAGGGAAAGGTGGTTGATATACTCCTACCATAAGTGCAAGAACCAAGAGGGGATAATAAAATTGGAAGACCCAGTGTGGCGTCAAAGCCAGACTTAACGATTTTTTCTCCATGTCAAGAAAAATAATTACTAAACGAGAGCATCTGGTATACTTAAGTGAAACAACATTTAATTTTATTAGTATCAACATCTACGTAATGCAGTAATGCAGGAACCCTGTAACTAGTACTGACATAAAAATTATGCAACGATAGCACTGTTGGAATATTATAAAAGGACATGCACGACTGTAAAAAGCTCTCTTGTTATCTTGTGCTCTTGCTCTCTTGGTACTGGTCTTGTGTGGAATTAGGTATTTGTCGCTGAGCTGAACTAATAAAAGAGAGTCCGATTTAGGTTTGTAGACTGAGTGTTCATTGAAGCATAAAAAAATAAACTGCGTATTACACTACGTTATTTGAAGATCCTCTTCCATTTTAGACATAAGAAAAAATAAATTTCGTTCACTAAAAGTGAGGAAATTAAATACGGAAGCCTTTCGTTTGGTACGCGGTGATTTCAAAAGCCATTTTGTGTCTAATTACTATTTGAATTTACATTCATTAGAACCTGAAGTAATTTATTTTTCTCGGAGTCCGCTAATTTTTCTGAGTGCAGTTACTACGAAAGGAAACTTTTCACAGTCAGTAAAATATCGAACGAAATGTTTCCAAGTTAACTGTGGCCGTAGCAGTTTCGCAGTTTCGGAAGTAAATGAAAGTTAACAATATTATTATCATTCTTGATTTTTACAAAAATAATTGAGATTCAACAAAAGAATATCAGGCCCTAATTGTCTTACAACGGTACCACCAAAGATAAAGTTTTCACAATATTTTTACGTAACACTTCATGCTCGTGAATATCAGATACATAATACAAGGCAAATTTCTCGTAATTACAGGCGGTAGTGTTATACAAGAACAAAGTGTACGCTTTAAAAAAATCGTAAGACAAGGATACAGTCTTACGCCCCTACCGTTCAACCTATACATCGAAGAAGCAACGATGGAAATAAAAGAAAGGTTAAAGAGTGAGATCAAGATTCAGGGTAAAAGGAATATCAGTGATAAGATTCGCTGATGGCATTGGAATTCTCAGTGAAAATGAAGCGCAGTTACAGGACGTGTTGAATGGAATGAATAATTGCTACAGAATTTCTATTAGAAGTAGACCGAAGAACGACGAAAGAAACGAGGAGTAGTATGAATGTAATTAATGATAAACTAAACTTCAAAATTGAGGATCGTGAAGTAGACGATCTTAAGAACTTCTACTATTTTGGAAGCAAAATACATGACAGACGAAGCAAACAAGACAGAAGAAGCAGACTGCCAAAGGCAAATAGGACATTCTTGGCCAAAAGAAGTCTACTGTATCAAACATAGGCCTTAATTTGATAAATAAATTTTTTTGTATGTAAGTTTGGAACACAGAATTGAATGGTAGTGAGTAATGCACAAGGGGAAACCGAAATAGAAGAGAATCGAAGCATTTTAGATGTGGTGCTATAGAAGAATGCTGAAGACCAGATGATATCGTAAGAAAAGGAATGAGGAGGTTCTCCGCAGAATCGGTGAAGAAAGAAGGGTTTGAAAAATGCTGAATAGAAGAAGGGACAGGATAACAGGACATGTATTAAGACGTCAAGGAATAATTTCCATGATACTAAAGGGAGCTGTTGAAGGTAAAAACTGTAGAGGAAGACAGAGATTTGAGAAATCCAGCAAATAATTGAGAACGTAGGGTGGAAGTGCTACTCTGAGGTGAAGAGGTTGTCGCAGGAGAGAAGTTCGTCGCGGGCCGCTTCAAACCAGTCAGAATACTGATCACTAAAAAAATGGGGTGCAGTAGAATTAAATCAGGCGGTGCTAAGAGAACTAGAAAGAAGGAAATGAGACTAAAACTGTGCTATTTTTGGTATAAATCGACGATTGAATGTATAGATTGGTAGGGCATAATTTGAGGCATCAAGAAATGATTAATTTGACAGCGGACGGGAATGTGAAAGATGAAATTTTTAAAGTGGGTGCCCAATAGTTCACTACAATAGGCAGATTAAAGCGGATGTTGTTTACTGTAGTTATGCAGAAGTGATGGAGACTTACACAGGATAGAGTAGAGTGACGGTGGGCATCAGACAACATATTACGCATTTTCAGGTCGAACAACTGCATGTTCTTAAATTATATTTATTTTGTAGTATGAACATTTCTGTAGTATATGTAGAATGTTTACCTCATGAAAACAACGAGGTTATTCTGCTTCGAAATGTATTACGTAATAACAGTCTGGGAGGGGCAAATGATGACGGACGTGAAGTGACTTGTTCTTATTGGGTGAAAGGACGACGCCGTTGGGTGGAACGAAAGTAATTACCGATATCTAATAAACAGGTTGTTTAGGACGATTGTATTGTAACACCAAGTTATTTAAGAAAGATGGTCCAGTGGATGTAAATAATAAGATATTGAGCTTATTGTTACCGCGTATTGCCAGGGACGTTGCATAAGTAAAGACAGGAATCACTGTGTGGTTAAAGTGCTGTGAAAAAATAATAAAATCTACTATTACAGTAAAACTATCTGACAAACGCGGCATTGCCAAGATATTTATTTTACCAGTTTTCTATTAGAAAAGGGGGAAAATGGCCTGTGTTTATAGGGTAAGATCGAAAAAAATTCATTTCCATGTATTCGCGAAAGCACCTTCGAAATCTGAACCAGCCGTACAACGATCCGGGATAGTTTCTGTACGACGGACGCAGCTGTTTCGCATGTCTACGTGCAACGCGATTTTGTGAACGTTTCTTTGGTAACGCCTTTTCATAGCCCTGTGGACGGCTATTGTTTTAGTCTGCAGCTATTTGCGCTTCACAGCTGAAAGCTGTCAAAAGCGCAGGAATTTACTTAACCCGACTGTCAGAGAATAAATGTGTTAAAACTTCATGCATGATGCAGCATTTTTTCAGGCATCTCAGTCTTCATGACGTCATGTCTCTTGAACTATGTATCATGTAATCACATAATTTTGCAGTTACATCCAGCGGCATATTGTATATGGTCTGCAAAACGTCTTGCGAATAGAGTGAGTAACAAAAAAGTAAAATTTGTAAAATGTAAATTTGTGTGCCGGCCGCGGTGGTCTCGCGGTTACGGCGCTCAGTCCGGAACCGCGCGACTGCTACGGTCGCAGGTTTGAATCCTGCCTCGGGCATGGATGTGTGTGATGTCCTTCGGTTTAAGTAGTTCTAAGTTCTAGGGGACTGATGACCACAGAAGTTAAGTCCCATAGTGCTCAGAGCCATTTGAACCATTTGTAAATTTGTGGTAAGATCTCATGGGACCAAACTGCCGAGGTCATCGGTCCCTAAGCTTACACACTACTTAATCTAATTTAAACTAACTTACGCTAAGGACAACAAACACCCATGCCCGAGGGAGGCCTCAACCTCCGACCAAGGGAAGCAAAGAAGTAATAAATTTAATGAAACTTCCTGGCAGATTAAAACTGTGTGCCCGACCGAGACTCGAACTCGGGACCTTTGCCTTTCGCGGGCAAGTGCTCTAGCATCTGAGCTACTGAAGCACGACTCACGCCCTGTCTTCACAGCTTTACTTCTGCCAGTATCTCGTCTCCTACCTTCCAAACTTTACAGAAGCTCTCCTGCGAACCTTGCAGAACTAGCACTCCTGAAAGAAAGGATACTGCGGAGACATGGCTTAGCCACTGCCTGGGGGATGTTTCCAGAATGAGATTTTCACTCTGCAGGTTCGCAGGAGAGCTTCTGTAAAGTTTGGAAGGTAGGAGACGAGATACTGGCAGAAGTAAAGCTGTGAGGACCGGCCGTGAGTCGTGCTTCGGTAGCTCAGATGGTAGAGCACTTGCCCGCGAAAGGCAAAGGTCCCGAGTTCGAGTTTCGGTCTGGCAGTCAGTTTTAATCTGCCAGGAAGTTTCATATCAGCGCACACTCCGCTGCAGAGTGAAAATCTCATTCTGGAATAAATTTAATGTTATACACAGTGCGCCAGTTTTTCACGTATCTCAGTATTTATGATGTCATATCTCGCGAACTACGAGTGGTATCGTGACACAATTTTGTATGTACATTTAGCAGCATATGTGGATACTGTCTGCGAGATATGTTACGAATAGAGTTAGAATCACAGAAATAATAAATTTAAACGTCGTGCATGATGCGGCAGTATTTCACGCACTCATTGTTCATGATGTCATATCTCCTGAACTATGATCGGTAGGTGGTTCTTACCCCAACAGTGTTTTATACCTGACAGTAAGGGATACGCATACCAAGTTTGGTTGAAATCGGTGCAGAAGTTTAGGAGGAGATGTGGAAAATACGCACATACATTTTTGTAATTTGAATGGGTACACAATTTTTTTTATCTGTTTTCCCAGGTACATATTTTCATCTAACAGCCAACAGCTCGCTTAATTCATTACCTTCACTACATATAAGAAATGATGAAGTTCAAATATTCCGTTGAAGGGAGAGCAGGCTTTCATAAATATTCATCAAAGTGCTCGGAAATAACGATTCATGAGGAAGAGTAACCAAGAAGTAACAAACCGTTGTAATTTGTCTTCAAACACATATCTAAATGTGGGATTCAAGAAATTGTAAGCCTCTTAATAATATTAATATCGTAAAGTTATGAAAGTATTAAATACAGTTCACATCTATATAAACATTAATGCTATCATTTTTTCCACTATTAATTTCTTCGCTGTGGTTAGGAAATATCATAGACTATCAAGGTAGGAAGGACGTTTGTTGCTGGATTAATTATGATAAGGGGCACTATGAATTATTGTTGAAACAAATTACCCAAGATTCACAGCACAAATTACATAGACCATCACAGTTTCGGTACATAATAGCTTTATTAGATTACTGCTTATCTAATAATAATATATGCTGTCATTATTAGAAGATGTGTAATTTCATGTCATGTTTGATATATGTGTTGTATGCATTTTTACCTGACTGGTATACCTTCCAATAATAGCGCGTTGTATTGTACACTTCGTTAATAGGTTAGGCTTTGGTCGCCCATTCTGCGTATACTTGAAATGTTGTTCGCATTGTATAAAGCCAATTAGTGTCCACTGTCAGTTGTCAAATGGATCTCTGATAAGCGTAACTGAACAACTGACGCTCTTTTACGTTTTGAAAACTAAATGGAATCAGTGCATGCATCCAGGTCAGGGGGGTGCAACGTCATACTGATAAGTGGGCTCATACCGCCAAATTATTTGTAGTTTTGAATCGATTTTGCAGCCACTGAAAAAACATCACACCCCCTCTAAAGCCGTGAAGTTTAGTTTCCTTCACTCCTCCTGGGTGCTTTATTTGTTTTTGTCAAGCAGTGTATTTGAAGGCCCATTCTTGAACACTGATCAAGTCTATGAGACTTTGAGTGAAATGGGACATCTAACGTATATACAAGAGACTCACTGACGAGATAGGGTAACATATAACCGCAAAACCGTCATAGGTAAACACTCTAAGGAGCACCACTTTTGGAGCAGAAACCCGAGTATTCTTCAGCAAGTAACAACTCGCACAGAGAGTAAAGTAGTCTTCTTTCAAAGCTCCATCCGTGAGTGAACGGGAAGAAACTTTTAATATAAGACACAATAAAAAAGAACACCAGCCACGCATTTCACAGATATTGCAGATGCAGATTCGCCAGTTTCGGCACAACTCCCACCCGTCAACAACCTCTCTGGAGTTCCTCTTGTAGTCCATGCTCCCAGTTAGTCTGACCACGAAAGGACGCGCTGACTGTCTCTTGGAAAATTGAAAGTTGCCAAGCGGGAAATTTCCTTCACGATTAAGACTTTCTCGAACGGCAGTCAGTAATCCCCGCTTCATGTTTTGCAGCAGAAAATAAAGGTTGACGGCCACGCATGATCGCCGCCAACTCAACGCTCAGAGTCTGCCTGACCGTTTCCTATCGAAAAGATTGTGGATTTCGGGTGGACATCCGTGGTAAACACTTAAGTATTATCAATAACTGACCTTATCTGTGCCCGAGACCAAAATCGTGTAATACGAATTATACGTCGTGCGAATTGAAGAACGTCTTGCAGGTGCGTGCTCAGGGAACTAAGGTACAGCCTACTACATCTCCGTTTATTTATTCCTTAATGAATTTTGTCATAAGTAATGTAACACTTTTTTTCAAACCAACATCTCAGGTCATGGAATCGATACTAGAGATAAAAATAATCCTCCCGAAGATTTAAAGTCAGTTACTTTGGTTCAGAAAGGTGTCCACTATTCAGGAATATCCATTTTCGATAGCTTACCAGCAGCCGTAAAAAGTTTACCCGCTATTGGATTTTAGTTTAACAGGAGCCTAAAGGACTTATTGGTGACCAACTCCTTCTACTCCACTGGGGAATTTCTTAGCCGAACCGAATGATGTATGTATGCTATCAGTAATATCAAATAACGTGAATATTATTTAAAATGTGACTTGGTAAAACTTGAGTGCAGTAATTAGATCAGTGCGAATAAGTTCTGTAAACTGATTTTTAGGATTCCGTACCTCAATCGGTAAAAACTGAATCCTGTAGGATCATTCTGTTGTCCGTCCGTCTGTCTGTGTGTTCGATTGTTAAAAACACTTTCCTGGCGATGGTAGACGTATCAAGTTCAAATATGTGTCACGTGCTCAGACCCATGGACTCTTGGCGACGTAATAAACGTTAGCTCCTAAGTCAGTGAAATCAAAAGGTACGACCATTTGTCACGTGTGTTGATGCTCGCAAACTCACTCATCAAAACCTATAGGGTACTTCCCGTTGGCGTAGAAGCATGAACATTTGGCAAGAAGAAAAGCTTTAAAGCGCAAGTAAAGGGAAACGTCCGATAAGTGTTAATTTGTAATTATCATACGAAAAAAAAAAAAATCCTGTGTCGTTTGTTATCTGACTGTCTCTCTGTCCGTCTGCTAATACGCCTTTTTCTTAGAAATGGCCACATGTATGAATCTGAAATTTCTGTCACATGATAAGATCTATGATCTCTTGGCGATATAATAAACGTTAGCTTCAAAATCAATGCAATCGGAAGATACGGTCATTTATGTCACAGATTTAGAGACTCGCGAACTCACTCATGAAAACCTGCAGGGTACTTCCCGCTGACGTAGAATCATGAAAACTGGCGAGAAGAAAGGTATCATAATATCAGTAAAGGAGAAAATCAGAAAACTGTTAATTTGTAATTACATGACACGAAAAAATATTACTTTCATATTTTATTATCTTACGTTAGACTTGAAATTAAAACATTCTATGAAGTGTTGGAATCTCTAGGACCGATATATTGCCAATATAAGTGTCGATAACAGGCAAAAATCGTCGATATTCTGATTCATGGAATGGGATATATATATGGAACCCTCAACGCGCGAGTCCTACTCGCGCGTGGCCAGTTTTCTTCTTCGATAGTGTGTAGCTACAATGACGTAAACATTTTCATCATTGCAGGTTTACATGCTTCGTAGTAAGCTTGTCATTACTTTTACTTCACATTCATGTGGACCATTTCACTTGGGATATGTGGAAGGTACATTAGCACATCTGCTTTCCTTTATATGTATATTCGTACCCTCTTAAGACATTCATAAAAATTCCGGTTTTTCTTCATTTGCGCTTTATAAATTCACTCAGATACCATTTGGATAATTCACAGAGGCAGAGACATCTCAACGCTTTGCGAACAAGACAACTCGCGATATTTATTTCTGCTATTTAGATTTCTTCATTATTATGTCACGTATGAACAGAGCCCTTTGACCATTCCGAAGGGTTTTCACACCGTTATAAGAACGTAGCTTAGCGATCGGTCCCTCTGACAGCGTCCTTGGAGCAACAGAGGTGCAGGCCCTCTGTCTGATCAACAAGTAAGGAATTTGACAAGCACAGTAGAACAGAGACAGTTCCAATATTTCAGAAACCAACTAAAGTGCGTGAATTGCGATGCAAATTTGGTTTGAAGTATTTTTACCGGAGGTTCGCTCACATTTTCCATCGACGGCAATCTTCTCACGTTCGCTGTGCGCCGGAAAACAGAGAAATGATCACCGCGCAGGACTGACTCAAGGGATTTCGCCGCTCCGTGCGGAATTTTGAAGCGCCTGTTACACCTCCCCTTCCCCCCGCCCCCCCTCCTCCCGCCCTTCTCGCTTCATTCACCCCTTGCATTTTCAAACATAGTCAATCGTTTTCGCAATTTGATTCAGCCATGACTTCTAATTTTTACGTACCAAGCTCACACATATGTCTTTAAGACCAGAGCTGCCTAGGCTAGGGGTGTGGGGCACCAGTTAGTGAAGCAGAAGTGAAACGCTTACAGTGTAATACATGTTGAATTATAGTTCGAAAATGAATTATGCAACCAAAATTAAGTTATGTCACTCGCAGAGTATGTAACTAAAATCTATTCGCTTTTTGCCGTGTCCTGAGCGGAGGGGAGCGTGCATTACAAACCCTACAGCAACCAGCGCAGTTGAGCACCGCTTTGTCGACGGAATCGTCGTGGCTTCTCCTGTACGAAGCGGATCGTCACAGGACAGCGACTGGCTGACATGTAAATGCTTTAATTGTTGAAAGAAAGTGCATAAATCGCTAGTGGCTATTTAATGTACCCGTAACACTAAAGGAAAAACGGTTGTGGTTCAGTATCGAGAAGGGATGCTTTCCGACATGCCCGTGATTTATAGCTCAAAACAAAAAGTTTCAAAAGCAGTTTCATTAATTGTAGCGAAAAGTAACAGTCATATGATAAACAGTGTGGAATACAACGAAATGGATGAACAGTTCGTGCATTTTAGTTGCTTCAACACCGAGAAAAGAAAGGGAATGAGGGAAAACTTAAAATATGTTGCAGAAAAAGCAGAAACCTTATTTTAGATGATAGTGAAAGAAGAAGAGCAATGTAAATGGTATCAATGACAGTTTCAAAAGAGAGGGAGTAGTGTTGGGGGGGAGGGGGGGGGGAGGATGCCACTTAATCAGAACGTCAGGTTTCAAAAGACTATGGCGCGTGACGGGCAGTGCATAGTTTACTTATTCTTTCTCTGTTTACTACAAATTGTTTTTCCCAGGGATATACCTACTACTATTTAAGGAATCAGAAATAAAGGAAGCTAACCACCAGACTCGTATCACCAAAGAAATTTATTTCAAATTAATGGTTTCTGCGTAGCACATACCCCGTCTACTCCACTGTCAACCAAAAGAGTCCTTCATTCCTTGGCTCAAGTATCATAGCACCCATATAATACTTGTTCTTGTGGATGGCACACTTCAAGAGTGTATAGTCTACAACGTGTTGTCACCATTGTCAGTCATGACAACACGTCATAGACTATACACTCCTGACGTATGTCATACACTACTACTAGCATTATATGGGCGCTACGATACTTGAGCCAAGGAATGTAGGTACTCTTTTGGTTTATGGTGAACCTGAAGATGGCGTAAGAGTTGCGCCGAAACTAGTCGTTTGAAATGAATTTCTTTGATGGTAAGACTAAGGTGGTTAGTTTTCTTTATTTATATCATCTGACACTGTCCATGTCCGCGAGAACAATGGACTTACAAAAATTTAAGGAATTGTTAGGCAGTCATATACTGACATGTATCTTTATTTCCTTATTACGAAGTTTTTCGCTACTGCAGGGCCTTTCAAACTGACGTAGGTACGTTGCAAGTGTTGTGTAGGCGCAGGGTGGAATTAGAGTTCACATCATTGCCAAATAAGACCTTTGCTATTTTGAAAGACGCAGCCAAGGCGACGAAGTCAAGCACTTCCTCTGTCATCTGTTTCACAGTACAGTTTACAGTGAGGCGCTATATTTTATGAATTATTTGTTGTTGTAACTTATTATCACACTTCTTCATCTACACAAAACTTTCATTGTCTTGTTTAATTCTGTCTTTTTGAGCCATATTAAAATGGCTCTGAGGCCTATGGGACTCAACTTCTCAGGTCATTAGTCCCCTAGAACTTAGAACCACTTAAACCTAACTAACCTAAGGACATCATACACATCCATGCCCGAGGCAGGATTCGAACATGCGACCGCAGCGGTCTCGAGGTTCCAGACTGCAGTGCCTAGAACCGCACGGCCACTTCGGCCGGCAAGCCATATTAAAACTTCAGATTTAGTGGCCTCTTAAATCAGCCGCCCTGGGCGGTGACACAGCCTTGTCTCCACCCCCCTCGCCCCCTCAACCCCGCCTCGTCCCCTTAAAGACGGCCCTGTGATCGCGCAGTTTGCTCCGAAACCATACAAATTAAAGTTTCTTATCGATGTCTTAACAGAAGAACTATACTTTAAAACCCCCAATAGTGCTCAAGACGTACTTTTTCTGGGTTAGCGGCCCCTAGAGTTGTTTGATGATCTGCTCCTATAGCTTAGCGCGCGAAGCGACGGCTTCCGTGCCAGACGCAGATCGAATACGACCGTAGTTTTTGCTTACTGGTTAGCAGAAGTGCAGCTTTTAGGCGGTTCTCTATGCTAGTTTAGGTGAAATTTGGGCTTATCTCTGATCTCCGACTCAGAAAATAAGATGCACAAGCAGTTAATTTAAAATACGCTAACATAAAGAAAAAACGTTTATGCGTTTCATGCGCAGATTGCACACTCGATTCTCTCCTCTAGGTTAACTGTCGACTGTGGGTAGAGGAGTGTTATGCAGCCACAAAGCGAAAATAAAATAAATTTGCCACATCAGGAAAACAGCTACGAAAAAGAGAGCATTTACTGACTGATTTATTGTACGCAAAGGGTGTCTCTCCCAGGAGTCATGAGGCGCATTTTCTCTGGTGTTTCAACAGATATTTGCATCTTGGTTTTGCGTCGTGTAGTTGGAGTGAACCCAAACAAGGTGTACTCATCACGTCTTCCATGCGTCGCCCCGTGTCGACAGAAAGCGTCCATATGTTGCTCGTTACAAACAAAATTATTTTTAAAGCGGAATTTTATGTGTTCATTGGTAGAGACACCGAATTTAACACAGTGCGATATTTGTTTTATCGATATGTATTAATAGGAGCAGTAAAACGCGAAGAATAACCAGTACTGCAGCAGCTACAGCACTGCCTGGGCCGCACTGACTGCTACCGCCAAACATGCACCGCTACTAACATGGGCAGCTCCCTCAGACTTAAGTGGTCAGAAGGCCCAGTGGTCAGCCCGTCAAAAATGAACACAGGTGAAGCATGAAAACAGGGAGAAGGTGTACTGAACGGTGAAAAAAAAGTAAAATAGAAACAGTGACCCGCCAGGGACAAGAAGTGCAATACAGAGTAGCTTGATATAGCAATGGCGTCGTGGTTAAGAGGTCGCGGTCTCCAGATCGCGCTCGTGCCGATTTAATTTTTTCCGCTGTTTCCTGTATTCACATTTGTGTGTGTGTGTGTGGTGGTGTAACGCTTGTTTGCAACAGCGAGGTGTAAGGTAGGGTCCTATAATGATAAGTTGATTCTCGACGACTACTCTATTAGCTATACATGAAGATGGTATGTGTTCTTTCGGATATGTACGAAAGAACAGATACCATCTTTATATATAGTTAAGGATAACCGGTCATTAACCTTCTTCTTCTGTACGGATGCAAAAGTATTGCCCGAACTCTTACGGGACTCGGTAAGATTGTCTGCAGCGAGTAATGAGTGTAATGGGCAGGGGCACTACGAATGTAGTGTGTAGTCATTAAGATGGGAATGTGGGTCTCACGGGGGGTGTGCAAGGGATAAGCCCCTGCAGTCGCACTATCCTCTGTGCCCTCGGTGGCTCAGATGGGTCAGAGGACTGCTCGCCCTCTGTAATAAAAAACTGAGTAAAGGAATCAAAGATCAACTTGAACGGTTGTCTTGTGACGTCGGCCCAGACCAAACGCAACGAAAAATACCGGAAAAAAATGAATGGAGCGCCTGCCATGTAAGCAGGAGATCCTGGGTTCGAGTCCCGGTCGGGGCACACATTTTCAACTGTCCCCGTTGATGTATATCAACGCCTGTCTTGATTCGGTTTTCATTTCATTTTACTCTATTAGCAGCCCGTAGAAAGTGGTTTGTGAATGGGAACCGCAAACGTTTGATGGCAAGGCGACAATTCAACCGAATCCTCCATCGGAAAGCATGTCATGTGTGCCATTCACAATATTAGTAACAGACAGTGCGTGTGTCGTAAGATAGGAATCTCTTATCGACGTACCTAATCTGTACGTGTGGTAAGTGAGTGAGATATGCCTCCTTGCCCGATTTAGGTTACGTATGAATGTGAACGTGATCACTCCCAAGGAAATGATGAAAACACGTTAGTTTTTCATATAAGCTACAACAAAAAAACGCAGCAGTTTCACAGTCACAGTTTTTAACGTTTTTGAAGTTGCGTTCCGTTTTGCACGTTTTGACTCTTGAACTCGTTTGTTGTAACATAGTTCACATCTGTTTATTTGTTGTTTTCATTCCTGTGAGGCATGTATGTGGTAGATCGCCTGCTCTCACTATTCATCACATTTACTTGAGACGGTAAAGTATTCTTGCCACATGACTCATATTCTATAACCAATGAATATAGTGTGATAACTGCTAAGACTAAAGAAAGAGAACAAACATTTCAATGACCGGACGAACAGTTCATAATGGTGCGAAATAAAAAAAAGTAAATGGCACGAAAGAGTTCTGAACACAGCTCGTCCGGTTTACAGTCCAACTCCGTGGCCAATTAACCATGACGCCGCTATGGTAGCACTTTTCTCAGTATTGCACTTCTTAAGCTTGGACCGTTCACTGTTTCTATTTTGCTTTTTCTTCACAGTTCAGTACACCTTCTTCCTGTTTTCAGTTTCTGACGGGCTATCTACTGGGCCATCTTAGCACTAAATATGAGGGGATGCGGAGGGGAGTTTCCCTTGTAAGTCGCTGCTGCATTACTGTTTATTTTTCGTGTTTTACTGTTGGTGGTACTACATGGTGATAAAACAAATATCGGACTAGAATGATTCGAGTGCGCTCTATCTAATGGACACGTACAATTCCGTTTTGAAAAATAATTTTGTTTCCTATGGGAAACAAACAGAGCTTTCCGTTGACACTGGGCATCGCATGAAAGGTGCAGTAATTGTTGAGACTGACTCCAACTACACAGCGCAAAAACAAAACTGCAAATATTTGCTAAAATCCCAGAGAAAATGTGCCTGACGACTCTTAGGAGAGACACCCTGTTCAAAATTAACTGAATATACACCGACGGAAAAAAATTGCAACACCAAGAAGGAGTAGTGCGACATAAACGAAAGTTGGTAGGCGTGTTTCTACGTCTGAAAGGTGTCTGTCCAAATTTCACGCCAGTCGCATAAGAACGACACTCAAAAAGCTCAAATGGCTCTGAGCACTATGGGACTTAACATCTGAGGTCATCAGTCCCCTAGAACTTAGAACTACTTAAACCTAACTAACCTAAGGACATCACATACATCCATGCCCGAGGCAGGATTCGAACCTGCGACCGTAGCGGTCGCGCGGTTCCAGGCTGTAGCGCCTAGAACCGCTCGGCCACTCCGGCAGAACGACACTAGCAGCGCCCGCCACTATGAGGATGCAAATCAGGTTTGCTTTAAATACCTGCTGTAGTGGCCGTCAGCATTAGTTACCTTTGAGATTGGTGGAAGTGAGTTGATGTTAGTCACGAATGCCTTTAAGACGACAAAGACCCCATTATTAAACCCTCATTGAGCTTGGACAAGGTCTTTTAATAATGCTAAGAGAAGCTCGATGCCCCTTCTGGGACATTGCAGAAAGACTTGCAGGAATACGGCCACTGTACGTGATTACTGGCAGCGGTGGTCCCGAGAATGTACCTTCGCAAGAAGACCGGGCTTCGGACGGCCCAGTGGCCATCATGTTCGGCGTATGGCTCTGCCACATAGTACTCCATTTGCAGAAGAAATTTTAGTAGAAAAACGGTTACTTCAAGGACAGCTCCGAGCCAGACGCCTTTAGCGTGCGCTCCACTGCCCCAGACCACCGCTATTCAGTGGTGTCAAGGGAGAGCTCATTGCAGGGCAGGGTGGAAGTCTGTTGTGTTTTCTGATGAAATCTGGTTTTCGCCTCGGTGCCAGTGATGTTTGTGGTTAGGAGGAGGTAAGTTGAGGGCCTGCAGCGTACCAAGGTTTGGTACGCTCTTGGTTATCCCACGCACCTTGACTGAAAATCTGAAAGCCAATCTGGTGATTCGAGCTGTTGTATGCCCTTCATGAGCAGCATTACAGGAGGTGTTTTCTAACAGGATATCGCTAGCCCACATACCGCTGTCGTCAACCAACATGCTCTACAGAGTGTAAAATTTCACCTTGGCCTGCTCGATCACCAGATCTGTCTCCAATGGAGCCCGTATGGAATATTATCGGACGACAACTCCAGCGTCGTTCACAAACTGCACTAACCGATCATGTGCAACAAGCATGGCTCTCCATCCCACAAACTGTCATCCGGCACCTGTACTACACA